>NW_017728886.1:258741744-258749437 GCF_001723895.1 Crocodylus porosus | reverse complement strand
AGGACCGAGCCCTGGGGGACCCCACTGCCCACGTCCTTCCAGGTCAACAATGACCCGTCCACCACCACTCTCTGGGTGCGGCCCTCCAGCCAGTTGGCGACACATCTGACTGTGTAGGTGTCAACACCACAGTCCCCCAGTTTCTTAATGAGAACGGGGTGAGAGACAGTGTTAAAGGCCTTCCAGAAGTCCAGGAAGACGATGTCCACTGCTACCCTGGCATCTAAGGATTTGGTGACCTGGTTATAGAGGGCCACCAGGTTGGTCTGACAGGACCTGCCTCTAATGAACCTGTGTTGGTTGCCCCTAAGCATAGTCTCCCCCGCTGGCCCCTCGTGGACATGTGCCTGGATAATTGTCTCAAAAAGCTTACCCAGGACCGAGGTAAGACTAACTGGCCTATAGTTTCCTGGGTCCTCCTTCCTCCCCTTTTTTGAAGATAGGAACCACACTGGCCCTCTTCCAGTCCTCTGGCACCACACCAGGGCACCACGAGTGCTCGTACAG
The DNA here is from genome assembly GCF_001723895.1 of Crocodylus porosus. NCBI lineage: Eukaryota > Metazoa > Chordata > Crocodylia > Crocodylidae > Crocodylus > Crocodylus porosus. The sequence goes on along the minus strand of NW_017728886.1, from coordinate 258,748,930 downwards.
CCGTGCCAGGGGTCCTGCAATGACCTCAGCCAATTCCCTCAGCACTCAGGTGTGGAGATCGTCTGGACTGGCTGATTTAAATACATCCAGTCCCTCCAGAAGTTCCCTGACTAGGTCCTCACTGACCCTTGGCCTAAGTGCGCCTCCCCTGGGACCTGAGGTGGTCCCGGTGTGGGGGGGCTGATGTGGTCCCTGCTCAGGAAAATGGAGGCAAAGAAATCGTTAAATATGTTAGCTTTGTCATCTGGTGTGACGACCAAATTTCCTAGCGTGCCTTGCAGGGGCCCCACGTTACCCGATACCTTCTTTTTTGCCCCCTATGCATTTAAAAAAGGACTTCTTGTTGTCCTTGATCCGGAAAGCTAGTTTGAGTCCCATCTTCGCCTTGGCCTTCCTGACCCCCCCCTGCAGCCCCGAGCAACCGCAGTATAGTCCCCCCTGGTGATGGCCCCTCCCTGCCACTGGGTGTGCACCTCCCTTTTAGCTAGGAGACATTCCCGGATGCTGTTGGTGAGCCATGGGGGCATTTGCTCCCTCCTGCCCCCTTTGATCCGTGTTGGGATTACTTCTCTTTGGGCTTGGAGGATCATCTCCTTAAGGAGCAACTACTCTCCTTGGACACCTGGCTCCCCTCCCCTCCGGGACCTTGGTGCTTCCCCGACTATTCCCCTTAGCTCATTGAAGTCTGCCCTCCTGAAATCTAGGGCTGCTGCCTTGCTGCAGGCCTTTGCCACCTCGTGCTGGATGGTGAATCCCAGCAGGCGATGATCGCTGTCACCCAGGTGGTCGAGCACCTGCAGCCCCCTCACCAGGTCGTCACCCGTGGCCAGCACCAGGTCCAACAAGGCATCTCCCCTGGTGGGGCTGTGCACCTCCTGGGTTAGATGGAGGTCCTGCATTTGGGCTAGGAACCTACGTGAGCCGTCAGACCTGGTTGACTGCTCTTCCCAGCAGATGTCCGGGAAGTTCAGGTCCCCCATGATGACCACGTCCGTTGACCTAACTACCTCCGGGAGCTGACTTAAGAATTCCTGGTCGAGCTCTTCCCCTTGGTTGGGAGGTCTGCAGTAGACCCCCACCGTTAAGTCTCTTTCCCCTCGACTGCCTTGTATCCTAACCCAGAGCACTTCCATGTGCCCCTCCTCTGACTCCAGCGTGATTTGTATCCATTGTGTACAGCACTATAAATCACACTTGGGATCCAGAGGAGACAGGCTTGCAGCTATCCAGAGTTAGCTGCACACAACACATTGTTGTTACAGTACTTCAACATTAGGTAGCAGGGGATCAGGTAACTTATAGTTTGCCTCAAGAAAAAGTCTAGCCCATGATGTGCTGCAGACAGATGACATCTACACTGGTGTACTTATATCAGTGTAGTTTAATCCCTAATTTCTCCCAGAGTAATTCTACGCCAGATCTGAGTAAGTTTCCCTGGGTCAGGGCTGTACATTGTCCAAACTCATAAATTCCTCCAGATGTATAGCCTTCCAGGCCTCTGCCTGTCATCAGACTGTCCATTCTTCATCCTGACTGCCTTTAGCTGGCCTGTTCCAAGTCAGTCGGCGGCCGAGCCAGCTGGGCCTCTGTCTGGCTGGCTTTCAGCCTGAGCATCTCCCTGTCTCTCTGCGGTCATCATGGGTTTATGTACCAACTGAGCAGCAGCTGGCTGCCCACTTAATACTTTGCTGCTGCCTGACAAGGCTTATCGGCCACATCACACACTTCTCAATGTTATCATTCCTATTTTAAGATGAGGGAAGTGAGCCACACCGAGGTTTGGGACCTTACTGAAGGTCATGCAGCACCTGACCAGAGAAGAAGGATGGCCCAGTGGCCAAGGTGCTAGCCTACACCGTGGAAACCTAGGTTCAGTGCCTTGCTCTTCAAGTGGCATCCTGCCACTGACCTTTCCCCTGCCTCATGCCCTGCCATTGACTTCCAGCAGGTCATTTAAGTCCCCTGCTGTGGACCCACAGGGGAAAAGTGCCCGTTGTGTCTCACATCAAAATACTTAAAATCAACAACTCTGTCATACCAACCATTAGTGGGTTGGTATGATGGATGTGGAATGAAGGAAGGAGTGTATGTAGAGCAGAGGCATGTGGAGACCCCAAACCATTTGATTCAGCTCTTTAGGCCAGGGCCAGGTGCTGCCTAACATCTGTTTTGACTTCTGAAAAGAAAGAACAAAATTCCCTTATTAGCCTGCACCCCTGGGGTGCTGTGAGAGTGCAGGGGTTTAACATTTGGAGGGTTCCCCTGCATGGAGCCACATGTGGGTATTCAAGCAGGCTCTGCCCCATGGTATCATTCTAGCTCAGGGGTGGGCAAAATGCAGCCCACGGGCCGGATGCAGCCTGCCAAGCCAGTCTATCCAGCCCGCGGGGCCTCTAAAAATTTATAATAGCATTTATCTGCCCCTAGATACCTGTCACACAGCCCTCGATCGCTTGCCAAAACTCAGTCAGCTGCCCTCTGCCCGAAATAATTGCCCGCCCCCGTTCTAGCTTGAAAAGCTCAGCTGCAGCACAAGGGGGGGTATACCTGCTGATGGGTTAATCTAACTGGAGAGTTTTGTAGGACTCAGTCTCCCCTCCATTCATCTCCCGTTGCCTGTCAGTTCTGTCCTCTCCTTCCTTCCCTCCTTCCTGCTTCCCTCAGCAAACTCAGTGTTTGGGACATCCTTCTTGTGCATTTTTAATTTCCTAGTGGGAAATTGTTTCCCATTCAAACAGTCTGGCGAGATCCTATATGAGAGCCTGAATATCCAGGCAGACAATTCATTCAAGACAGGACTAAATTACAGCTGCGGCTAATTGCAGGTCCACAAAATGGGGAGGAGACAGGGTCTGTCACAGCAAAGAGGAGAGATGCAGGGAGAAGATCTGATTTTATATGTGTTTCCACTAGGCTGGAGACAGAGAGCAGGGGAGAGGGGTTCAAAACTGCCCTGTTTACCTCCGTCCTGGTGAAAACAGAGCTTGCTGGGGATGTGCTGCCTGTTGAAAGCCAGGTCTGAGCCCCAGGGAGGCCTAGTGCCCAGGGATCCTGGGGACTGAGTGTGGCAGGCAAAAGTAGCACAAATACACAAAGATCATTGCAACATCACCTGAGGTTGCAAGGAGGGACTCAGCTATTGAAGAGCCCCTTTCTGAACATATGCTGAGCAGGATGTGAGCTGCTGTGGGAGACCCACCGGAGCAGGGGACCAGTCAAGTTCACACAAGAAGGTCCTAGAGAGCAGGCCCATGGACCCCTGCCACGGCCAGTCTGCTGGACCGAGGCCACAAGCAGGGCCTCAGGCACGGCGTCATACCTGCCTTCAGGAAGAGCACACGGAGCGGGGAGAGGGATGGTTCTCCCCACAAGCCATGCAGGGGCAAATGATGAAATGAAAGGGGTATCAGGGCCATTGAGAAAGGCTTGTGTCTGTCAGGCTTGATGGACAACACTAAGGAATGGGAAGAGAGCCAAGATTTGTGTTTGAGGATTATAAATGCTCGGACCTAGGACCTGCGAACGGGGTCCGTAGCTCAGAGCAAGTAGCTCTGCATCATCTCTGCTCCTGAGGCAGGAGGCCTCTGACAGATCTCTGTTTTTCTTCTTTACTCAGAAGTAAGGATGAAAGAGCGGGGCAGGCAGGGAGCAAACCGACAATAACACCGTGTCCCCTACGCTCCCTGAGTCTCTCGCTCTCCCTTCCCCTTATATCTCAGATACCCCTGATGAAGGGGAAATTGCTGCTCCCAGATCCCTGTTGCATTTCCTCAGGATTGGGGTTGCCGGCTGAAACAGTAATTAAATTGTTGAAAGTGGACCCAACAATAGCTTGTTGTTATCTTGTATGCAGGACTTGTCTTTGCTTCCAGTGCCTATAAGTCACGACCTCATGGGGTCGTTCAGGAAGACCCAGCAATGGCGACCTCTTTTCCTGCTCTACACAGAGAGCAAAGCCTCTGTCAAGCAGTTTCTTACTAAGAGGAATTGTGAAATGTTTCAGCGTTTTCCCTAAGGTCCCTGCCTGAGTCACAGAAAACTAGGAAAGACTTAGAATGTGCAAACAAATACTTCCACCCACCAGTGATCAGAGCTGCTTGGCTTTTTTTCTGAAGAAAGGGGGGGCGGGGATGTGATTTGGCAAATTATGGCCTTTTTTCCAAAAATGAAAACTTTTTTGCAAATTAGTTTAGATTTTCTCAAAACATCCTGTATTTTTTTTCCCTCCCAATTATATGGTTGCTTTTGCTCATGTCACTTTTTCTCTGTAAATGCAGTCACGTGCTTGGGGATTTTCAAGAGTGAAAATGCCCTTTCCAAGTTCAGGGAAAATACTAGTTGTTGTTTTTTTTTTTAAACAAAGGCTTCAGTTAAAAAGCAGAAAATATGGGAGGGAGAGGGAAAAAATTGCCAGTCCATTTTGAAAAGGAGCAAAACAAAGCCTCTGTCATTTTTATGAGATTTTGAGCAAGTTCTCTTGATGATAATTATGCTATTTAACGAAGCCCACTGGCACCAATGGGAAGCTTCCAGCTGACTGACGTGGGCTTCGGATCGGGCCCTTAGTTATGCCCCGTCAGATGAGCCGAGTCCGGTGCCTAGGGTTACTCCAGTCTTGTGCCTGAAGGCAGCCCGGCCCTCCGCCTGCAGCGTTGTGCGGATTATTACAAAACATTGTGCAATCCTTTAATCTGCCTCGTTGAACAATAGGCTTTGAGTGAGGAGTAAATTATTTGTTGTTGTTGTTTATTAATTCATAGAGTGCTGTTTCCTTGTATTACGGTGCTTTGAAAAACACCATCAGCTAACCAATATTTGCATAACAATAAACCACACAGAAGCAGCCGCCGGAGGTGCCTCCGTTATATTTCAAAGCAGCCATTGCCCCAGTTTTCAAAGAGCTTGCAAGGCACGCGTCTGCCAGGGAGGACCTGGTGGTCGGAAGACCAGGGCTTTTGCCCTGCAGGTCCCTCCCTGAACTCCACGGGTAGATAGAGGAGGCCGCAAAGGTAGGAGTCCCTTGGGTCCCCACTGTGTCGTGCTCTGAAAACACAGCTAAGAGAATGCATTTTGGACACGTGTGCCTTTGGACATCTCAGCCCCCATCACTGGATTGCTTCTAGTGTCCTCCTGTAGCACAGAGTGGCTCTGGCTGCACCGCAGAAGCCATAACTAAAGCCTGGCTGCTTCTCCAAACAGATAATCCCTTCTCTTCTGGATCATCTTATGAGATTTCAGCCTGAGGACTGCAGGCTGGTCACACTGGTTGGAAAAATCCTTCTCCGATGTGAATGCTTTTTCCTTCAGTCCCTGCTTATGTTTCTCTTTAGCAGATCCATAGGTCTCATCACCACTTAGGTGGTAGAAAAAGACGGATATGTGATAAATGGTGAGATAGTTAGCCTAGGGTTAGCTTTGGGCTCAACTGGTACCTGGCTGGTTACCCACAAAACATGGCTGTTGGCTTGTCCCTTCTATAGTATCATAGTAGCTAGGGTCGAAAGGGACCTAACAGACCATCAAGTCCAATCTCTTTAAAAAGACCGTGTAGTTGCCAACAAGGGGGCAGCCTATATGGTCAGTGGGACTGAGGTTAGCTACCAAAAGTGGTACCAAAAGGATGAGGGGCAGGGGATATGAGGAGAAGTACGAGATTTTTGGAGGATTCGGGATGCCGAAGGCAACGCGACATGCCACGCGGCCACAGTCTCAAGGGGGTTAGACAGATCTTTGGAAATAGTGAACTCTCCCACAACTCCAGGATGAGTTAAGCTAAGAGGCATTTTGGGAACTGGGCTCTTTTGAAAGTCTGGCCCTCTGTGGCCTGGGTAGCAGACACTGCTAAACAGAGAGGTGGAAATTCTGGTTGCAGTGGGTAAGGGTTCAAAGAGCAGACAAGAGGGTCAGGGTGGATTTACAGTCCAGGGAAATGACTGGGAAGGAGCAGATGTTTGAAAACACCCGGCATGTAGGAAAGACTCAAACACAAATGCTAATAGGCAGGGGCTGAATAAAGAGATGGAGGTAGGCAAGAGTAAAAACTTGGAAAAGTTGAAGTACAGTTAGGAAGAAAAGATTCCCATGGCAATTTTCACTTCAGAGCAAGGACCCGTCTTCTGGGTAAGTAAAAGATCGAGCCCGTACCCATAGGTGTGCTCTGACCAGCTGCAAACCAAGCACTGCAGGACTCTCTGACTTCAGGAAAACCCCCAGAGACTTTTTTCCCATGTGTTTGTATCTACGACCCAGCACACACATGACGTGGCACAGCTGCATCCTGCCAGACGGGACCATGCATGTGATGTGGAGGGAAACAGGCTTTTCCTTTCCGAGGCAGGGCTCTGAGCTTTGACAGCGTCACGAGCGTGAGCTGCAGTTTTACATTGCAAGCCCTCGGCAACTTTCTGCGGCTGGCCCATTTGTTTAAGACGAGAGGAGTGACATGCTGGTGTGATGGCGGAAGGGCCGTATTCCACCCCCACGTGGGTGGAAGGAGGCAGGAAAATGCCATTATACTTTGGAAATGTAAAACGGGAAAAATGCTTTTACTTTGAAAGCAGTGAACCTTCATCCAGGACTATTAAGAGGGAAGGAGTCTCCTCCTAGTGGTGAAATATGTATTTTCCCAAGCACAAGGCTGAAAGCAACCTGAGCCATTAACGTGCAATTCATTTGAGTTATTAATTATTGAATGAGATATTGAAATGCTGCTACATTTTCCAGCGTTTGTTACATTTATCGCTCTCAGGTATTATACATGTATTGATCTTGTGCTGGTTGCAGTGATTGACTTTGCTGATTGATTTTAATTATATGCTTTTCTCACTTTAAAGCGTATATCCCATTTGACTGATTTCACTGATTCGGGTTTCTCTTCTTTAACAGCACGTATGTTCCAGTTCCTCGCAAAATCAAAGTGAAGAAAGAAAAGGTGAATGATGTTTTGTTTTTCATTCTCTTCATTAATGAACTCACTGCTGTAAAATACTCTTAGGCCTAAAAGATTGGTAGGATGCAAAGAATGATTAGATATTAATAACAAATAATGCAAGTGATACAAATACTCACAGCAGCAACATTAGCAAGGCTAAGACTATATGGCCTCATGTTTGGGGGATATTCTTGCTAATAACTAACAGGTGTTCTCACGTGACCAAGTCATTACATTATTGCCCATTACGAGGAT
>NW_017728886.1:258708917-258741644 GCF_001723895.1 Crocodylus porosus | reverse complement strand
CTAGCCTACACCGTGGAAACCTAGGTTCAGTGCCTTGCTCTTCAAGTGGCATCCTGCCACTGACCTTTCCCCTGCCTCATGCCCTGCCATTGACTTTCAGCAGGTCATTTAAGTCCCCTGCTGTGGACCCACAGGGGAAAAGTGCCCGTTGTGTCTCACATCAAAATACTTAAAATCAACAACTCTGTCATACCAACCATTAGTGGGTTGGTATGATGGATGTGGAATGAAGGAAGGAGTGTATGTAGAGCAGAGGCATGTGGAGACCCCAAACCATTTGATTCAGCTCTTTAGGCCAGGGCCAGGTGCTGCCTAACATCTGTTTTGACTTCTGAAAAGAAAGAACAAAATTCCCTTATTAGCCTGCACCCCTGGGGTGCTGTGAGAGTGCAGGGGTTTAACATTTGGAGGGTTCCCCTGCATGGAGCCACATGTGGGTATTCAAGCAGGCTCTGCCCCATGGTATCATTCTAGCTCAGGGGTGGGCAAAATGCAGCCCACGGGCCGGATGCAGCCTGCCAAGCCAGTCTATCCAGCCCGCGGGGCCTCTAAAAATTTATAATAGCATTTATCTGCCCCTAGATACCTGTCACACAGCCCTCGATCGCTTGCCAAAACTCAGTCAGCTGCCCTCTGCCCGAAATAATTGCCCGCCCCCGTTCTAGCTTGAAAAGCTCAGCTGCAGCACAAGGGGGGGTATACCTGCTGATGGGTTAATCTAACTGGAGAGTTTTGTAGGACTCAGTCTCCCCTCCATTCATCTCCCGTTGCCTGTCAGTTCTGTCCTCTCCTTCCTTCCCTCCTTCCTGCTTCCCTCAGCAAACTCAGTGTTTGGGACATCCTTCTTGTGCATTTTTAATTTCCTAGTGGGAAATTGTTTCCCATTCAAACAGTCTGGCGAGATCCTATATGAGAGCCTGAATATCCAGGCAGACAATTCATTCAAGACAGGACTAAATTACAGCTGCGGCTAATTGCAGGTCCACAAAATGGGGAGGAGACAGGGTCTGTCACAGCAAAGAGGAGAGATGCAGGGAGAAGATCTGATTTTATATGTGTTTCCACTAGGCTGGAGACAGAGAGCAGGGGAGAGGGGTTCAAAACTGCCCTGTTTACCTCCGTCCTGGTGAAAACAGAGCTTGCTGGGGATGTGCTGCCTGTTGAAAGCCAGGTCTGAGCCCCAGGGAGGCCTAGTGCCCAGGGATCCTGGGGACTGAGTGTGGCAGGCAAAAGTAGCACAAATACACAAAGATCATTGCAACATCACCTGAGGTTGCAAGGAGGGACTCAGCTATTGAAGAGCCCCTTTCTGAACATATGCTGAGCAGGATGTGAGCTGCTGTGGGAGACCCACCGGAGCAGGGGACCAGTCAAGTTCACACAAGAAGGTCCTAGAGAGCAGGCCCATGGACCCCTGCCACGGCCAGTCTGCTGGACCGAGGCCACAAGCAGGGCCTCAGGCATGGCGTCATACCTGCCTTCAGGAAGAGCACACGGAGCGGGGAGAGGGATGGTTCTCCCCACAAGCCATGCAGGGGCAAATGATGAAATGAAAGGGGTATCAGGGCCATTGAGAAAGGCTTGTGTCTGTCAGGCTTGATGGACAACACTAAGGAATGGGAAGAGAGCCAAGATTTGTGTTTGAGGATTATAAATGCTCGGACCTAGGACCTGCGAACGGGGTCCGTAGCTCAGAGCAAGTAGCTCTGCATCATCTCTGCTCCTGAGGCAGGAGGCCTCTGACAGATCTCTGTTTTTCTTCTTTACTCAGAAGTAAGGATGAAAGAGCGGGGCAGGCAGGGAGCAAACCGACAATAACACCGTGTCCCCTACGCTCCCTGAGTCTCTCGCTCTCCCTTCCCCTTATATCTCAGATACCCCTGATGAAGGGGAAATTGCTGCTCCCAGATCCCTGTTGCATTTCCTCAGGATTGGGGTTGCCGGCTGAAACAGTAATTAAATTGTTGAAAGTGGACCCAACAATAGCTTGTTGTTATCTTGTATGCAGGACTTGTCTTTGCTTCCAGTGCCTATAAGTCACGACCTCATGGGGTCGTTCAGGAAGACCCAGCAATGGCGACCTCTTTTCCTGCTCTACACAGAGAGCAAAGCCTCTGTCAAGCAGTTTCTTACTAAGAGGAATTGTGAAATGTTTCAGCGTTTTCCCTAAGGTCCCTGCCTGAGTCACAGAAAACTAGGAAAGACTTAGAATGTGCAAACAAATACTTCCACCCACCAGTGATCAGAGCTGCTTGGCTTTTTTTCTGAAGAAAGGGGGGGCGGGGATGTGATTTGGCAAATTATGGCCTTTTTTCCAAAAATGAAAACTTTTTTGCAAATTAGTTTAGATTTTCTCAAAACATCCTGTATTTTTTTTCCCTCCCAATTATATGGTTGCTTTTGCTCATGTCACTTTTTCTCTGTAAATGCAGTCACGTGCTTGGGGATTTTCAAGAGTGAAAATGCCCTTTCCAAGTTCAGGGAAAATACTAGTTGTTGTTTTTTTTTTTAAACAAAGGCTTCAGTTAAAAAGCAGAAAATATGGGAGGGAGAGGGAAAAAATTGCCAGTCCATTTTGAAAAGGAGCAAAACAAAGCCTCTGTCATTTTTATGAGATTTTGAGCAAGTTCTCTTGATGATAATTATGCTATTTAATGAAGCCCACTGGCACCAATGGGAAGCTTCCAGCTGACTGATGTGGGCTTCGGATCGGGCCCTTAGTTATGCCCCGTCAGATGAGCCGAGTCCGGTGCCTAGGGTTACTCCAGTCTTGTGCCTGAAGGCAGCCCGGCCCTCCGCCTGCAGCGTTGTGCGGATTATTACAAAACATTGTGCAATCCTTTAATCTGCCTCGTTGAACAATAGGCTTTGAGTGAGGAGTAAATTATTTGTTGTTGTTGTTTATTAATTCATAGAGTGCTGTTTCCTTGTATTACGGTGCTTTGAAAAACACCATCAGCTAACCAATATTTGCATAACAATAAACCACACAGAAGCAGCCGCCGGAGGTGCCTCCGTTATATTTCAAAGCAGCCATTGCCCCAGTTTTCAAAGAGCTTGCAAGGCACGCGTCTGCCAGGGAGGACCTGGTGGTCGGAAGACCAGGGCTTTTGCCCTGCAGGTCCCTCCCTGAACTCCACGGGTAGATAGAGGAGGCCGCAAAGGTAGGAGTCCCTTGGGTCCCCACTGTGTCGTGCTCTGAAAACACAGCTAAGAGAATGCATTTTGGACACGTGTGCCTTTGGACATCTCAGCCCCCATCACTGGATTGCTTCTAGTGTCCTCCTGTAGCACAGAGTGGCTCTGGCTGCACCGCAGAAGCCATAACTAAAGCCTGGCTGCTTCTCCAAACAGATAATCCCTTCTCTTCTGGATCATCTTATGAGATTTCAGCCTGAGGACTGCAGGCTGGTCACACTGGTTGGAAAAATCCTTCTCCGATGTGAATGCTTTTTCCTTCAGTCCCTGCTTATGTTTCTCTTTAGCAGATCCATAGGTCTCATCACCACTTAGGTGGTAGAAAAAGACGGATATGTGATAAATGGTGAGATAGTTAGCCTAGGGTTAGCTTTGGGCTCAACTGGTACCTGGCTGGTTACCCACAAAACATGGCTGTTGGCTTGTCCCTTCTATAGTATCATAGTAGCTAGGGTCGAAAGGGACCTAACAGACCATCAAGTCCAATCTCTTTAAAAAGACCGTGTAGTTGCCAACAAGGGGGCAGCCTATATGGTCAGTGGGACTGAGGTTAGCTACCAAAAGTGGTACCAAAAGGATGAGGGGCAGGGGATATGAGGAGAAGTACGAGATTTTTGGAGGATTCGGGATGCCGAAGGCAACGCGACATGCCACGCGGCCACAGTCTCAAGGGGGTTAGACAGATCTTTGGAAATAGTGAACTCTCCCACAACTCCAGGATGAGTTAAGCTAAGAGGCATTTTGGGAACTGGGCTCTTTTGAAAGTCTGGCCCTCTGTGGCCTGTTTAGCAGACACTGCTAAACAGAGAGGTGGAAATTCTGGTTGCAGTGGGTAAGGGTTCAAAGAGCAGACAAGAGGGTCAGGGTGGATTTACAGTCCAGGGAAATGACTGGGAAGGAGCAGATGTTTGAAAACACCCGGCATGTAGGAAAGACTCAAACACAAATGCTAATAGGCAGGGGCTGAATAAAGAGATGGAGGTAGGCAAGAGTAAAAACTTGGAAAAGTTGAAGTACAGTTAGGAAGAAAAGATTCCCATGGCAATTTTCACTTCAGAGCAAGGACCCGTCTTCTGGGTAAGTAAAAGATCGAGCCCGTACCCATAGGTGTGCTCTGACCAGCTGCAAACCAAGCACTGCAGGACTCTCTGACTTCAGGAAAACCCCCAGAGACTTTTTTCCCATGTGTTTGTATCTACGACCCAGCACACACATGACGTGGCACAGCTGCATCCTGCCAGACGGGACCATGCATGTGATGTGGAGGGAAACAGGCTTTTCCTTTCCGAGGCAGGGCTCTGAGCTTTGACAGCGTCACGAGCGTGAGCTGCAGTTTTACATTGCAAGCCCTCGGCAACTTTCTGCGGCTGGCCCATTTGTTTAAGACGAGAGGAGTGACATGCTGGTGTGATGGCGGAAGGGCCGTATTCCACCCCCACGTGGGTGGAAGGAGGCAGGAAAATGCCATTATACTTTGGAAATGTAAAACGGGAAAAATGCTTTTACTTTGAAAGCAGTGAATCTTCATCCAGGACTATTAAGAGGGAAGGAGTCTCCTCCTAGTGGTGAAATATGTATTTTCCCAAGCACAAGGCTGAAAGCAACCTGAGCCATTAACGTGCAATTCATTTGAGTTATTAATTATTGAATGAGATATTGAAATGCTGCTACATTTTCCAGCGTTTGTTACATTTATCGCTCTCAGGTATTATACATGTATTGATCTTGTGCTGGTTGCAGTGATTGACTTTGCTGATTGATTTTAATTATATGCTTTTCTCACTTTAAAGCGTATATCCCATTTGACTGATTTCACTGATTCGGGTTTCTCTTCTTTAACAGCACGTATGTTCCAGTTCCTCGCAAAATCAAAGTGAAGAAAGAAAAGGTGAATGATGTTTTGTTTTTCATTCTCTTCATTAATGAACTCACTGCTGTAAAATACTCTTAGGCCTAAAAGATTGGTAGGATGCAAAGAATGATTAGATATTAATAACAAATAATGCAAGTGATACAAATACTCACAGCAGCAACATTAGCAAGGCTAAGACTATATGGCCTCATGTTTGGGGGATATTCTTGCTAATAACTAGCAGGTGTTCTCACGTGACCAAGTCATTACATTATTGCCCATTACGAGGATTTTGTGGCTTCCTCTGATACCGATCAAAGACAGAAGATGAGATTAGCTGGCTCATTAGTCTGACCCCAAGCAACTGTCTAGATTTCTTCTTAACATAAACTAGCAGACCTTAGAATTTCAATGCTTTAAACATTGAACAGGGTTTAGTGCCCCATTAATAATTACCCCTGGCTTTTATTAATCCAGCTGCTTGAACTCAAAGGCTGATTACCTTGTTTTCAAGAACTCTGCCTTTGCTCACAAGAATCCTCACTGGAGATCCCCCACGGTCAAGGATGATCGCTCCCACAAGTCAAGTAAAGAGATGTAGATAAGTCTGTTGATGGCTAAGACGGCGGATCCTAGAGCCGCAGATGCCACCAGTGGCGGTAAAAGAGAGGGACTGTGGCTTTATCGATCTTGTTTCCTTTTCTTCCATTTCTACTGTTTTTCTGCCTCCAGGGTGAGATGGTTTTCCTTAGAGTTATGTGTACTTTCTCTCATGTAGCCGTGTCCCAGGCTAGTTTTTCCCAATTTGTACTGTCAACGCCACACTTTTTAATGTTCACCTTGAGGTGGTCCTAGAAGCATTTTCTCTGGCCCCCCACCTGTCCTTTGTCCTTGGCTGAGTTTGCACTGTAGCAGTTGTGCTGGTAAACGGACATCAGACATGGCACACAATGCCCTGTGCATCGCAGCTGATGTTGAATAATCAGCGCTTTGATGCCGGTGGTGTTGGCGTTGGTCAGGATCTTGTGGAGGTAGCGCTGGTTGGCGAGGCTGTTGCAGGCCTCCAGTCACCCACACTTCGCAGCTGTAGGGTTGGGATTACCTCAGCCTTCTATAACAGGAACTTTGTTCACGTCCTGATGTCGTGTTCATCGAACACATGATGGCAGGGTCTTCTGAAGGCAGAGCTGGCACATCAGATCTCCTTGTCGATGCTGGCCTTTTGAGAGATGGCTGCTGAGTAGAGGTGAGCCAACAAAGATTGTTTTGGCTGACACTGATGGTCGATTATTAACCAGCCATATCAGCTGATGACAATCCAATATCTGATATGCATCCTGGTGTCTTGCAGACCAACATCTGGGAAGTCTGTAGTGGGGAAGGGGCGTGGGGGCGCAGATCGAGGCCCCCATGGTGAGGGAGGGAGTGGGGCTGGGGCAGGGCAGGCGCTGCCCAGCCATGGGCAACTTGTCTGGGGGGCAGGAGCTCCCCACCACCACGCACCCCTGGGGGAGAGGTGAGGGGCACGTGCCCCCTGGATTTGTGCATGGGGCGAGGGTGGGCTGCCCACTGCAGGATCAGGGCCAGGGGCTGCGCTGGCCTCTTCTCAGTGGAGCAGGGAGGGCTGAGCCAGGGCTGTGCTCAGGGCAAGCATGGGTGAGCAGCTGCAGGGGTGCTGGGAGGGGGCCTACAGGGGGACTACAGTGAATTTTGGGGTGGCTGTAGCCCACCACATAGCCCCCTCCCAGCACCGCTGCTGCCTGCCCTGCCCCTGCCCACCCTGAATTCAGCTCCAGCCCAGGCCCCGCTGCCAGGAAGAGGCCGGTGCAGCTCCTGGCCCCGAGCCCACAGAGGAGAGCCTGCCCTCACCCCACACACACATCTGGGGGGGCACCTCCTCCAGGGGTGTGCACAGCAGCAGGGAGCTCACCCCCTTCCCCGTGTCTCCTGGCCGAGCTGCCAACAGCTCCATCCTGTGCCATGCCCCAGCTGGGCAGTGCCTGCTGCTGCCCCTCCCTCGCCATGGGGCCCTTGATCTGCCCTCCCTCCCCATGGCCCTTCCCTCCCCTACACTCTCTTAACTTGCTGGGCAGATGCTGCTCTCCAAGCCGCAGGGCTGCACTCCTGGCCACATGCATGCTGCGGCTGCACACGGCATTCATCAGTGACATTATTGCCTATGCCAGCCAAACAAAGCCGATGGCCGATAATGTCAATTTTCCTTTTATTGGTGCTGATCTGATATGGACCAGTATATTAGTGCACCTCTACTGCTGAGCAGCGTTCCCTCTAAGCTGTGTGGCGTGCGTGGCTGCGCAGGCACACCTGGCAGTGTGGCATGAGCGTGCCTGCACAGCCGTGCACACCACACTGCCTAGAGGGAACGCTGCTGCTGAAGTCACTCTCCAGCACCTCTCGTCAATGAGGATCTTTGCTGGGGGAGTTAATTGGCCTGGAGCAAGCTGGTGAAGCACCTTTGTTTTTCCCATTTTAAGGGTCAGCCCCAGACACTGGTATGCTTGTTTTCAAGAACTCTTCTGTTGCTCACAATAAGAAGACAGTTAAATAAAGAAGTGCTGTTCATACCAGCTCTAATCCCAAACCTGCAAGCTCCTATTGATTTCCACGGCCCTTGGAGCAGAGTACATATCCAGCCTGGGGAATTCGTGACCATGAGAAGCTCAAAGGTGGTCATATCTTCTGCTTCAGGAGACTGAACACGATAGTGGTCAGGAAGGAATCCTTATTCCCATGTGTTACCAAGCTATGGTTCATCTAGCCTATGCTTCGAATGATCAGACACCAGACTGTTTCTGGAGGCAGGATTCAGACCAGACACAGCATACACCGGATCTGGTGTTTTGTGTTCCCAATCCATTGTGACAAAGCTTGATTTGTGAGCAATACATGTGGGTACTGATACAGGGGAGGGGGGCAATGCAACTTGTATTTTAATGTAGTCATTTCAGTAGGTTGCCCTTTAAACACAGGTTCCTTTAAGCAGGAGACTCAAAATCATCTGAGATTCAAAATCGTCTCCTGCCTAAAGGAGTGTAAGAGCTGCCTGTTGCAATAGCTCTTAAGAAAATAAGAGTGTCCTTCTCCCCCTTCTCTTTTATCAATATTCAGTGGAGCTTGTGCTCCTAAACCCCTTAGGCAAGGCATTTTTGAAAATCTCTCCCCAAAACTGCAAACAAGAGCCCAGAGCCATAGCATTCCAGGTGCCCTTCAGGAGTGGACGGTGGATTTACAGATACTCCTTTTCTTGTAGAGTAAGTCAAGTGTTAATATGCCATTACTATACATTGTGCCCTGTTCTCCAATACAGGCAAAAGGTTAAAGGCTCTTGAACCTGAACCTAGTATCTAATTGTTTGCATATAGAAAATAAATTAGAACTTGATAGTGCATACATTTTGATATTTTGCATTAGGATACATTAGGATAACTTGCGTTAGAGCATAGACCATGAATCGCTTTTCATGCTGTGCATAAGGCATGGCCCTTTCACTGCTGAAAACTAGAGCCCGCCTGTAGCAACATGCCTGACAGCAGCGGGTGGTGGTTTGAGCATGTTTCTGTCAGGCGACTTGGAGTCTACCACAGATTGCAGGCATGACCTTGTGTGAATCACCATATCTCCCCGTGCCCTGGTTCTCCACCTATGAGTAGAGGAATAATGGAAGAGTTAAGCCCTGCCTGTTGGGAACAGGAAGCGCACCCCACACGGCATTCGCTCCTGCTGGCCCAGGCCTCGCACCGCACACAGTGCCCACCCCAGCTGGTCCAGGACTGAGCCTCATGCAGTACCCCACTCTGGCCAGTCCAGGACCTGTGCTGCATGAGGTGCCCACCCCAGCCAGTCCAGGGTAGGTGCCATGATCAGCACATGTCCTGGACTGGCCCATGCAGGTGCTACATGTGGTGTAATCCTGGACTGGCCAGAAAAAGCGACCATGTGCGCTAGCTCTGGCATGCATGGGGGTCCATGGGCCTGATCCAGCCCATGGATTGGCCTCTGGCACCAGATGAGTTTGACATCCCTCTGTTAAAGCATCATCATTATATGACACAAGCCTAAGCCATGGATGGAAAAGTACAAGCCGTTCCCAGGTACATAAAATTGATGTGCCAAGTTCTCTAATGGCTAACCCTAACAGCCCTGCTCAGAGTTCCCTACCCCAAAACCATGCTGAGGAAGTCAGGAAGGAAGTGAGACATTTTCAGCTGTTTTCGGCTTCACCTCCCATAGTCACCCCATCCAAGAAAGGGCAAACAGAGATGGTCTTAGAGAAGAAATCACAGCAGATGTTAAGGCAGATTCAGGATGACCAGGGGCTGTGCACAGTGTCCTGGCAGATAACCACAGCTCAGAGCATCCCTGTAGTCTGAACGTCTAGGCAATAGGACAATAAATGTGGGGTGTGATGCAGAACCCCTCCATGAGAAGAGATTGCATGCACATATCAGTAATTAACCCCTGCCTCCATAATGAGAGCCCTGCAGCTAATCAGCTTGCCTGGATACCCAGTCTCTCTCTACAGGCAGCATGGGCGGGTAGAGCGGGGCTGGAATGGAAAATCTTCTCTTCACCTGGTTCAGAGGAGGGATCAGACCTGAGGTGCCCCCACCTCTTGGGGCTGTCCTAATGCCAGTTTGGTGGGGTCTTCTGGTGCATGTGCTCTCCACATCTCCTGTGAGAGCTGCTCTACGTTGGGTAAGCTGCTTAGCCATTAACTGAGAGTCTCAAGTAGCCCGATGCCTACTGGGTGCCAGTCTCCACCCCAGGGAAGACATAGGTTCACAGCTCCACAGTCAGAGGAAGAAGTTAGACTAGATACTCCGCTTCCTAGGTGGCACCCCTTGAGGTAGGACTTAGGTGGTAGCTTTGTGGGTTAAATGAAAGTGGTGCCTCCACTTTTGTATATTTAAACCCTTGAACTTGTATTCAACACAAATTCCCAAATTGTTGCAACTCCACTCTCCTCTTGAGAGCGATGCCTGGATTCATCGGACCCATAATTCCCCTGGGAGACAGGCAAGTGTGATCTGTGTGTGACAAAAAGTCATAGAAGAGGTAAGGGACTTGCTGGCAACCACACTGCGAGACTGAGGCTTGGGCAGGAATAGAAATCCAGGGCCAGATTCCCAGGTGAAGTAAATGGTCATGGACACAACTGACTTGAACAGACTTATGACAGTTCATGCCTGGTCACATAGTCCATCAGGCTGGGCTCGCCTGGAAGGGAGAGTGGCAATGGGCTCCATCTTTCTATGGATGGTAGCAATAAGACATGGGCATGCCGGCTACAAGAACACACTCCTTCCCTGCCAAATCTGGTGCAGAAACTTGCCTTCCCCACACCAGTGCTCAGCACTTACTGCTGCTGCAGCCCAGGGTGAAATCTGTAGCTGCAACCTTTGCACAGGACCAGGAAAACCTAAGTTCCTGGTTCTCCTTCCGCCTGGACTCCAATATTTCAACTGGCATTCATGTGAGTGCATGGAGAAATGCATCCCAACAACCTGAAAAACCTACAGGACCAGGAAGGGTAGACCATGGATTTCACTGTGACACTTTTTTATGTCCCTTCCCTTTCTTTCCCTCCCCCTACCTCCTAGCCCCTTTGGGAGATGGCTGCTGTTATTTTCCTAAACGATTTTGCTAACCAACATCTCTCTCCAACTCTCCCTAGATCCTGGTCTATCACCCAGATTTCCTCAAGTATGTGTTTGACCACTGGCTGCAGCGCCATGGAAGATACCCCTCCACAGGCATCCTGTCAGTCATATTTGCTCTCCACGTATGTGATGAGGTAAAGGCTGTTTCCTTTCAGACTTTAACGTACATCGATAACCTGACAGACTGTAGTGCTGGGGCCTAGATCCTCTTCCACTGCTTAGACACCTGAGCGTGATAGCATCCATTCTGCATGAGTCCCTGCAAAACAGTTCATTCAGAAGGTGGGAAGGTCTTCCTCCTCCTCACTGCTTTTGTATGACTTGGTTGTAAGACTAAGATAACCACATCTTACCAAAAAAAAAAAAAAAAAATCAGGGTTTTCAGGGATTTGAACAGTAAAATATGATTGCATTTAATAAGGGCATCTGATCAATGGAATAGGATCTGGCTCTGTAAACTGTGTCTCACGTGATGCCAGCATGAGGTTTCTGCATTTCTTGCTCATCTTTACCCATCTCTTTTGGTCATTCCACTATCTTTGGGTAAACCCGGGCACTGGCCATATCCCTGACATAAAATGAAGCCAACAAAGCTCTGTTAATTTAGGCTAGTCGAGGTGCTGAACCTAACAATTCCTGGTCCTGTTGAGACTTTCTCCACCTCTTTCGAAGTCTGTTCTAATGAGCCCACACGTCAGTAAACTCTGCCCTGCCTGGTGTTTGTGTGCTTTTTGCCCAGTCACAAGTCCTTTATATTGTATCTTTGTAATTCCCTTACAAAACTTTCCACAAGTCTCCCTAAAATAAAATGCCAATAGGTCCCTATCTTTAAGAAGACCAGCAAAACCCATAGGCTATTTTTAGACTGGGCCACTTCCAAATACAATGAACTAGTAATAGTCAGGACTTTGTTAACCATCTATCACCTTCTGCCAGCTCTTTTATAGGATTCTCATCTTGTAGGAGAATCCCTGCCTGGTACAGATTTAAGATTCAATTTTCAAGCCTCCGGTCTTTTCCAGTTTTCATAGCTGGTTGTATACCACCTCTTCCCACCCACGACCAGGTAGAAGGAGGTATGTCTAGAAGACACTGTGCTCCAGAACTCCCCAGCGAGGGGATAGCCCAAGGGGGACTGTTAGCAGATGGTGTAAGTTAGGGACAACCCAGAGGCTGCTGCAGTTGACACATGGTGTTGACCCCATTCCTCACTGTCTCTGAGATCAGGGGGAGCACCAAGATGGTTTTAAAGAAACTTTGCCTTTCCACTTTGTGCCCTACCTGCACAGCTCTTCTTTTCCTGATTTTCTTCTTAGGAAAAAATTGAGTTGAGGATGACATGTGGGTTGCAAAATATCTGGGGAATTGTGTTTCCTCTTTGAAAGTTGGGAGCGAGTGGGCTTGAAAGGCCGGGGGGCCTTGAACTCTAACAAGAGTGCATCGGCAGACTCTCCCCCGTAAAAGACACTTTTCTCTTCCATGTGTGCATTAATGTCTCTATATGTTAAAAAAAAAAAAAAAATCCCTCGTATGAAAAACCAGATCCTAATTTCACCCTGCCCCTTAAGATATATTTATGGAGAAACCCAAATTGATAGACTATCCTGCCACTAGATATTCCTGTTGTGCTACAGAACAAATGCGGTTGAGAGTCGCTGTTTGAAAAAAAATGCACGTACAGTCCCATCCATTCAGGCCTCCCACTAACACCAATACCTGACCAAGAGCAGAGCAGGAGCTGTGATTTGACCCACGGTGCCAACAGACTACCCATCTTGTCACCGGGCATCAATGCTCCTCCAGCCATGGACACCTAGCTACGACTAGACAAGAAGTATCATCTTGATAACTATACATACACAGCAAAGAGAGAAAGCACGGGTCTCTCATATTTCTGAGGTCTACATTCAACAGAGAGGGAATCCCAAAGAGAGGGGCTGTGATCTGGTCAGAATTGGTGTCAGAAAGTCATGACCACTTGCTTTCCTTCGTCAGTAGGAGAGTGGGGAATCCTAGATGGGTAGCGAGAGATTTCTCTGAAGATCCAGGTATAGAAAAAGTCTCAGCATGGTTTGCTTCTGTTGCAGTCTCTTTGGAGAAAGACATAGTTTTCTGCTCTGTGTGCTCAGCTGACCTGGGGTCGAGACTCCACGGTGCTACTACTGTACAGAAACCATGGACGTTTCTTCCAAAACGGAGTTAAGACCTCACCGCACTGAGGGCAAACTCTGACGCTGTCACTTTTTGATTCTCTCCCTCGCTAGGTGAATTTGTACGGTTTCGGTGCAAACAGCAAAGGGCATTGGCATCACTACTGGGAAAACAACCCTTCAGCGGGGGCTTTCCGACAAACCGGAGTCCACGATGGGGATTTCGAATCCAATATAACTTCGACTCTTGCTGCTGTTAACAAAATACGTCTTTTCAAGGGCAGATGACCCTTCCCAGAGAAAGGGATCTGTGACTGCAGTTTCCAGTAAAAAGGGCACGTACCGAAGCACAGAAAGGGGCAAGGTGAGGACGATCCAGGAGCTGGGCAGCTTTGAATATCGGCACCCGCAGTTGATTAGGAGCATCTCGCTACTGCGGTGGCCACCGAGCAGAACAGTACTGCTTCCAGACTGAACTTGATTGCCTCATTTGAGAATACAGATCTTGGGGACATAGGATATCAATTGTGGGCCATACATGATCTGCTGAGCCACTGCTTTGAGAGAGGGAATGAAGGGGAGGATTAAATGCTGAAATATTGGGGAGAGGGCTGCCTCTTACAGCTAAGGGAAACCAGATGGTTGCTTTCTAGGAGTTGCTGGGTGCACGCCCATGCTTTCCTTGAGTAAGCCAGAGAGGTCCAGAAGAGAGGTGAGAACAACGCCTGGGTGGCTGCAAACAGCTCAGTAAGGATTACCTCAGAGGAACAAGTTCACGTATTTCACTATCAGTCCTTTCTTTAAACCAGCTCTTATAGTCCCTGCGTTATTTCTCGGCCCACGTTGTATTACGGACAGGCGGGATGCACCTGACTTGCCTGATGTAACAGCAGCCTCTGACCTTGCATCAGTTTGCATTCAGAGCATCTAGAAATCTGGAGAAAATCCTTCATCTCTGATCTTTTGGTTTTTTTAATGTAGTGTCTTATACAGCCATAATGAGAGAAGGGACACAGTTCCAATTGAAACTCTTTTTTTAGCCATTTGTTTGTTCTTGGCTTGTTTGTTTTAAACATGACTTTGCCGTTGTCATTTCTGAATGCTGGTTTTTATTTAAACCATGAGAGAGAGAGAAATGGACTATTTTTCTTTCAATGGTTTACATGTGCCTTTTATATTTGTGCAACAAGATATATTTTTTTTAAGGTCAGAAACCCTAAATTAAACTTTTTATAGGGGAAAAGAATTAACCAAAGTTTAGGCTCCATATAGTACCATTTTGTAGTCAACACTAACAACAACAGCTCCAATATCCTACTTGAAAAGAGGAAACAAATCAAGGGTAGTTTTTAAGGTAACTTCTACCTTTTTTATCAAAAGAGAAACAGAATCAAAAAGTTCCAAGGAAATTTTTCATTCTATTTTTACAAACCTAGAAGGCTACAGCTATTTAAATTGTTTAAGTGGAAGAAAAGGTATAATTGGTGGTGATGTAAACTACCAACACTATAGAAGTCTACAGCACTGTAATGGCATATATATGGTATATCCTGTGTGGTTTGCTTCTACAGCGCAATCCAGACTTCTGAATTATGTGGGTGTTTACAGAAATGTAACTGTTCACATAGGTACTTCTATGCAGTGAGGGGAGGGAAACCAATAAGAAATGTCATACTGGGGAGTTTGTCTTGCAGACTTCTTTTTTCCAAAAATCAATACAGTTGATTTTCACCGGTTACTGGTTGTTATTGTAAGCATGGATTAAAGAGCTAACTCCAGGGATGCATCTCCACAAGCATTTGCCACACTGCTCATTTGCATTGTGGCAGGTTTGTTTTGACTGTGAGATCCCAGTGTCAAAAAAACCACACCGAAAAGAAGTGGCATGGCACACGTGGCTGCAGCGCACGCCACACCAGAGCCTGGCTGGCCAGAACCATGCTCTGATTTTCGGCTAAGCTCTCTATGCCCAGATCACCGCCCCTGCAGCCCTGGGTAGCCCCCAGGACCCCAGGAAAAGCTGCTGGGGCCCCAGCCTCCCTTACACCTCCCAGGGCAATCTGCCATGTGCCAGAGTAAATGTGCAGGAGCGTGCCAGGGGACAACTAGCAGTGGCACAAGTGTGTACCGCTGATAATTGTCCCCAGAGAAATGCACGTGGGGATGCATCCTAGGGGGCTTATTTGTTTTTTGGGTTTGTTGTTGTTGCTGTTTCTGAGTTTTGATTTTTTTTCTTTCATGAGTATTGTAGGTGTTGTTTCACAGTATCATAAAAATGGGGTTCAAGGAACAATGGACCAAAGACATTGTCCAGGAAAGCCAATGGGAGTCTTCCCACTGAAGTCAACGGCCATTGGGTTAGGCCATGAAAGAGTTGCTAACTGGATTGTCCATGTAGTGTAGTAGTTGAAATCCGTGGTAATCTAGAAAAATATATCTGAAATAATTTTATTCTTTTATTGGTCAATTGAGTGACAAACATGTTCATTCTGATGAATGCTCTGGTAGCACTGTAAGTGAAATACCGGCCCCTTCACCATCAACTTCTGTCGGGCTGGATTTTACCCTGTGGCTTTTCTTATTAGTGTTTTTGGATTAGTGGCAGAAACGTACAGTGTAATGGCATGATCACTTGAAGTCTCACTAATTAGGGTCTTGGTTCTCCAAACACTTGTTAGTGTGAGCAGCTTTACACAGATATGTCATTCCAGTGCAGAATAAGAAGAGTCATAGCTGTCATGCTCTTCTACACTGGGCACCCCTTTCCCATAACAGGACCACCCACTTTCTCTTGGAAATCCCTTCCTATTTCTTCATGACCCCTAGCTTTAGCAATACGGAAGGGGCAGGATTACTGACCACTCTGTCAGTAATTTGAGATCCTTTATCCTGGCACAATCCAGTTATTTTACTGCAGATTTCAGGATAAGGTCCAGTGATAACAACTTACCATCATCTAATGTTGCTTTGTAGAAGAATGAACCATGTCCACTTGAATCCCATTTTTTTATGTTACCACTTTTTGATTATTGTAAAATAACATGTTTCCAACTGAGATGACAAACTAATGTTTCAAACAAAGAGGCTGGGTTAGAAGTGGTAGCGGGGGGAGGAAATACTACTTTAGACATTTCAATTTTCAGTCTGTGGTTCAGAGACGTACATCTTGAATGGACCATATTTTCAGACTTCTTTTGTCTGGGGTCAACTTGCAGCTAAACCCTCCTTATATTTAAAATGGAGAATGCTTTCAAAGGTATGTGGGGCAGTTCAACATTCAACTTCCATTGGCTTTTCATAGGAGCTGGCATTTTGGGATCTAACTTCAGCTGACGTTCAATGGAAAATGGTCACCTCAGTTTCAGTTGGGTCTGAAAATTTCCATCCTCCAACTAAATTAAAACTTGCTGGGTTTCTTTTTTTTTCCTAGCAGAGTATTCCTTATAATAGAGGCCGGTGTTTATGACATTGAACTAGAATGCATGGTATGTCCATTCGGTCTCCACAGGTCATAGTCAATGCTACAATTCTCATTACTGGCCTATGGGAGAATCCCATTGAACTTTTTTGCTAGCAGCGAAGAAGTACATTTGGAATGGTATCCATTTTTCAGGGTGTGTGCTGAGCAGGTAAGGGACCAGACTCTCTGGAGACAGGAAGAGGAACAATGCTGATTTGTGTCATCCACTTTCCACCTTGAAGGAACTTGCTAATATTTCTCTGAAACTTCTAGAAATCCATGTGGGTCCCAATCAGTCTTCGTCAAGATTTCCCTGCCGTTTGCTCTGCTGATTCAAATGCCCTCAGCATGAAGGGGCACCAGCAGAGGAGGCTGGAGAAAGAGTCCGTTCTTGTCATTGTTTGCAAACAGTCTTCCTGCTTGGAAATGCTCTATAAAAAAGAAAATAATAATAATCTTAATACTAAATTAAGTGACATTTCAGTTCATCATTTTGAACTGCTTTTTCCTACCATGCAAACTCTCCAAAGCAATTCTTGATTGCCTGCTTTGTTTTTAACCAAAGCCATGTCTCTTCAGCACTTTTTTCTTCCATCTCCAGATTTGTCTCCTATATTTTTGAGTCCATTGTTGATTTTGATAATCAATATTTTTTGCTGATTGTAGGGAGTCTGATCCACTCATTCTTTGATGTCTTATTTATTAAAGTTTTCACTATTATCTGAATCATAATAAATTTTTTTACTTTAATCAGCTCAACGGCATCTGTCTGTGCACCCCAGCTTCTACCCACCGGCTTATTTCTAGTAGACACTGTAAATTGGGTCTCGCCCTACTGCTTCCCACCCATTACCCCCAGGCTCCTTCCCCCAGCCAATTTATGCTTATTCTTCTCTTCTGGGGGTGAGGTTTAATCTCTCATAATTCCACGCAGCAGCCACCCCACAAATCTCTCTTCTCTGCTATCAAGCCCCAATTTTTATGAGAACTCTCTGAGCAAAGACCCTCTGCCCAAGTCTCTCCAAATAGTACTCCCTTCATTTCAGACAGAGGCATCACTTGAAGACAAATATCTAGGTAAAGGTAGGCTTGAGCCCACCTCTTCTTAAATGGCCACCCCACAACTGGGCAGGTGATGATTATTAAGGGCACTATTATTAAGCCCAATAAGGCCCAGCTCCTCTAACAAGGGGTGTCTAGATACATGCTCTAGGGTGAGAGGAGAACCGCTGTAATTAAAGCACTCACAGCATCATGTGTATTCAGCATCCCATGCTTCAAATGGTGGCAGGGGTGCTTTCACCAAAGCCCATTTGACGAGCTTTAGTTAAAATGCCCCCGCTGCCATTTTGAAACTTGGGGATGCTGAATACACGTGCCACTGAGACTGCTGGAGTGCACTAATTAGCATACTCCAGCAGACTCACAGCAGTCTCAGTTAATTCAGTCTGCTCCAACATGTGCTAATTAACATGCATCAGAGCAGAAGTCCATGTGTATAGGTGCCCAAGCTTTGCACAGTTCTGTCCATGGAGATTTGCTTGCAGCTCTCAGATCTAAACCTATAACTAGTTGCCGCTGAAATAGAAGGAGCTTTCAAGTGTCATCTTAGCAGAGCCATGCAGGGTCTCCCAAATCCTGGGTGGGTGATCTAGGCATGGAGATACAGCATGAAAGGGGAAGTGGTGCTATCCCCTCTCCCTTGTATCAGAAAGTGGTTGATGCATTTTGCCCACAGCTTGATGTGAGACCACCTACTAGATATTTCTTGTCAGCATCATAAGCTGCTTAGCCTTGTTCAGGCTGTTCCCATTTTAAATAGTTTTTAAAGAGCAAGGGCAGCTCAGAGGCTGTCAGGCATAAATTTAATTCGCATGTGAAATCTGTCTATTGAAATTCATCCAGACAGCTTAATGATATGAATCCAAGACAGCGATATGACAATGTGCTGCAATTCACTTACAATCAGGCCATGCAAGTCAGCAAGTTTTCCTATTAGACTTAGATAATGGTCTGACAGTTACTGTAAGAGCCACTCATCAGCCTGACCTTCAGAAGTCCACACTCAAGAACAAGCTAAGACACTCATCCCTCCAGCACTTAGCCCAATCAATGCCGCAGCATGTGCTGATCACAATCAGCTGATACAGCTCATCCAGCATTAACCAGGCTGACAAGGGGCGCGTCTACACGTGCAATTAGTGCACATGAATAAACTCGGGAGCATATTGCTCTGCTGTTTTTTGCAACATTTGAATGTGCAGTTAAATCTGGAGCAATGATCCCCGGAGTTTATGCATGCGCAACATGTGGAGCCTAGTTGGAGAAGCCATAGCTAGCAGCAGGCCCCAGTGGTCAGCTTGCCAACCTGGGGCTGCTCCAACTGGGCTCAATGTGCTGCAGAGGAGCTGGCTGGAGCGTGAGCAAGGCTAGCTGCAGTAGACATCTTGTGTAGACGCATCCAATGAGCTGTGTGTCAGTCTGACTCTGGAGGTGATGAGCACAGTGAGAATCACATGGATGGTAAGGGCCCACACCGAGGCTTAAGGGACGGTGGAGGCCGCCCTAGTAGGCAAAATGCAACTCAGAGTTGCACACCTCCTCCCTCCCTGCAATGCAGGGGAGAATGCAGAACATTGCTTTCTCCTCCGTGGACTCGCTCTGCTCCTTTGGTGCTGGCTGTCAGAGGGCAGTCCTCTCCCGAAACCCCCTTGCTGTTTCTTTCACATCAGCTCACAGGCAGAAACACGCTGAGATACAACATCCCCATCTGAGACGATCTTGTCAGCAAGGTAATCTGCATAAAATTACAAACGAGACTCATAGGAGACCAGCGAGAAATACAGCAACAGCAGCAACAAACCCCAACCAGACAGACCAACCAGAGTAGCTGGCCAAGGGATTCTGCTTATTCCACTGGCTGAAGCAACAAATTACCCATATGGGAACAAGACAGATTTCCCACCCTGGCACGAATTTCTCTGATGGCTCATAGTTAGAGTAGCAATTAAACCCAACAAATTAAAAGGCAAGTGCTTCCCTCAGCACCTTTAAAAACTCGGCTTCCAAAGTGTCTTTCACGAAAGCTCACAGGGAGCAGCTGGGCTCATTCCCTTTCGGTTATCTTCAGGCACCATGAAATAAAATGTGGTCCATCATGTTTGTTGAGGGTTGCTCCGTTTTGCACAAGCAACACTCAGAAGTTATGCCATATTTTTCTAGAACAGGAAATGTAATGTACTGTCTTGCTCATGGGGTTTTTCCTGCTGAGCTGCTGAAGTTCAAGCAGGAATTAAGTTAGAAAAGTCTAGTCAACCGCTCTTTTCTAGGAGGTCACTCTGGTGGCATCTTTTCTTTAAATGTAGGAAGGACATCCCTGATCTTAGAAATTCGTGGAGAAAGGGAATGGGGGTTGGAGTCCTGGACCCTAGTCTCAGCTCTGCCTCTGATGCTGTGTGATTTGGGGCAGAGGGTTTCCCCTCTCTGGACCTCCAACACTTCCAGAATAGGGATGATGATCCAGTTGGATTTACAGGCTGGGGGTAGGTGTCTTGCTAGGCTTCAGAAACAGGAGTATGGACTTGTGCTGAAGGCCGGCCCATGCCAGCTACCAACAGTGTAGCCATGAGTGTAAAGCACCAGCGGTAGGATAATTAGCATTCAGGAAGACTAACTGGCACTGTTGCTCAACAGTGCTAATTAGCCCCCACTAGGAACTGTGCCGACGTTGCTACACAGTGCACAGCATGCATGGAGCTGCACAGTGCGTCTGAGCACAGGCTGGGTATAGGCATGGCCTAGGAGGGGCAAAAATGCCCCCTTCAACTGGGGGAGGGAGATGAATGGGATATTAGCCTTGGGCAATGACTTACTTAGACGGGCACCACTATGGCCCCCTCTCAAGGTAATGGCAGGCACAGTCATGCTCAGCCCTGCCACAGAAGCCAGGCAGGCACAATCCTGCCAGAAATATGTCTGGGGGAAGGAGATGTGTAATGACACCCCTGCAGAGGCTTTTCCATGGGAGGGGAAGCAAACAGCAGCAGGAGTGGCCCCTGAGGCACTGCCCATCCCCACACCAGCAGCAGCTTGAGCCCATGTGGCTACAGCAACAACCACAGCCATAGCAGCTGCCACCTGAGTGAGGAAAGCTAGGGCGGGTAAGACTCCCCTCCCATACACACCCACTTCTATCTACTGCTCCAGTAGTCAGCATAAGTCCTCCTTCCCACCTCTGCCTCTGCCCTGGGCACTGAAAAAGCTCACTATGTCTCTGGCTTCCCTAAGGATGGGAGTGGTTACTGCCAACCCTCCCCAGCCTGGGCTGTTCTTTCCCCTCTGCCTCCTACCCCCCACCCCACATGACCACTTAAAACCAAGAGAGTCCCACAGTAGGTGTCTGAAAGGAGCTGCAGTGTCCCCAGCCCTGTTTCCCCGTGGTCTTTCTAAGGAAACAGCACAGCAATGGGCTAAAACCCCTGAAAACATACTGCAAATAGTATCACTGAACAGGCCCAGAGACCACAAGCCAAACCCTACCTCTTCCTGCTGCGCAGGCACTGCCTGGCTAGGGCAGCACTTCCCCACAGCTTATTTCAGCTACCTTTCAGTGGCTCCTCCCATCAGAGCCCACCCCAGGCCCCCAGTCACTGGCTTTCCAATCGCCATGCCCTGGGCAACAGGTGGAGCTTGCAATGTGCCCTCAGGGTCACCTAGGGCTGGTGTTTGCTTTCACGCTGTGCAAGGTGCAGTGCATCTGTGCACCATCTATCTGTGAGCACAGCAGGGAAGGGATGGTGCCTGCAAGAAGTACAGAACCTGCCCTCCAGGAAGCAGGGACTTGCTGCTGGTTTGCATCAGCTGACTGTGATTCTCCTCTGTGAACCTGTGCAGCTGAGCTGGATAACACATCAGAGGGGCAGAGCAGACCTATGGCCCATCCACTGCTTGCTCACGGCATGGTGGATCAACAGGAGGAAACACTACTGTCCCTCTACCCCTGGAGGCCCAGACCCATGACCCAGGGAGGCCAGCATGCCGCAAGGTGCTTTTGGACACTGAGACACAGCTGATACTGCAGGCCAGATTGTGTCAATCCCTGGGTAGGTCCAGGAGGGAGGTGAGGAGGTTACACTCACACCCCTTTTGGCTGCATGGCATATGCTTAGTGAGCTCTCTTGAGCTTGCCAGCACATCTGCATAGCCTCTAATAAAGATCTACATGTGTGCTGATCCCTCTGGTGGGCTCTGGCTTTCTCAGTGCTCCAGAAGCCAAGGGGTAAGTGTTGTCACCTTTCATCCTGCCCCTTCCCTCGCTGAATTCAGGGGAAAAGAGGGAATGAGAAATGGCAGGAATTCATCCCCTGGGATCCAGAGCATCTGGCAGTGGGTCTGGCAGGAACTGTGCTGATATGCCAGTGCTCACTGCGCACACACAACATAGCCAAAGCAGGGTGCAACCATGCCACCACACACCCTCTGATCCCTCCAAGTAGCCACCCTGGGATCCACAAGTAAGAGTGGCCCAAAGTAAAATAAAGCAGGGGCTTCTCCAAAGCTAAGGTACCCTGTACAAGACATGCACAACCTGTCCCTGCACCACTCCTTGAACTTACAAGACCTCTTCAGTTCAGTTTGAAGAATTAAATTTTTAAAGGGCCAATTGCAACAGCAACAGAGATGATTAATTACT
The DNA here is from genome assembly GCF_001723895.1 of Crocodylus porosus. Classification (NCBI taxonomy): domain Eukaryota; kingdom Metazoa; phylum Chordata; order Crocodylia; family Crocodylidae; genus Crocodylus; species Crocodylus porosus. The sequence goes on along the minus strand of NW_017728886.1, from coordinate 258,719,611 downwards.
TCCTTTCATTTACTTGCTCAAAATGTCTTTTCCCAGAGACAGGCCCTTTTCCATGAATAGATCACAGACCAAATCCCCAGCTCACAGAGATGGCAGCAGCTCCCCTGAAGCCAGGGGAGCGATATTGATTTATACCAGATGAAAATTCCAGCCCCCAGATCAGTAATTTCATGACTAAGCGAGAAGACATGATACGTATAAGTAAGTGTGGCTGGAATAATGTTTTTATTTCCTGTAAGAAGCAAAGGAATGCGAAAAATCATCATATACACAGATTAATGAGTCTCTGAGCAGTGAGATGTAATTAACTCATCTCCGTCGAGGCTGGGGATCTAAGCACTTAATTATCTGCCTTATTAATGGCTACAATTAATATCTGATTAAGATCTCAGTTCCATCAGTAAGCATATCCTCCTATAATAGAAACAGAGCTTTCCATGTGGTATTCAGTGGAAAAGAATCATGGGCGACTGGTGCCGCCTTTTTCGGGGGGGGGGCATGTGCCCCACCTGCGACCAATCCTGCTGACCGGGGGGGCGGGGGGACCCCCCCGCAACCAATTCTGCTGACCATGGGGGTCCCCCCTCAACCAATCCTGCTGACTGGGGGGTCCCCTGTGGGTGATTCTGTGGACTAGGAGGGGTCTCCCCCTGCAACAGCCAATTGCTGCAAGTGCTCCCAGAAGTGGCTGCAACAATCGCAGCAATCGGCCAGTGCTTTAGAAGTGGCACCAGCGCTCCCGCCTGCCCCCCTGCCCATCACCTAAGCAGCAAGTGCAGCCAGTCAGGGGGTGTACCAGCGCTCTCAGGGGTTGCACGTGTACTCTCATACACCCCCTATGCAATGCCACTGAAAAGAAGGACCAATCAATTCACAGGGCCGTGTTACAGGTTAACTTCAAACCATCATAAGCACTTAAATTGATATACGTGCCCTGTTAATGTTTTTAAGTTATACCACTCCGAATGAGGTTTATCCTTGAGCCTTTTACCCAGGTCATTCCAGGGAGATAAAACACCTTACTTTCATACCGCCAGCATCCCAGATGCACCAGTCCTAGCTCTTCCTATTCCTCTGTTCTGTGGGCAGACTTGTAACCCTCCTGAACACTGTTCAAGGTATGATAGAGGCTGAAGGCCAACATCCCTCCTGCCCCTGGGAGTGTGACCCTGACCCCGACCCCATGAGAATCCAGGTTCAGCTCATTGGTTTGCTGCTTGCTCCGTGCAGCCCATCAGTTTGCTACTTGCTCTGCACTGACTTTGTTTCCGCTATCATCATGGCTCAGTGCCTCACAGTCCTCAGTGCATTTATCATCCCCACACCCTTGCGAGGCAAGGGAGTGCTATTTTCTAGATAAGGAACCGAGGCCCAGGAAAACAAGTGAGGTTCTCAAGAGTGCACAGGAAGCCTGTAGCAGAAAAGGGAATTAAGCCCAAGTGGGCAGAGAGACAAACCACCACAAGAGCTAACTGGATAAGGTTGGAGACACCCCGCTCTGAGGCAGACGTCTTCCTTTGGTCTTCTGCTACATTAAAGAGAGGAATTAATCTCTGACAGCGCACTTCCAAACCCGTCTCCAGCCACTGCCGAGGTTCGCTGCCTGTCCAGTGGGTCTCCAGCTCAGGCACCCAGCCAGACTCGAGACAGAGGTCCTCTGTTCCCAGACTCTTCCAAAGAAAACAGGAGGAGCAGCAACCTTAGAAAGGTATGTGTGCGGCACTAACAATGCCATGAAGAGCACCTTACGCCTCTTGCTGTCCTGAGAAGCTGGTTTGGGCCAGCACACAGCCAACAACAGACCTGGGGTTAGAAGAGCTGGTTCACAAGTTTCCACCAAACCATTTCTCCCACAGAAGCCTGGGATTTTGCCTGCACAACCTTTTCCCTCGAAAGCATGAGCTTTTTGAAAGGCGCTCCATTGTTTCTAACTGAAAATTTGAGCACAAAGCACTCAACTACGTCAGTAAATGGTGAACTATTTGCAGATGAAGGTATTTGCCAGGCTGCCACTGTATTTTGTGGGAATTGTAGTTTGGTGGCCTCATGTACTCACGCTCTTCTAGGGGCCTCTTTCCCCAGGTAGACTACATCTCCCAGGATGCACATCAGCCAGGGGCTCCCAAGGTGCATGGCCTCTCCTCTACAAGAAGATGGTGTGGTACAAAGGAGTTGTATTCCAAACAGGCAACCCGGCCAAACGAGGAGACTCGGAAAGGCTAGAGTACTAGACACCAGAATAGTAAGTGTGGGATATAGCAGTGATGTTTCCAAATGCATATTGCTTGGGTTCAGGCCAAAAAAAGTATTGCTGTTTGAATTTTCACTGGAAACGTCAACATTTTTTGTGGAAAATGTAAATGCTTTTCTTTTGTCGCAATTTCCATAGAGGTCCTTTTCTCCTCTGTCTTAAGACCAGCTCAGATTGCACAAGTTCAGGGAGAGGAGAAGACAAATAGAACAAGTTTAAGGGTGACCTTCATGCCTTGTGCCTTGGACCAGCACTGGGCTGGGTGGAGCAGCAGCAGAGGCTGGGACAAGCATACACAGGTGAGCTCAACCAGCGTGTCAGAAGGCACGGCTCTTTACACACAGGATTCTCCTGTTGCCCTCCTCATCTGCGCGTACGGGAGCTTGGAAAGGTCTTCCCGTCTGTTTCCCAGCCCGGATCTGACTGTACTCTGCTGTTTGATTATTAATAGAGTATCAAGTCTATCTGTACGTATATCAGGCCTGGAGAATTCCACCTTTCCCCTGTACCACAGCCTGCAGGACAGTTGCAGTCAGTGAAGGCGTCTTGTTGATGCTCTTGCAGACTTTTGGAGTCTTAATTTCAACCCATTGCTCATAATTAACCCCGTGAAATTGCCTAATGACTGCTCGTCCTGGACTACTGTTTCCCTCTTTCTGCTGGCGGCAGCTGTTTCTGTCCTCCCAGAGTTGTTCCTTAGCCAAGCTGCACAAATTGAACTCCAATAGCATTGGTCCCACTAGCTGTATCTGATGTGAGTCACCACACGGGAAGAAATGAATCTACCTACTGCAGACAGCTAGCAGAAGTTTGGCTATAAGTCTTTCCTCCTCACTCAGCCTGTGCATGCCTAGATTCATAGTTATTTTCTGTCCATTTCTTGGAGGTAGAAGAAGTGTTCAGATGTGAACATAATTTCCCAAGTGTGCAGAGTAGGAGGGATTCTCACTTCTTTGCTCTGTGATACAAAGCCTGGGCCCTCCTTTCAGTAGCATCATGCTGTAAAGCCCAGTTTGCTGCCTGGTGTATCATCCCAGTGTCCTTTGATAGCATTGCTTTTTCTTCCCCTTGTTGAAGGTTTGAGGCTCACAGTACTTGAGCTCAGGTGCATGAGCAGAGAGCAGGCCTTGAACCAAAAAGCTCAAATCCAAATAGACGACCAAGTGTTGCATGCAGGAATTGTGTCAGATCCAAAGCCTAGCAAGCCATTGGGCTAGTACGTTAGGACGCACCGAATTCGATAGCCAATAGCACATAAGGGAGCGATGTGGGTTAACATCATGTCTGACTGTTTTGGACTGTCCTTTCCAAATGACCAGGTGTACAGCTGGGTTGTGTGGGGCGGGCGTTTTGGCCTTCAAACTCACCTCTGCGATTGGGGCAAGTTACTCATTGTGTGTGTTTTTTCAGAAGCTGACCTTGGCAGCAATCTGTGTTTGTGACTGGCCCTACCATGCTGTATATACATAGAAAACTCAGTTATTTGAGCTCCACCATGCCCTGTGGCTTCTACCTACTATTATTATTGTGGAAAGGGAAAGAAACGCAACAGGAAGATACACAAATGGTCAGAAAAAGGAAGTGTTATAATCTTCATTTTACACACGGAGGATCTGTGAATAGACACAATACACAGAAGGGCCTGCTTTGCAGAACTACAAAGCATGCAAAACTCCAGCTGTTCTGCATGGAGCCTGCAGGTACTTTGAGATTCAAGCTCTAAGTGACTTGCCTGAGGATACGGGAAGACGTAGGCACACCCAGACACTGAATTCAGTTGGATCTTTTGTGCCCTGCAAGATTACTGCCTTTGTATTCTGACATATTATAATGCTGTGGGCTTCTTACTCGAAAGTTGCACAGCAGTGCATTTAAACACCTGTGCGCATTCACCAGCAAAGCTATTAGCACAGGCTTGGTTGCATTGGTTGTTTGGTTTGTATGCTGGTGTTTTCGATGTCTTAATTTCATCACCAGAGGGTGCTGGAGTTCTAGTCTCATTAGTTTGCCTCTTGCCTTCTTAAAACACACATCCCGCTCCTGTTATCAGCCTGTCCCTGCTGTATGGGAACCGAAGCAAGCTGCATCTTCATGTCCAAGAAGGGTTTTCTGTTCTTATTCCAATTCCCTTTACAACTGTGTCTTCTCAATGGTGTTGCATCTTCACAGGCTGTCTACTGGTGGGGAGAGGAAGAGTGTCATTTGCTTAATGGAACAAGTAGACCATTAAGGATGGAGAGGGCATGTTAGTCCGAGGTTGGGCAGAAGGGTGGGGTAGGCATTGGGTGGAGCTAGACACTGAAGTTACATGATGTCTCTGGAAGAGAAGGGTTGAATGGATGCAATGGCCCCATAGGCGTTGCCTTGCGAACGTGCGGGACATCATAAGCCTTCCAGTGTGACTCAGGATCCCTCTGGACTTGTCTATGCTGGTTGAACAATTCAGTTGAACCCTGTTGGCTTTCCCATATGTGCTGACCCTGCCTGTCTGGGCAAGCTCACAGTGTGACCAGAGAAGTTAGACAAAGGGTGGGAGAGAGGACGTAGCAACATGCCCATTCGGTAGATGGGGAGTACCTTAAATGTGCCACCTCCAAGAAGCAATGTTCCTAGGGGAGACTCCTCCCTAGCCTGCTCCTGCGGCCTTACGGCTGAAGGCAAGCAAAATTCGGGGGCATCCAAACCCCAGGTCTCTGGGCTTGGGCCTGCATGTAGAAGGCTTGCCAAAGGATTTGGAAACATCTGAAGCCCCAGATGGGGGTGGAGGATGTTTGTTGGTAGTAGGGCTGCTTATGGTTCTCGACTGACTCATGGATTTGGCAGATTTGGCTTAGAACACAAAAAAGTCTCTAAAAAAGATAATAATAATGTTCCCAGGGCATTTTAGCCATCACTAGAGAAGGCTCTAGTGCTGTGGTTTTCAACCTGTGGTCCATGGACCCCGGGGGGTCCACAGATTGTGTCTGAGGGGTCTGTGAAAGAAGGCTGTGATCAAGCAAAAGTATGTGAATACCCGCACGTGCAATTCAAAGGGGTCCACACCTCCGTTCGAAATTCTTTATGGGTCCGCAAATGAAAAAAAGTTGAAAACCATAGCTATAGTGAGTTCACATACAGCCTCAGGCCGGGTGTGATACCATCCTATGGACGTTCTGCTCTTTTGCCACTAGAGGGTGAATACTATTTAAATGTCGGTGCCTTTCAGCAGCGCTCCATCCTAATAAACGACCAGCAGAGAAGAATGGTGCAATCGTTTCCGCACGGCGCTCCCATCCCAGTAGTACAAAGAGAGCCATTAATCTCTTCCTGCCTTTACAGACTGGTTTGGGATGCTTTGGCTTTGAGATCAAAAATTGAAGGAACCTACAGGAACACCCCTAGAATAACTCGGAGCTGGGTCATTGCAGATACGCGGTGCAGCCGAGCCCGGGGCACTGTGGTCAGAAGCATTTGCATGTTCTCTGTAAATGTGCTGTCTATCAAAGACCTTCTGCATGGTGCAAAATAGGAAAACCAAACACTGTGCTCATCCCATGTGGGTCATTTATAGCCTGTTTAGAGTGTAGGTGGCCCCTAACCAGCCTCCTGTATGCAGGCAATGAAGAAGAATTTGCATGCAGTTCCTGCAGCTGTATCCAAAATAGGCCAGCTGTGAAACCACCCTATAGACGGTATCGCTCCCTTACTGCTGGGAGGTGAACATGATTTAAATATCAGCATCTTCCACTGGTGCTTGTCATAATAAACTCCTTGTGTTAAGTGGGGTTTGTGCTGAGTGCAGAATCAGGGCCTCAAACCCACCCATCCCATCTCCATCTCCATCTCCTCAGACGCAAGCTGTGCAGCAGCTGAGCCCTGCCACGTTCGGTCTCCAGGTTGTTCTCAGCCAAGAAAACAAAAATCAAGTGCTCGATGCCAGGAGACGGAGGACACTGCTGGGATGAGGGCTGCTTATGACTCAGCCTTGTAGCCCCAAGAAGCACCAGATCGTATGTGGACGGTCTGACCCTCGAGATGGATACTGGGTATGAATCTGTGAAAGGGTCCATTGCCCTCTGCTCCTTTACTGGGAACTGATTAACTAACCATCTTGCAAGACTGCAGCTGGCAGCCGTCACCTCTTCCAAAAGTTTAACAACTGCCTTTTGTTTTTAAAACAGCCTGGGCCAAGTCTGTGCCTGCCGTGAGCTCCGTGAAGTCAGGCCGACTGCAGCAGGCGGGCGTGTGGCTCCATGAACACGGTCATGTCTCATTATACAGACATGAGTACGGCCAGCAGGGAGCTACGCACGCTGGCAGCCTTGAAGTCAGCTAACCGGACCTGGATGGATGCCTAACAAGGGGACTGGTGCCGTGCGCATACTTCCCACGGAGACTTGTCAATTAATCTGCGCAAACGTAAACACCGTCTGCTTCGTTTGACGTGTGATATTCCTGGCGGGTATTGTTAAAAATATCAAACTTGGAGAGGGAGAAAGGGACAGGAGTGTCCTGCTCATTCTTCTCTCTTGTTCTTCCTAAAATGGTTTCCTTGGGAAGGGCCTTGTATTAGGCCAGCTTCTCCCTCTTTCTACTTCTGCATAAAAACTTCTTTTAGATATGCAAATATGGCTTCATCTGACACACCTCTTCATGGAGCATCAGTTAGCTAAGCACTCATCTAAATGAAGAAGGAAATAAAGGCAAAGGGCCTTGAAATGTCTTGGTTGGAAGCCATGGGTTTCTTTCTCCACCTTGCAGCTGTTTTACAGGCAGCAAACTATGGAAAGAACGATTTATATTGCACACCTTTGATTCAGTAAAACAGTTGAAAGTGTTTATAAGTGCTTTATTACACTTTGGTAACCTCCCTTCTTTTCCCCATTGGGTGGGGGGAGAGAAAACAACCAGGTGCACCCTGGAACGTGTATTAGATACAAGGAATTGAGAGAATGGAGGAAAAGGAGTTTTTCTTCACTTAGCCTCTCCTCTCCTAGCAGTGGTGGGATTCATGGGCACGTCTGTCTTGGGAGTCTGCTGGAGCCATGGCTGATTTCATAGGCTACGAAGGCCCAGCATTTCCAGGGCAGGAAGTTTGGTCATGGGCAGTCCATCATGCTGGACGATTCAGATGGGACTTCTCTTGGTGTTGCATGACCAACACTTACCCTTTCCCCTGACCTCTGGTACTCTCTCCTACCTTGAGGGTCTTCAAGAGGAGGCTGGACAGATATTTGGCTGGAGTGATATGACCCTGGCACTCGTTCCTGCCTGGGGTAGGAGGTCGGAGCTGATGATCTGTTTAGATCCCTTCCAACCTTAAGTACTATGATACTATGACCCCAGACATGTAGCAAGAGAACTAGTGCAGAAAGCTCATGTGGTAGCTCCAGTATTTTAATCATGCACCAGCCAAAGTCTCTTTCTGCAGTAGCAGCACATCCTCCCTTCCCCACCTCTACCCCCCCCTCCTCCCTACCTACATCTCTGGGCATAGGGAGGCCTGCCCACTGCCCTGCTCCTGCTCCAGGGCTGAGAGAAGTGGCTGCATGGGGATCCAGCTTAGTCACGGACTGTGATAGCAGTGGCAGGTGGGTTTCTGCTCCTGGGCAGACAGGTAACACTTGGGGGGATCGGACAGGGAAGGGGAAACCATCCACTGCCACCCCAGTCGAGCAACTCAGCTGGAGCAGGGCAGGAGCAGATCTGGAGCTCCCCCCCACCCCATCCCCAGGTTGGTCAGCAGTGGGCAAGGGAGGGAGGGGAGAAAAGTGCTGCTGAACATGGAGGGGTGCTGAGAGTGGGGCTAGGGGTGGCTTCTTATCTGCTTCAGGACTTAACAGAAATCCCCAGCTGCTGCTCCCATGGCATGGACCAAAAGGGGAGAGTGCAACCGTGCCCTGCACACCCTGGGGATCTGCCTCATCAGTGCCTAGTTCTTCATCTGGGTAGGAAGAGCCTTCAGCATAACTACACAATGGGTGGTGGGCCACTGGCTGGTACAGCATCTGAACGGGACCCAGGGGTCACAATCGACCGGAAGACGAACATGAGCCAACAGTGCGATGAAGTTGCCAGCAGGGCAAATAGAGGTCTGGTGTGCATCAGCTGATGTGTTGCCAGCAGATGCAGGGAGGTGTTTCTCCTTCTCTATTCGGCGCTGGAGAGACCACAGCTGGTGTACTGTGTCCAGTTCTGGGTGCCGCATGCCAGGAAAGATGTGGATAAGCTCGAGAGAGTCCAGCGAAGGGCCGCCCGTATGATTAGGGGCATGAAGGATAGGCCCTATGAGGAGAGACTCTGGGAACCGGGTTTGTTCAGTCTGAGTAAAACAAGACTGGGAGGTGACTCGATAGTCACCTAAGAGTACATTGGGGTGATCACCAAGATCTAGGGGGCAACTCTTCAGGAAGGCACCCCTTTTTCAGGACAAGCACCAATGAGTACAAGCTCATTGATGGAAAATGTAGGCTGGACATAAAGAAAAACTTCTTTCCTGTAAAGTATCCAAAATCTGCAATACTCCCAAAATCTGGGGCAGTCGCCATCCCTGGAGGTATTCAAGGGAAGGCTGGACAAGCACCTTGTGGAGCTCGTTTGAGCCCGATTACCTCCTGCCCATGGCACGGGACTGGGCATGATGATCTTGCAGGTCTCTTGTGGTCCTTTGATTTTATGATCAAGAAAAACCTATAGCAGAACCATTTAAATTAGAGATCAAAGACAGATACCTTGAGTAATTGCAATGTTAAGGGACCATTCATTAGTATATTACCTCAGAGAATGAATACCATATTAACTCAAATATAAGATAACCCTAAATATAAGACAACCATCCCCCTCCCCTGCCAAATAATTAGGTTCGATATATGGAAAATTTATCAATGTATTATATTTTTCCAGGTGTAGAACCTAAGTATTGGAGGGTTGTCTAGCATCCTCCCTCCCTCCCACCCCCTGCTAAAGCAAGGAAAGCAGTGGCAATGAGGGGTCAGGTGGCCCCTCGTTGCCACCTTGCCCTCTGCCCGGCTCACTTCTTCCCTCTGCAGCCTGCTTGCCACATGCCTCACCGCAGCCCCAGTTCCCATCAGCCTCTGCCCCTCCCTCCTGCTCCCCTCCATCTCTCCATCTTGCCTGCAAACTCCTCCTGGTCTCTGCCCCTTCCCTTCATGCCTTCCAGTCTCTGCCCCTTACTGTCAGTTGCTGCTCGGGCTTCTGCATCCCTGAGCACATGGAGGCTCAGCCCTTGCCTGGCCATGCAGCAGTGCTGGCAGAAGTGCAATGCAGCCAAGCTGCACCTGACAGTAAAGGGAAGAGAAGGGGGCAGAAACTGCAGAGGGCAAATGGACACGGGGCGGTGCTCCGGGCTGCGGTCAAAGCTACAGCAACAACCTTTTCCTCCCTCTGCTTTGTATGTGAATATATGATATGGGGCTTTTCCCCCCATGCTGATTGACTCATCTTATATACAAGTAAATATGGTAAACGCATATAGCACTCAGCGCTGATATCCTTATAGTTTCATAGTTTGTAGGGCTGGAAGGGACCTGAGCAGATCATCAAGTCCGACCCCCAGGCAGGAAAGAGTACTGGGGTCAAATGACCCTAGCTAGGTGTCTATCTAGCCTCCTCTTAAAGACCCCCAGGGTAGAAGCCAGCACCACTTCTCTTGGAAGACTAACAGGCCTATAGTTTCCTAAGTCCTCCTCCCTTTTTTGAAGATGGAAACCACATTGGCCCTTTTCCAGTCCTCTGGCACCTCGCCAGAGCACCGTGAGTGCTTGTAAAGCTGTGCCAGGGGACCCGCAATGACTTCAGCTAATTCCCTCAGGACTCAGAGGTGGAGATTGTCCAGACCTGCTGATTTGAATGCATCCAGTTCCACCAGGAGGTCCCTGACTAGGTCTACTCCAACCCTGGGCCTGGCTGTGCCTCCCCTGGGACCGTCAGGGATCATGATGAGGGGGATGACCTGCACATGAAGACCTTGCTCATGCAGGATCGCTCCTTACGCCAACAGTAGTCCCATTGTCTTCACTTGTGCTATAGGCATAAGTAAAGCAATAGTCAGTAAGTCATGCCACCTGTATCTGGCCCATGGGGTCGTGTGGTTGGCATCAGGTGGTAAAATGTGTTATGCAGATTTGCCCCAGTTGATCCATCGAATATTAGAAATGGTTCAAACTGAAGACGGCAGTGTGGGGACGTGGTCAGGAAGGCCAGCCACACCTTGGCATGCATCCACAGATGCATCTCAAGCAGGTCCAAGGACGTGATCCTCCCCCTCTCTGCGGCACTGGTCAGGCCACAGCTGGAGTACTGCGTCCAGTTCTGGGCGCCACACTTCAGAAGGGATGTGGACAGCATGGAGAGAGTCCAGAGGAGGCCACTCACATGATCAGGGGACAGCAGGGCAGGCCTTATGAGGAGAGGTGACGGGACCTGAACCTGTTCAGCCTCCACA
>NW_017728886.1:258700904-258708799 GCF_001723895.1 Crocodylus porosus | reverse complement strand
CAACTTCCAAGAGAAGTGGTGCAGGCTCCTACCCTGGGGGTCTTTAGGAGGAGGTTAGATGAACATCTTGCTGGGGTCGTTTGACCCCAGTATTCTTTCCTGCCATGGCAGGGGGTCGGACTAGATGATCTGCTTAGGTCCCTTCTGACCTGACCAACTATGAAACTATAAAACTTGTTATCACGAGAGATTTAGTGCCTAGTACCAGCAACTAATCCAGCCCTGAGGTTCCAGGTTGGAGCCTAGTCAGCAGTGGCCTAGTTTCAGATTGGGATGAGAATTGCTCAGGGAACTGCCATCTTGTCATACTTGTAGCCACACCTGCATTGTAGTTATTACTATTGCGGGTAAAACAAGCTATGTTTCTCATTATCCTGGTAACTCTGTCATACGTTCTCCTTCTAACTCTTTCCTCCAATTTCCACCTCTCTTTGTTGTTCTAGACTGGACCCTTGTAGTAGAGAGTGTTAATCCACATGTGCAGCACCTTGCACACCTTGAAAGCTATGTCGCTTTACCAAATAATGGCTCCCACTCAACTTTAAGCCTTCATGTAAACCAGGTCGAGCCTTGATCAGCACACTGCTTTCTTGACTCATCTGTTGTGCCAGCCCTAATATTTCCAACCATCTGTCTCTTCATCTCTTTGCAGAGACCTGGTGGTGAGAGCCATGAGATAAGCTGCAAAGCCATGTGCTGAGTTTAGCATTTCACACATCCATTTGCTCTGCACATGAATCAAATGGCTTTGGTAAGCCGACCGCAGTTACAGAGCTTGGAACAGAAGGCATAAAGATTTTTCTTCTAAGCTCAGCTATAAAACGTCCCGCCATCCAGCTGTTCGCAGAGAGGCAGTACTTTGCAGGAAGTACCAAAAAGTTAATGCACTTACAACAATGAGGGATTGCATCTGGGCTGATGCAGAAGAGTTTTGGCTTACAGTGACCGGTTAGTCTGGCACAAATAGTAGAAGTTCGGTTGCTGGTCTCCCACAGTTGCTCCCTTCTCAGTCCACTCTATTACCGTACAAGCAGCCAATCCTCTCCTGAGAAAACCCAATTGGACTCAGTGATAGCAATGGAATTGCATTGGGTTACACACGATCCAACGCATTAAATTCAGGCAGAAAATTAGGAGCCGGTTTAATATCAGCAGTTCTCCCTTGACCTTCATTCTTGGAATTTATTTGTCTAAATGCCACAAACCTCATTCTTCTTCTTGTATCCTTTCCACTGTGAGAATTTAAGTTTTGCGGGGTTCTAGATAACTGACCGGTGCCTAGGACACAGGCATCCCATCCCTGTCTTGAAACCTCTGAACAGTTCTGTAAAACAGCTAAGAATAAGACGACCCGCCCAACAAAAGTTGGAGATCAAGGGAATAGGTCTAATTTGCATATATTTGCATATCAGATTCTGCTGCTTTAGGACAGTGCCCAGTATTCTGGTTTTCTGTATACAAGACTTGCAGAAAGCCACGGACTAGTCCAGTTAGCTTCCTCAGGGGGTGCCCGGTGCCCAAAAGCTCATTTTAAATCTCTCCTAATCATCCAGTTGGTCAAATAAAAGATATCGCCCCAAAAATCCTTCCCTCTTGCATATTCCCATGGCTACAACACCTCCCCAGTGTTACTTCTGTTATTTTTATTGTATGTTTTATATTACAGCAGCATCTCCAAGCTCCCAGTTGTGTTGTGCACTGTACAAATATCGTACAAAAATCAGCCCCTTTCCCAATGACCTTGCTAAATAAACATTTAAAATGGCTGTTCCCTGCATTACCAGAAGCACCAGTCCATAAGAGGTAACTTTTGTGGGAAGTTTATCATTTTTCTAACAATGACCTATTTTTTATTATAAGGTTTATTTCTGCCTTTCATTCTTTTTCCTACGTTTTGAAAACTAGGGGAAAACTAAAAGAGTGAGAGGGAGGAAAAAATACCCCTAGCGGTTTGTTTTCTATGAAGCAAAACATGTTGAGCAAAATAAAAATTTTCCCCAAAGCATTTTAAAAATATTTTGTGTGTGCGTGTATGTGTTGGAAAACTCTCCATTAGTGATGAGACAGCATTAGAAGAACTGTTTTTAAGCTGGTTTCAAGCAGGATTCATTCTGACATCGTTTGAGAAGCTGTAGCGCAGATGTTAACTATTTCACAACCACCTCTGCGTAAAGTATTCTAGACCAGACAGGCTTACAGTCTTAGTTATGAGCTCTTATGCCAGGCAACAGATATTGCTGTGTTCATGTAACCATCATGGTCCAGGGAATATGCAAGAAGCAGGGTTTTTATGGTAATAGCTCTTATTGGAGTGACTCTGTGGTTCGGAGAGATGTTAGCCAAGCTTTTGGTGCACAAAACACCCTTGCTCAGAACAAAGTATGATCAGACAAAATGACTTTCAACACTGCCCTAATCCTGCAAACTCATTCCTGCTTGTAGACCTGTATTCACGTGAGTTATTCAACTGAATTCAGAGTCCCGGAGCTTGGGTGGGTGTTTGTGGCATCAGGTTGTAGGCTTTCATGGTCTGTATTATGACATGGCCCAAGGCCTTTCAGAGTCAATGCAGCAGGCTGTGGATCCTATCCTAAGGGCACGTCTACACCATCAAAGGATCGTGCAGAGGAGCATGAGAGGCTGTTCTACATGCTCTGCACTTCAAAATGCACAAAGCACAATCCCCCAAGCTCTCCCAGGCATGTTTACTGGGACAGCCAGCACTGCTAAGGCCACTTCATCAGGTAAGCAAATGGGGAACAGGCATGTTGTACTCCACTGGGACGCCACTCATGGAGCCCAGAGGCAGTGTAGGCATGCCCAACAAGTCCCTCAAACCAACTCCTGAAATGTAGGAAATGTGATGCGTGACCTGATTGGCATGGGCCCACATCTTTGCTAACTCAGGCTGTTCTCTGGACTAAAGCAGGTCTGGCCTTGGCCAACAATTGTTCGCCTTGGTTCAGTGACCATGTTTGGCATGTCTCCACTTCTGTTTTAGCCAGGAAAATGAAAGCAAAGTCCTTTTGGGTCTGCTCTGCCACTGGCCAGTTGGAACCTGGCAGTGCTAAGGAAACGGCTTGACTCTGAAAAATCATTTAAATAGGGAAAAAAATTCAGGAAACAAGGGGGCAACAGTCCACAGGTTAACAGAGCAGTTGATAAGAAATACCTGGGTTAAAAGGTCAACAACAAAAAAGGGTGAGTTAAGGATAAGTGATGCAATTATCAAAGAATGAAATGTCATCCCAGAGGCCTGCCTTACTCTTTTCCACAAAAGTGATTACTTCCCTCACATTGGCTTCTGTTCTTTCAGCAACACATCTGTAATAACAGGACAGATCTCCCCACAGGCCCACTTTACTCCCTTCTTTCCTGTTTCTTTTTCCTCTGACATCAATAAAGCAATCACAGCTAGTCATGCAGCGGTCTGCCAATCCTCTACAGCAAGCATGTCAATCTGCACTGGTGAGGCAGAGAGAGATCCTTTTTGGGGACCTGGTCCTTCATCTGGTGTCATCTTGCCTTGCCTTTTGCTTGATCTGCCGCTAAGACTTTTGGCCCTCGCTGATGTGGCTAGATTGGAGCCAGTGAACTGAAAGCTAAAAAGTCCCCCTCCACTCCCAGTGCCTTGAGCTGTCCAGTTGCCCAGGGAAGGCGCTCGTGCACCACTTTCATGTCATCTCCAGTACTCTGAAGCCAGTGCCAATGAGAGCTGTGCCACGGGGCAAGAGGCACTGACCAGAGACACCATAGCTCACGTGTGGTGCCCAACATGTGTATGGCACATCGACCCTCCTACATGTGAATGGTTTATGAATTAGCCACCCTTTCTTCTGATTGAATTGCTTGATGCCCTTAGCACAGTTTCCTTCTGGTCTCCTCGAAAGGGGGATGACTTCCAAGTGTTTGGATCACACCGCGGTTCTGCCAAACTTTCTAAACAAGCAGTGTCAACCCCATCCCACTCGGTGGGCTGGATCCAGGCTTCAGGGCTCCTCACTGATGGGGTCTGAATGAGGTGGTACTGGGGCAAGAGGAGGCAGCGGCCGCAGAGGTTACCGCCGCTCTCATTCACCTCCACTGCTGACACAGGGCACCGGTGGGGCTCCGTACCGCAGTGCAGCCTGGCCCCTCTACAAGCCCTGTAGGCCATGCGTGGCTCCCCTGCTCTTAAGCGAAGCAAGAAATGATGGTTGGGAATAACAGGTGGGACTGTGCAAAGAGTAATTAGGGCCCCTGCCACCAATTATATATGGCGACGATACGTAAGAATAATACAGAACTGCCCTGCATCGGCGAGCAGCACGAGGTGCAGTGAGAAAGGCCGGCTTTCCTGTATCAGGTTTGCTGGTCCTCAGGCCAGAAAAGAATTGAGTCAGGAAAACAAACAGGATATTACTCTTGATGGTTTCCAATTGTATTTATTCTTTCCCTGATGTCAGTTTTGTCACGCAGGGGAAAAGAAAGGAACTGATGTTCATCAAAGTGTCTTTTTCTGGCAGGGACTGCACAGACTCGTCCTCTGCCAAACTTCTAATTGTTTTCCAGGACGCTCGATGGTGTTTATTTGGGACTTGGGAGGGGGGCGGGGGAGGCACCCTGCAGTGAATCATCAAGATAAAAAAAAACCGAAGCAGAATGTATCACAGGCAGGTCACAGAGGAGGACGTGGGGCATCAGCAAACAAACATTTTGTCTCCAGGGTCGGCTAAAAAGAATGAACAAGGAACAAAACTGAAGAACTTAAAAAATAATAATAATAATCTCAGTGACAGTTCAGTGTACAGGCTGGTGCTAAACTGGACAGAAAAGAGTTGAAGCCTTTTGAGCTCCACCCACGAGAGACCCCAGGACGATCCATCATTCCCAGTGGAGTCTGTAGATGCTCACAATGGTCCTGTGTGGTCTGCTGATGTCCCGGGACTTGCCCCGCATGCACACACACACTATGGGGATGTTGCCTTTTGGCTTCACTGGGCTCCCTAGACTTGGGTCCCTACTGATGGAGCTGGAAGGCCGTGCTGGGCCCCTCGGGAACGGTGCCGTCTTTGTGGGGCTCAGGTTTACTGCTTGGGTCTTTGAACTCAGATCAATGTTCTTCCAGACCGAGCTCCCCCTTGCAATGGATCCTGCAGAACTTCCCTTCCTCCTGGCTTTCATGCTTTTATCAGCCGTGGGATCATTAACACCATGGCTGCTTCCTTATTCATCACTAAACTGCGAAGATTGCACCTCACCAAGACAGCCTGCTGATGTGGCACCGGCGTTGCCGGGGTGCAGAACCAAGGAGGGGTTGCTGCATCTGTCCCATTCCCTTCACCGGTGGAGGGTAGAAACTTAGCAGTCATTAAGCAGGAAAAGTCTTGGCTTGTGAGCCAGACAATCTCTAATTAGACAGAGTCTTACCAGTTTCTCATTTTTTCCTTACAGATGGTAACCAAGCCCACTTGGAGTGAAATCAGGTTATAGACTGAAATGATAAGGAACGGCAGGAAAAGGGAAATGAAGAATTGTAAACCAGAGAGAGATGATATTTGAGATGAGACTCAAAAAGAGATGGCCTTAGGAGGATGCAGAGACCTGTAGGCTGTTCCAGATGGGGGCAATGGCAGAGAAGAAAATGTCTGAAATCTTCCTTTGCCTTTCATCACGAGAAGCAGGAATCTGACGGGTTTTTCGGACTGCCAGGTAATCTGTGCTGCTTTCCGCTGGGTGTAACTGTGCTATGTCCTCAGGAGGATGAGGCTTGGGGGCTGTCCACAGGAGGAAAACTCAGAACCAGCTGCTCGACAGTCACAGGCGTAACTACTGCTTCTCAAAGACGATCTTCCTTTACGGTAGCGGTTGTAGAGCTTATATGATCTCTCTGCTAATCACTGCAGAGCAACAGGATTACATTCCTTGGACCGGATCTGAGTTTCCCATCAGAAGAGGGCAGTGGTGCAGAGATGCACATTAAACTGTTTTGAAGAGATAAAGTCTAACATTTGTTACACAGCTTCTGGGCACTTTTGGCACCGATCTGCGTGTTGGTCTCTTGTCAGACTATGCTAAGAACTGCAAAGGTTACAAAAGCTTGTGGGCTAGTTAATGAATGACTCCAATGTTTATCCTTTGCACCTTCAACTATGTATTCCTGCCTTGCAAAACTTGGCTGTTTTCATTATCTTCTTTTAATAAGTAACTAATGTTGGATGAGAATAAATACACCTGTTCTCTTAGTGCATATGGGACGTGCATTGGCTTTCACTGGTCATGTTGGAGAGAAGCAGCTTTCAGATTGGTTTCTGCAAGCTCAGATACCCCAGTTCTCTTGTGGAGTTGTACTGGTATTTCCAGAAAAAGAAATGAAATGTAATTATAGGGCTACAAAGGGCTGGTAGATAGGGCCATCATAGCAATACCTTTCAGCAATATTTTCTAGCTTACTTCTATAAAAGGCTGGCATCTCCATGTCCTTGTACCCAGTTGTTTCCACTTGTGGGTGTACTGCATGACCGACTTGCTTTCCTGAGATTTTAATTATCTGCATATCCTAGGTGCTTCAAGAGGACTAGGAGGATGGGATCATCCTCCCTCTGAAAACCAAGTCCTGCCAAATCAGAGCATCATTTCCACACACCTGCTTTGTCTGGCCAGCATCTGATGAATTAGGCTGTTGCCTAGGAAGGTTTGCACCTCTCTGAACAAGTTAGCCTTGAAGGTGCATGGTGCCCTACCTTCTTTCTGATTTAAGACTAATACAGCTTGCCACTTCTTTGCATGGTTGTAAATGATGCATGAGGACCCAGAATCACCTGAATGCGCTCATTGTGCAGGTGTAACCCGTCTTGTGGCTGCCGTCTGTCACAAGAACAATGCAAAACAGCTGGCATGTACTGGTGAATCTGGCATAAAACGATAGACCTTGACGAATCAAGGAGTATTAGCTCTGTTAGTCCCTTCACGTGCCTTTTGTCCTTCTGTCATTTGTGTGTCCTTTCCAGCTTTTTAGGTCATATCAGAGCTTCATAGAACAATATTACCTCCCTAGCTTTTTTACTAATCTCCTGCACTCTGAAGTATAGTCGAGGAAACTGTGAGTTTTACTCAACCGTGATGCTGTCATGAACGTCTCTGTCACCTCTCGGTCTGTCCAGACTTCCACGCTTTCCAGAGAAGCACTCTGTTGAGTGATCTCTACCTATGTCATCCCATGTTACTTCCTAGCACCATAGAAAACAACAGCTAAATAAAATAAAGCAGCCTTAGATAGATGCACAAATGAATGGCTTGCTACAATTGGCCTCTTTAGGCCATCTTATGCATTTAGATTGGTCCTTCTTGTGCTGCTACTCCAGCATGAGCAGCAAATGTCATTGTAAAGGAATTTGCAACTCCCTGGAGATCAGCTCTCATCATTTTCATTAACCTCAGTCTCAGCTGTGCTTGATGCAGTGGGGAACAGATCTCTGACTGGAGCCTACACAGAAGGGTGGGCAATTATTTCAGCTGGAGGGCCGCCTAACGACTTTAGGTGAGCTGTCAAGGGCTGCAAGGGTAGCCCTGCCCCATGACAGGTGCCTCACCCCCTGATTGCCATCTGGGGACTGAATGTCTGGCCCCCTAACTTGGACCTTTGCCATTGGAAGTGCCTCTCCTTGCCCCTGGAAATACTCCTTTTGGGAGGGGGGTTTCATAGTTGTTAGGGTCGGAAGAAACCTGAACAGATTATCAAGTCCAACCCCCTGCAATGGCAGGAAAAAGTACTGGGGTCAAATGACCCCAGCAAGGTGTTCACCTAGCCTCCTCTTAAAGCCCCCCCAGGGTAGGAGCCTGCACCACTTCTCTTGGAAGTTGGTTCCAGATCCTAGCCGCCCTGACCGTGAAGTAGCGCCTCCTGATATCTAACC
>NW_017728886.1:258669995-258700804 GCF_001723895.1 Crocodylus porosus | reverse complement strand
GCTCCCCCGCTGACCCCTCCTGGATGTGTGCCAGGAAAATTCTCTCAAAAAGCTTACCCAGGATCGAGGTAAGACTAACTGGCCTATAGTTTCCTGGGTCCTTCTTCCTCCCTTTTTTGAAGATAGGAACCACACTGGCCCTCTTCCAGGCCTCTGGCACCACACCAGAGCACCATGAGTGCTCGTACAGCCATGCCAGGGGTCCTGCAATGACCTCAGCCAATTCCCCCAGCACCCAGGTGTGGAGATCGTCCGGACCAGCTGATTTAAATACATCCAGTCCCCCCACAAGTTCCCTGACTAGGTCCTCCCTGACCCTTGGCCTAGGTGCGTCTCCCCTGGGGCTGATCTGGTCCCTGCTCAGGAAAATGGAAGCAAAGAAGTCATTAAATAGGTTAGCTTTGTCAGCTGGTGTGACGACCAAATTTCCTAGCGTGTCCTGCAAGGGCCCCACGTTACCCGGTACCTTCTTTTTGCTCCCTATGTATTTAAAAAAGGACTTCTTTTGTTCTTGATCCGGGAAGCTAGTCCCAGTCCCATCTCCGCCTTGGCCTTGCTGACTGCCCCCCTGCAGCCCTGAGCAACCGCAGTATAGTCCCCCCCTGGTGATGGCCCCTCCCTGCCACTGGGTGTGCACCTCCCTTTTAGTTAGGAGACACTCCCGGATGCTGTTGGTGAGCCATGGGGGCTTTTGCGCCCTCCTGCCCCCTTTGATCCATCTAGGATTACCTCCCTTTGGGCTTGGAACAAGAAAAAAACAAATCATATACAAAAATCAAACATCTACTATAACATATTTACAGGTGTCTCGTGCCAGTTTTCAGAGGGACAGCCATGGGATGGTAATTATTATTTTTTGGAGGCCCCCCTGGCAAGATGAATCTGGCCCATAGACTGTATTTTTCCCACCCCTATTATAGAGTAATTCAGATAGGCATTTAAGTCTATAGGTGCCATTCTGCCCTGACTTCTGCCTGACTTGAGAGTAACACAGCTAACTGCTTCTTTCTTGTCTGTGGTGCGTGTCCTATTTCCTGAGAAAGTTCCCTCATTTCCTCATTATCCTTTGTTAGTGAAAAAGGAGTAAAAATAATCATTGAGGAATGGTCCATCCCCAAACTTGTACTCTTTCACTGGGTCTTAATGTCTTCTCTACTTCACTCTGGTTTTCCTCACCTTGAGGTTCCTCTACATAGCCCAAGATTGTCACTGGGAACAAGCCCCATTCACTTGCTTCTGCTCTTCATGTGCCAATGGAGTCGCTTTTTAGTGACTGCCCGGAGTCGCTTTTTAGTGACTGCCCAGAGTCGCTCTTGGGAGGTCAGTCTGGGGGGTGCTCCTGGGAGAGATGCTGGGTACACACATCCATGCTGTGGCAGTGACCACAAAACATCTGTGCAGCCTAATGGCACCTGCTGAGTTTAAGCTGATGGCAGGGCCTATTTATTGGTGACAGTGTGGGACCAGCCACAGAAATGGTATTGGATATGCCATTATTTGCTCAACTGCTTCTCCCTGCTCTCATTCACTGCTGATCTTTGCCATGAATAGGAACATCCTGCTATGTTAAGGGAGCTTTGGATAGGGCTTTACTCTAGGAAAATAGGTCAGGGCCCATGGCCTCCACTCCCAGTTGTGCTATTCACTCTCATGTGACTTTGGGCAAGCCGAGGACTTTGCTTGCATGCTTGCAGGGCAGGGATAATTCAGGGGTAATTTTGCCTGTCTTTAAGTTTATTATGAGGCTTTATCAGTTAATGAGTGTAAAGTGCTTTGAAGATGGCTGGCATGTGGAAATCACAAAGGAATCATTATCCTATACTTTTCTTTCTTTTGGTCCATTATCATCAATTGATCATCCTGTTTAGACTGTATCACTTTTACCCTGCCAAAGCTATACGTTGCTGTAGGATCAACAAGTTAAACTGACTTTTTGTTTTGAAGACCAGCATGCAAACTAACTGTCTTGGCATTGTCCCTTCTTCACATCTGCACAGCCCCACCGATAGGACAGATGTGCAGACAGAAGAAAGCATCCTTAAAAGGCAGTTACGTAAATATAAGCCAGGCAGCCAGTGGTCTGCAGCATCTTTATTACCGTGATGATGTGCGATGCAGAAAGCACACAGCTTGAATCCCAGAACCCAGGCTGAGTTTATGGAGCTACAACGTAAGAGGAGGGAACTTCTTTTCACTGTAGACTGAGCAAACTTAACCAGAACCTATCCATCAAGAGACAACAAATGTGGAACCCCACTGTGCAAATTTTACAACTGCTTTGCAGAGGAGATGCACTCCTGGAGTTGCAATGATGTTATAAGCCTTTTTTCCCCCTTCTTTGCATTGATTTTTCAGATTCTCCCTGCTACCACTTCCCTTCCCAGTGAGCAGGCTAGCCTCTTATACTCCAGTGAAAATCTCCTCTCACAAAACCAGCTTGGTTTCACGCTGCTCTTTAGTAACCTATTTTTAAGGCACCGGCTTTTTTATCTGAAGAGGGAAGAATATTTGTATCTGTGATCAATTTTTTATTAATTCTGTAGTTTAATATGCAATAGGCCCTGAAATCTGTATTGTCTGAAAGGCAAAAAAAGGGAAGGGATCTTTCAAAAGCAACAAACCAGCAGTAGTTTTCCATTTGTCATATACTGTAGGTAGAGCAAGAATTTGCTGGTTGAGCATGGATAATTAAGGAGTAAATGAAGTACAATGATCACAGGCATAAGCAGAAATTAGCTTCTACAAAGTATGTAGAGAGTTGGATAATTTTAGCTATATTTGTTATAGTTTTAAAATAATTACATTTCACTGTTCAAAGCGCTGGCTGCCTTTAAAATGTCTTACACTAGCCCCTGAGTTTTAAGGCACCCAAAGTTACGAGACATTATGGAAAATCTGGGCAATAGAAAATATCTTGGAGTGAGAATTGAAATTGTCCCTGCGCAGAATGTTTTCCTCATCGTTCTCCATAAGGCATCAGCAAATCTTTAAATAAGTCTCCTGCAGGAACAAAGAGCTGGCAGCATAATGCTTTATTCTGTGCTGAGACATTGTCTGTGCTCTGACAGACCTGGTACCTTGCCCTCATAAACAGAACACCCTGCAGCCAGGAAAATAAAGTACTGGGGAGTTGCTCCGAAATGTTAAACATTGTACAGCTTCCTCAAATATTTGCCAACAGATGGGAATTCATCGCCCTGAGAGACCAGTGAAGTGTAGGCATGGTTATCTGAAAGCCAATATTTTATATGCATTTGACAACACAGTTAGGTTCATTAGGGAGCCAAAAAACATTCAACAAGCTTACATCTTCTGATTAAATATCCAAATGGTGCTACGTCAAACTGAAGCGTTCTGACTTTGATTGGCAATGACCTTCTTATTCAGATACACCCAAAAACATGTCTCAGACCAACTCCATTGTCTCACCATTTTGCCATCATCTCCCTGATAACAAATGACTTCACTTATTTCATACCACCGTGAGTCCGCACCAAATGGATTGTGGTGAACACAGAACAAAAGCACAACCCCACATCCTCAGAGGGTGCGGCTACACATGCATGTAAGCACGACTAAGTTTCAAGCGCATTAAGCTAATGCAAATTAAGGAATTTTTGGCAGGTATCTACACATGCAGGGACTTGGCATTAAAGTTAGTCCCAAGTCCTTGCAGCCCTGCCATGCGCCCCTGTGGCCACTGGCGGGAGCTCCAGCCTCCGGCCACAGGGCTGCCAGCACTTGGCAGCCCTGTTGCAGCCAGAGCCAGCTGCCACCACCCAGCAGCCATCTGGGAAACTCTGATCCCTGGCCAGCCACTTGCCTACCCAAGAGCCGTGTGCCCAGTGCATGTGGCAGCTCCCTCCTTGCCCACCCTGCCTCCCCATGCTGCTCCAGCCCCTGCCCCTGCCCCTGCTTCTGCCAGTAACAACGAGCACCCCGTGCCATGGTGCTGGCCCTGCTGAGCCCAGCGGGCCCCTCCACAGGCCCCAGGACAACTGTGCACCCACCAGTGGGGGGCAGGGAACTGCCTGTGAGAGACCCTGCCCGACCCCAAACTCTTGCTCTCCCTGCTCCAGCCCACCTGCACTGCTGCCCACCCCTCATCCCCCACCCCCTCTTCCCCAGCACCACTCTCAGGACATGCGCATGGGTAAAACAAAAAACATTATTATTCAAAACACCCACCCCCGTCCCTCCCCTCTCCCCCTTCAACAAACAGAACCACCTCCCCCCTCAACCAACAGGGCCCCTCCATCACCCTCCTCACCCACCAACAATAAAAACTGACTTACAGGTGGGAAACTATATAAAAGGAGGAAACTATTTACAAAATGTTGGGTCTTCAAGCCCAGAGTGGGGGGCTGTGAGGGGGGGGATAAGGGGCATGGCCTCAGGGTAGGTGCCCAGCACCTTAGCCCATGGATATTCCCTGAGGCTGGGCTCAGTCCAGCCCCTAGCGGCAGGGCAGACCTGGCACTAAAGTTAGTGCCAGTTTGTGCCTACACATGCATTAATGCGCATTAACTAATCACACTTAAATTTGAGACCTACATTTGCAAGTATCAAATTTAGGTGTGATACACCTAAATTAATGTGGATTAAGGGCTTGCACGTGTAGACATGTGCCCGTAATGTGCATCAACTTAGGCTAAGGCACATTAATGCGTCTTGTATAGATGCACCCAAAATGATTGAAAGCACTTAGAGTGCTCCCTAGCATAAAATCAAGGGAAAATCAAGGGGAAGTTTGTAGGAGGTTGTGAAATTACACAGCACTTCTTTTATTCTGCATTTAATGGGCAGATCATATGAACTTTCCCATAATTCCCTATGAAAATATTGACAAGCAGAGGCCTCCGAGGAGAATAGTTAATGAACATTCATCACTATAAAATATGGGCCAACAAACTGGTGTTACTACTATGTGTTAGTCATCAACCTCAGTCATACGAGAGCAGAAGCCAAACAGACTAGTGATACTCAGTAAACTTCCAAAAGTAACTCACATGAGCCTCTCTTGGCTCAGTTTGCATGTGATATTACAGCCCTCACTTCCAGTCTTCAACTCAAGCTGTAGCTGCTCATGCTCCCAATTTCAGCCATCCCCTGTTCCATATCTCCAGGATAGTGGCCCTAACACAAGCAGTGAAAAATGTGCATGGGTCAATGATGACAAGCAGCTTACATGTCATAGACATTTGGGCTGGAAGGGACCTCGGAAGATCTTCGAGTCCAGCCTCTCACCTCAGTGGCAGGAAGTCAGCTGGGGTCAAAGGATCCCAGCAAGATAAATGTCCAAATGTCTCTTGAAGGCATTCAAAGTAGGTGCTTGAACCACCTCTAATGGCAGTCTATTCCAACCTTGGGGGCTCGGACAGTGAAGAAGTTCTTCCTTATGTCCAGCCTGAAATGATCACGGAGGAGTTTGTGACCATTCAGCCTCGTCATCCCTTGGGGCGCTCTGGTGAACAGACGTTCCCCCAGATCCTGGTGGTCACCCCTGATAAACTTATAGGTGGCCATCAGATCACTCCTGAGCCTGCGCTTTTCAAGGCTAAAAAACCCCATGGCTCTCAGCCTGTCATCATAAGGCCTATTCTCCTGCCCTCTCATCATGTTTGTGACTCTCCTCTGGACTCTCTCAAGTTTCTCCACATCCTTTTCGAACTGTGGAGCCCAAAACTGGACACAGTACTCCAGCTGCGGCCTCACCAAGGCTGAGTACAAGGGGAGAATGACATCCTGGGATTTGCTTGAGAAGCATCTATGGATGCAAGCCAGCATTTTGGTTGCTTTACTAGCCGCAGCATCGCATTGAAGGCTCATGTTCATCTTGTGGTCAATCATGACCCCCAAGTCCCTTTCATCTGTAGTGCTAGCCAGCCTAGCACTGCTGAGCCTATAAGCATGCTGTGGGTGTTTCTTCCCAAGGTAGAGAACCTGATAGAAGCTGCATATGATCTTTCGATGCAAAGCTGCAGAAAAAAAATATAATCTTTGGGTGCGTGAATGGGGGAGCAGGACCAGGGACATTATTTCACCTGTGTGCCTGGCACTGGTGAGCCCAATGCTGTGTCCATTTCTAGTGTCTGCATTTTAAAAAGGGTTTTGAGAAATTGGAGCGAGTGCAAACAAATCATTCAGCTGCTGGAAGAGCTGCCTTCCAGTGAGGGGCTTAAAGAGCTCCATTTGTTTAGCTTGTCACAAAGAAGTTTGAGAAGTGACTTGATTACAGACTGCAAATACCTTAACGGGGTATTACAGGGTTCTTTAATCTAGCAAAGAACAAATGGCTGGAGGCTGAAGCCAGATGAATTCAAACTGAAAATAAGGCACGCCTTTCCAGCAGGGAGGGTGATTAACTGCTGGAATAAACTTTCATACAAAGGATAATCTGAGGGGTTTAGTGGAATCAGCTACAGACGACTTCTGAAGCTAGACGCGTTTTTCCTTTCTGTTACACGGGTGTGAATCCTGGGGGACTCCATCGGAGATGGTGGAACGAGCCTGATGCAAAAGCAGCATGAGAGGAAAATCCAGCTTCAGAGCTGCAAGAATCTGAGAGAAATCTCTTAGACAGTGGCGCGTGACCTGTGAGATCACCCTGCACGAGGGGCTGTGAACACCACGAGGCATACCCGTTAACTAAGTGTATGCACCAAGCTGTGCTATCCGTACTTAGGCGGGCTCATGTTTGCCTCTTTTTCAAGTAAATGATCTCACTCCTGTACAAGTCAAGCTAACACCCTGAAACAGGTACTCACACGCTGGCTGGAGCAGCTACGGGCTGATGTGATCAAAGCAGCAAAGCTTGCCGGAGTCTCAAGGTTGTGGCTTTCCTTCCCAGATTGTAATGGCAGAGCTGGGGAGGGTCACGGTGGGCCGCAGAGGGGCTGAAGGACCCTGGGGATACAGAGCGCCCTATTAGGAGGCAGCACATGGCTCCAGTGGTTGGAGCAGGTGAGAGAGGGCACACCTAGACCGCCCCAGCATAGGGTTAGGGAGCTGCAAGCTGAGATGTGCTACGCTTGCTGGGCCCATACTGCTGCCCCAATGGGAAGTAGGTCCTCCAGCTTAGTGCAGGGCTGGGTGTATTAGCGAGTGTGTGGTGTCGCAGTAGGCCAGCTGCACGGTGCCTCGTTTGGGTGGTTTTGCACGCCCCATCTCAGTGCAAAATGCCCTCGCTCCCTGCTGGTGCTACGAAGTCATTGAGAGTCAGCGAACCTGGACGGGGGGTGTCTGCATTGCTCCCGCTGCGCTCCCAGGAGTGCTGCTCTCCAGCCCGCTCTGCCCACTGCTCCCACTTCCGTTACATGCGCCAGACCTGGAAATGGGGCTGTAAAAAGGCTCTGAGAGCACCCCCTGCTGCTGCTCCCCAGATGCCTGCCTGCAGAGCCCTTGAGGGCGTCTCCTCCTAGCAGGATGGCTCCCTCATTGCTGGGGGGCACCTGTGGAGCAGGAGCAGGAGCAGGCAGACTCCCTGCAGAAGCAGCACAGATCAGCTTTTGTCCTTCCTCTGCCCTCCGTCCTTCAGCATGTCCCTTAGATGCAATGTGCCTCAGTTTCCCCACCTACAGTTCCAGATTAACACCCTTGTGTGAAGTGTGCTGAGATCCTCTGAGGTGAGGCACGTTCGGCACTTGCATCCAGTGCACGCAGGTCGGGACAGGTAGTTTTCTCTGCTTTGGGAAGTTTTTATCTGCATCTCCAGACCCCTGAGCCTGCGCTCCACTTGCAAGATAACAAGAGATATTCCTTTCCAAGCGGGGTGGAAGGTAAATAACCCACCAGTGAGCTTACATGGGAACAAGCTGAGCTTGTACTTAGTGAGCATATAGCTGGACAAGGAAACCTTTCACAGAACGCAACCCGCGGGGCTTGGAAACACCAAGGAGAAGCAGCATGTCCGCCCTGAACCTCAGGCAGGGACAGCTCCCGTGATGTGTTCAGAGTTCATGGGAAACAGGACAAGAGGGGTGTTGCTCTGGTGCAGAGTGACTCAGGTGCTGGCTGCACTGAATTGGGATCACATGAAAGGTGAGTGCTACTGGCAGGGGCACCGCCCACTTGGCTGAGATGTGACGGACGTGTTTGCAGGGAGAGTCCTTCAATTTGGCACCGCGCCACTGCTGATTTGAATACGTCAGGTCCCATCCTCCTTCCCTGCTGCTGAGCCTATAACCCACCACAGTCACACTTTTCATAGCAGCTAGTCTAGCAGTATGTGTCCCCTTTAGGCTTAACTTCATTTGCGCTTTTCTTTCCTCCTCTGGTACAAAGCTTTGCTCTTATTCCTGCACTAGCTAATTGTCTGCCAGGAATGACGGGGAGCCCCGTGTCCCCTCCGTCCAGGCCCACTCCCCCTTTACCTCCTGCTGCTTGGGGTCCAGGCCCGCTCCCCACCCCCCAGTGCAGCGGTGTGGGGAGGGGAGGAGGGGGCTCGGGCCTGATGTTGGGGAGGGCTGGACCTGGGGGTGGGCAGAAGCCGGCTCACCGCGGTAGAGGGAGCAGCAGGCCCGGGCCGACCCAGCAGTGGTGGGGAATGGGAGAAGTGGGCTTGGAGCCAGTCAGAGTGGAAGAAAGCGTTATGGGCAGGCAGACAGACCTAGGTTTTTATATTATTCGAATGTTGAGGGCTGGTACCTGGGCACTAGCACTGATGGGTGTCACAGACCGACCTGGGACCCCTCTTTTGTCCAGCCCCCCATCAGCACCACTGCTGTGCTCTGCCTCAGTCCTCTGGACTGGATTGGATTGGATTTGAACCTCTGGAGTTTGCACAGCATGCAGGTGCGGCTCCTGAGGGGGTCCTCAGGCACATTCCCAGAGCACAAAGCATCTGTCTAACACCCCACCCTGCCAGCTGGGACCTGTGGTCCATCTCCGGTCCTCGCGACCTAGATGCTGATCTCAGACTCCCATACGCCTTAAGCACACCCTCTTCCAGGGCCCCAGATGTGTGGGCAACCCCCTAACCCTTCAGGGACGTGTACTATGTGTAGCACGTGCCCAGATGGGTTTGGCACAGGGGTTCAGCTCTGTATTGCTATATTTCTCATGCTGATGAATAAACAACACTAAATAATATTCCCTGGCACCCTTCCCTGCACTGGTTACCTCCCCATCCTACGCTGGAGTCAGATTGTCTAGGCTGATCCAAGATCCTTCTTCTGCCGTGGCTTGTTTTGAAACCATAGCATCTCTTCAGCTCAGCTGGCTGCTGATCTTGGTTGGTTTCACAGCTCAACCAAGCCGCTGCCCACCGCTGCAAAAATGTGCTCCTTTCTTCCCCTCCCTGCCCCAGGCGTCCCCCATTCCTTCTGCGAGTCCAGTTTTTGTCACCTCAGTCCTTTTATCCTGCTTGGGGAGTTTCCACTGTTTAGACTTTCTCCCTGCTACACCTTGCCTTACCCCATGACTGGTTAGAGCATGGCCCTTAAGTTCAATGGTTCTGCTTGTATCTGATCTGAACAAGACATCACACAGTCTGTGTCATCAAGGGTGGATACGGGGAAGCATGAGCACTACCACAATTTCGTAACTCCTTCTCCTTACCCAGAAATCACAAATTACATGTGCATGGATATTTTGAATCATCATCATCATCATCATTACTGTGCATTAGAAGAAGACATTAGGCTGGGATTTGCAGAGAGGGTTAGGAGAATTAGGTGTCCAACCCATTGAACCCAATAGAAGTTAGACACTGCAGTCTGTTATATTACTTCTGAATATCTCAGCCCGGGGCTCTGATTGCAGCAGAGGATGAGTCACCCTGACCACAAGATAAAGGGCAAAAGAGGCCATAAACTTTTCGATGTGTAGTGCTGGAAGGAAGTGAATTTGGGATGCTACTAAAGCAAGGGTCGCCAGCCTGTGATACACCGGCAACCTGTGCGTGGTATGCAGCAGATGGAAGAAGGGAAAGGGAGCAGAAAGCAGAGCAGCAAGCCAGACAGGGAGAAGCAAGCAGGGCAACAGATTAGTCACATTAATATGAAGCTTTGCTTTTCTTCCATTAGTTGCCTGCTGCTCACTAAGGTTCAGGCCAGGAAGTGTTTTTTTAGAGGAGCTGTGAAATGACATGGGGAAAATGAAATGGTTGTTCCAGACGGGAAGACTTGCAGAGAAGACGACTCTTGTATCAGCAGCAATGAGGTTGTGTAGAGGGACAGAAAGAAAGCAAAGACTAGGGGAAAAGGGAGCGGAAGACAGCGGGCTCCGTGTCTCCTCCGAGGTTCGTTTTTGGATTGAAATAAGTTGTCAAGGAAAAGCTTCAAGGCGGGCTTTGGAGTGAGTGGGGAGGTCGCCGTATTCTCTAACGTGTTTCCCTGCATGCACAAGAAGCTATTCCTGACTTATTAGTCTTCGCTCCCGTGCTGCCTTTCCAGAAAGAGTATATGTAAGTCTTTTAACCCGCTGGACCTGGATGTATAAAGGTACACATCTGTTTAGATTTCCAGCTGCCCCCATTTATGTGTTGTAAGGTGAACAGTTTCTCAGATTAAACTGATTTTATTAGCAATGTTGCTGTTAGCACATTCAAGGAAACCCTATGGCACGAAGGCAGGTCTCCTACATCTGCAGCATTGGACTCCAGGAGAATGTGAAAGCTTTGCAATCAGGAGTTTTAGTTTCTTTTATGTCATAGCAACTCAGTGCCTACTGCATGTGCAATACTTGCATGTTCAGTGGATTGCAACCCAGATCTCTCTCCTCGAGGATTGCCCAAACCACTCAACCAGCGCAGATCTACTAAAGCAAAATGGGGGAACTGGATTCAGGTCCTCCCCAACCAGCAATTAGCTGAAAGGAAACACGACCACTCCCCCTGCAGGGTTCAGTCTGGTTGGTTCGCTCTGAAATCACCTACCAGATTTTGAGGGCTGGAGTCTGTGGGCAAAATAACTGGAGGATTGCCTAGGCTGCGGATGCTGATAAGATTTAGACATGGATTCGGTACCTAGTTCATTAGTATTGTCAAAACTGGGTGGTTTGGGGCATGCCCGAGAAGCAAATCTCTGAGCATCTAGAAGGCAGCTTTACTGGCAAAAACAAAGGCCATGTCTCCCCCACCTCTCTCTTGACCTTAGGACTGCTGCCATAATCACTTACCTCTCAGGCATTACACAGGCAGAGTATACAGCTCAGGAGGTATACTGCAGTTCGAGTGACTGGATCTTAAAATGTGGATGGAGCTTGGACTAGTACCTCCCAAGTCTTTTTTTTTTTTTTTTTGTCCTCATTTCCCAATCTGACCCCTGCTTTCAGCAACATAATGCGGCAGCATATCTGGACACCCAGGTGTTAAACAGGATTGCACCTGTTGAATGTTACTTCAGTACAAGTAAAGGTAGGGCCTAGCACCTGCCTTCCACTGACGTAATGTCCCTTGGCTGCAGGATACAGAAGAAAATCTGGTCCACTGTGAGGAATGAATCTGGGCTTATACACATACACACACACGTATGTATGTATGTGTGTGTGTATGTATGTATGTAAATCTTTATATAGATAGATAGATATAAGTAAATCTTATATAAGATTTACTTATATATATATATGAGTAAATCTTTGCTGTCTGTATTCTCACCGTGAAAGGCCTGTTTAGTGTTGAGTCTGAAAGTCACTCACCTTTACATAAAGCACTGCCTTTGACACCTCTTCCTATCAGCAAGCTTGCCCCAAATAGCTGCAGCCAGCCACCTGGTGACGCCGTTAGAATATGGGCATCCTCCCACTCCACGCCTTTGACAGCATGGTCCTGGCAAGGTATCTTTGTCCAGACCGTCTGTCTTGGGTCACCCATCCTGCAAAAAAAGGGATGGAAGCCATCAACATGACTTACACAGACACGTGAGCAACATCCAGACGGGGAGACCTTTTGGGCACTCTTCTCTGTTTCATCACCAGCCTCATTAGCAATCTATTTGTCACCCACCTGAAAATTAGTCATTAGCATGCAAGCCTAGAAGCACGTAGGCTGAAATAAAGTAGAGCACCCATGAATATGGAGGAACAGATGCTTCAGGGAATTACCATGCGAATCCTCAGCATGCAGAAAACCACAAAACTGTTGC
This sequence comes from Crocodylus porosus, assembly GCF_001723895.1. Lineage (NCBI taxonomy): Eukaryota > Metazoa > Chordata > Crocodylia > Crocodylidae > Crocodylus > Crocodylus porosus. The sequence continues at coordinate 258,688,721 of NW_017728886.1, read as the reverse complement.
TTGAGATGATTATGCCATTTTGTGGAAACAAAACCTGAAGTTAATAGGGCAGAATAGCAGTATTCAAATCCCTCAGAAACGCAAACTATCGGGGATGACAATGGCTAGAAGCTTGAGCCTCTTTGCAATGTAAATGCTTGCTGGGAGGGAGATGCAAAACGGGGTTCCAGGTCCCTTATTTTTCATTCAAAATCCGAGATAGGATCATGGCAGTCCAAGAGTAGCAATTAGCATTCTTTTAAACTGGAACCGAGGGGTAGGTGGAGTAATGTTTAATCTGAAATGTATGCCATGCCAGTGGCTGTTTGCACTAGCTATCATCTGGAAACTAGCTCTTGCCTAGGGCAGACTTTCTCACAGGATATTTCTTGGCAGTAAATTTAAATTAAAGCTGGTTTCCATCTCCCCATGCAGGGTTTCACCAAACAAACTCAAATGCCAGATGAGATTGAAATAACTCCTCCCCACTCTAGTGTACAGCTTTGTCTTCCACTAAGACAACTGGCAATGTCCCAGCCCAGCAATGAATACCCCTGTCCCAGCTGGGTGACTGCGCATTCAGTGCAAGTCACAGTAGGGATTGCTGTTAGCACCGTCCCCGCTGCCACTGAGGGACTTGCCCAACAAATCTGATACAGTTTAGAGAGTATGGGTCTGTGGAAGATGAACAGGACTCGACAGACCTACAATTTGCAATCCTGACCCTGCTGCAGCCAGTGACAAAACCCCCATTGACTTAAATAGGACCAAGATTTCACCCATAGAAGATAATAAATCTTCCTATAGAAGTCTTGCTTGTCATTGTGCAATTAAAGTGTGTGCTGAGGAAGTCGCTTCTGTTAGGGGATTTTGAAATCCTAGAGGAAGGATATCATTTTCTGTTGGATCCTCCGGGACTATGCAATCTTCTTTACAAAGCACATCGCTCCAGGCTCTCCTACCATAGGAGCTGTGCCTTGCAACTGCTGCTTTCAGCATCGGATGGGGGGACTGGTACCAAGTGGTTCCTGCTCTGATGGGTTCAGGCCAGATTCCTGACCATGTTGTGGGATGATTGCAAACCGAGTCTTGGATTCATCCTTTGAACTCTAGCTAGACGGAACAAACATTACAGAGTCCCACCCTGCTTAGGCATGCAAAAGATTTCAGGGAAATCTGATCTGATAACATGCTAAACACTTCTTTCCCATGGGTCATCTGCCACATCTTGCTCTTCCATGGTTTTCAGGAGACAGTTAGCTGATAAGTCCGGTGCCAAGGTACTCATCTTCCAGTGGCACCGAAGGCTGGCATCTCATCAAGGGTAGGGTGTGTCAGCATTAATAATCTAATCTTATCTACAGACCAGTACAGTGCACTGATGGCAATCTGCCTAAATGCATATTGATACGGTTTTGAGCATCCTAATGACAGGACACCTCCACAATTGAAAATAATCTCTTTGCAGCCTGTCAGAAAACAAGTTGCCATTCGTTTTCTGGGATGGCATGAGGGAAAGGGAGCTTGTGCGTGTGCTTGGCTTACCAGGAGAAAGCGCTATGCATTATGTGGCAGAGCAAGGCCGTGTGCTTCGCTAGATGAACCGTGAGTCTTGGAAAGTCCATCGGATGCAGCCCCAGAGGTACGCCAAGAACATTTAGGCAGGACAGCTCGTGCTGTTCCTCTGTTTATGCCCCGTGCAGCGGGCACCACAGGTGCTATATCTTATCCATGCAGGAGTTACCACGGATGATCGCTGTGTGGCAGCCAGAGCTGCCAGTGGTTGGTGGGAGCAACGCCCCCTACTCCTGACTACCCTGTCAGCTACTCTCATGCACATAACTGCAACAGCTTAGCATCCTCTGTTTGCCCATGCAGTGCCTACCACGCAGTTACATTTCCAGCCTCTCTGGGCAAAATGCTGGAAAAGGCCAATTCATCAAGACCACAGCTAGGCCCAGGAAAGGGCTGGCTTCAAGGAATTTTTTTTTTTTTAATGTTTTGAAAAAGAAAAGAAAAAATTCTGAAACTCAATGAAGCATTTCAGCATCTCCTAAATGAAACAGCCTGTTTCTCCAGCTTGGAACAACTTTCCAGTTAGACGGTGAAGCCAATGACAGCAAAAAAAAAAAAAAAAAAAAAGTAGCGGTCAAAGTAAAATAATTCTGAATTCACGCAGTGTTTCAATAGAGCCAACGAGGATGTTGTTGTTAGTGGAAATTGTGACTTGCCCTCCTGATTCAGGGTATCTTGAACAGTTTCACATGGTAGGAAAACCATTGCCTCCCCTGTTCTGGTTCTGCGCAGCGTGGTCCAACATCTCTGCTCCCACAGGAGAGCTTCTGGGGGCCTGGGGTTGCTTTTTGCTGTGTATGAGCTGAAAGCAGCTCCCGCTGCCCAGGGGCTCAGGGGTCGCAGGTCTCTACAGGGCTTCTGGACTCCTCTTGCTGCCTCAGCTTCTCTTCCTAAGGACCAGGGAAGGCAGGACCCTGAGCAAGGCCCTGCAGACCAGCCCTGGCCGGGGAGAACAGGCTTTCTGGGCATAGGGGAGGACATTTTTCTGGAGCAAATAGGAAGGGGAGATCTGATGGGGGAGTGGGGGACGACTTTGAATGCAATGGGCCTTTGTTGGCCTTTCTGGACAGCAAGGCGTGGGCTGGAGGGAATTTAAGTGAGAGCTCCAAATCTGGCAGGTGCAGACAGGCAGGGGTGAGAGAGGGACACGGGGAATAGGAGTAATGAGTGGGTCACAGCGAACAGGTGGAGGAAGCCCGGAAAAGAGCTGTGTGGGAAGGGACGAGAACTCGCAAATGGGAAAATATCAAACCGAATCACTATGGGGGCCATATTCCCCCCCTCCGCGGCAACCCAGCATCCCGAGTCAGCTTTCAGAAGGGGTGTGGGGTGGCTGAAGGGGGGAAAGCTTGCACCCATCTTTTCTACTCCCCTCCCCACCAACCTCTGTCATGCTCCCCTGCCTCAGCGTTGGTAGTCATTCAGGTCGAACCTACCAGATGGAGGAGGGATGGGAGGAGAAGGGAATCGGGGGAGTACAGCCCTGACACCTGCTGCTTCTCACAGATTTTTGGCACCCGCTATCACTCACTGCAGGGCTCTAAAACAAGCAGGAAAACAGCACGTCCAAGTCTTCAAATAGATTAATCTTGCATCTGTGTTTTCAGGATGAAGCCACAGGCCCCACCCCACGTGGGTGATTTTTTATTTGTGTTGAGTATTTTTTGGCAAACAGTAAAGCATGCCTGAAAAACCAAAATGTTAAGGGTCACTTATCCACCAAGAGGCACAAAGGGATGGGACTCGTGAAGCGTTTACTTTTTGTTGGCCTTCTTCAGGCCAGTTCTCTGGGACCCAGGAATCCTTTGGCTCCCCGTGTCTTGCATTTCTGATCACCAGTGACAATAAAGAGAGCCGTATCCTCCTCGTAGTAAGGCATATCAAACCTGAGAGACAGCAGCAGCTGTGACATTGCCATCCTACCATTATTTTTTTTAATGCCGTACAATTACACAATCAGTCCAGCAAGTAAATCTTGTGACTTGCCTTCACCCACTCACACTTACCAGATCTAACAAAGGATATAATAATGTTCATTGTGCTATGACAAAAATAACATGGGGCGGGGGGAGGAGAGCAATCTTTCCATTTTGCTGAATCAGCGTAAGGCAGATTTTTGTAGATAAGGGCAAATCCTGTTACAGGACACTTCAGATGTTGACAATGCCACTGCAGATCTCCAGAAAGGCTTGCATGGGGGTCTTTTCCTATCAGTTCTACTGGAAAATGTCCTAGTGCCGGGGTGGCAGATGAAGCACCTGTCTGTGGTGAAAAAAATGAGTGGTAGCAAAATGTTCGTGGCAACGTTTCCTCTAGGCAGGTAGTGGCTGCTTTGTCTGAGCCGACAAAACTCTAGATCCAGTGTGGTCTCAGTATATGATGCTATGAATCACTTTGGGCATATGAGGCAATGTCGTCTGCTGGTTAGAGCGTGGGCTGTTGAGTCACAACTGGGGTTGCTAAGAAGACGAGATCAAAAATGAGTGGGCTGGTAGTGGGAAATTAGATTCGACTCATATTATAGAGGAGCTGCTATATCATAGAAGAAGTGGATTTTAGAGGAGGGGAAAATATGTGGGTCAGTGGTTAGGACATTGGACCTGGGGGACCAGGCAGATGCGACAATAACCACTTCCATCCCAAACACAAGCACATGTCCCATCCCAAACAAACACAACAGTGAAGGGGTTTCACTGTTGTTTTTTGAAGGCTTCTGAGTCTGTGAAAAAGGGCCAGAGACACTAAGAGAAAAGAAGCAGGAGAGGGAAACCAAGGCAATAGTTATAAAACGCCCTGGCAAGTGTGAAGGGGCTTGGAGGTATGAGCAAAGATGCTTTCTTCCTCTTTAATCCCTGCTCTGTTCAAGGAAAGAGACCTTTGCCCATTCTTTAGAAACAGGATTGCATCAGAGAAACGCCTGACTCTATAAGCAGTTGCTCCTAAACAAACCCTCAGACTCCTGTATTTGGCTAACCGCTGGAGTAAAAGAGGAATATCAATACTAAGAATGACTTGAATGATGGAGAGTCGAGACCTAAATGTTTGGAGGTGACAGCTTGTTCAATCCAGAAGGGCACTGCAAATTAAGGCCCTTGCTGGGAGAAGAAGAAAATAAATATGGGTCAGGAGTGAGATCAAGATTTCTATATATAGGGGAAGGACTCTCATGCCTTCCTACTTCCGTGTACTTACAGTTGCCTAATGCTGGCTGCGGTACCCAGATCTATTTTGAACAAGTTTGCACACTTTGGGTGAGAAATACAGAATTCAAGCTTGTTGCATAGATTCTAGTAAGCAGAAAGATTGGAGTAAATCAGAAGCACCTTACTCCAAAATGCTGCAAAAACTCATGTAATGAGTACAAAGTGACTTGACATGCTTTGACTGCCAGCAGTTCCTAGTGCCAGCATTTGTTTAGGCAAGCCTTTCCTATGTCTTATTTTGATGGGAGTGGGTTTAACGCTCTGCGTCAGATCAGTCACGCTGGTGTTCCTTCATAGGAGTGTATGCAAAGCCCAGGACCCAATGACCCGTGGCCATTCAGCACCCAGAAGTATTTTGCAGTGTGGTACAGGATGGGGCATTGCCTGAATCCCAGCTCTGCCATCTCACAATCCTCCTTTTTGTTCTTTGCCTCATTGTTGCATTTGCTGCTGCTGTACTTGGCACACTACAGAGGTGGCTGTGTTTCTGCACTGTATGAGGTGATTCCAGAGAATGAGCAATATTTGGTAAGGTTTTAACTATCATGGCTCATTATTATTAGAAATGTTAGTTTTCATTAAAGGCAGATCAAGGCAAACATGTGCAAAGAATGAAAAAATAGGAGGGTAGATATATACAAATATATACTGTTTCCTTCTCCTCAGTAGTGACCATCTGCCTCTGTTTAGTTCTTGCTCTTTTCCTCATTTAAATTAGAGCCCATTTGTTTGATTTTGAATAGCCACAAACCTCTGCTCAGCAGAGGGGAAAATGTACAGGACTTAAACTCCATAAGATGGCGTTTGCCCAGCTTTTGCCAAACACTAAGATTTTCCAGGAGTTAGGGAAAATCTTCCAGTGCTGAATATATAGAGTCCCTCTCCAAGTTTATTCATCTATTGCAAGTGATAATGAGAATTTAATCAATAACTGACTTCCAGTTGGCTATCACCAGATATCCTGGGCTAGCACTGATCTTTGTCCAGGCACATGACCAGTGTGCCTTAGAAAGACGTGAATTGAAGCGTTTCAAAGTGGAATATTTAACTCAGGCTGCCTAACAAAGCACCAGCAATAATTTGGCTTGCAGTGAATAGCAAAGAGCAAGCATAGCTGAGAAGATATGCAAGTAGATCTACAGCAGACTGTGCCACTCCCTGCTTTTAAGAAGTTCTGATCTGTTTTTAGCTGTATTTCTTTCACTGGTTGGGGACTGCTTTCAGGAGCAATGCCTATGTCCTAGCAAGCATGGGCTTAATTTTGGGTCAGCATTTCCCCTACCTTTATGGAAGAGATTACTGTAAATGTGGCTGCTTGGGAAACAGAAGGAGCAGAAGGAGAGTATCATAGGAGGGAGCCATAGCTTGTTCCCTTTCACGCCTACTAAACTTACCCTTTTGCGAGTTGCTGCATTAACTCTTAGGCAGAGGGTAGGGCAGCACCTTATAGGTCCAGGACAAAACCCCACATCTAAAGCGCCCCAAGCCCTAAGGTAGGGGTGTCACACATACAACCTGCAATCCACATTTGGCCCGTGGGGCTGTTCCAGACATTGAAAGGTGTGGCCCGCTGCAGAATTTGGGGTCCTTGGACCACCTTGGACATGGCCATTGATGGCAGCCCTCCAGACCCACGCTACTGCCCACGCACAGCTCTGTGCCACCTCGTGCCTCTGTGTGGGAAGGAATGAGAACTCGCAAGTGGGAAAAGATCATACCAAATCACTATGGGGCCCATATTCCCTCTGCTGCCTGAATGTGTCCCTGTTTTGCCACCCAAAAGTGACTCTGCAGTGCCGTCTGGCCTGGATCTACTGCAGTCATTGCTGGTCCAGCAGATCCGGCCTGGGAGGAGCCCCTGGGATCCGGATCAAGGGTGAGGTTGACACCTCTATCCAGGGGAGTTTGTAACAACAGCTCAATACTGCCAGTTGAGGTATTTCCCCCCATTTCATTCCAATCAACTGGCCTTCCTAGGAGGATGTCTGCACAGGCATTGGCAGGGACCCGTCGGGTGTAACCAAGCGTGGACCCAATAACATCGTCTGACAGGTTTTTTTTAAACGGTATTATCTTGTGTTGTTGCATGCCACCTACACGTGTGACTGCAAATGGATGCCTGCATGGCCTTCGTCCAGGTCTCATGTTTGTGTACAGTGCTAAATCAAGCTCTCTGGCTTGGTTCCCTTCCATACGCGCATTTTGCATGGTACACGGACTCCCTTTGTACTAGTCTTCTCCCCCGTCGCTGCACTCCAGGTAGCGATTCAGACTGTTTGCACTTGGCATTCTGGGCGGTGGGCTCGACCCAGCTCGGTGGACAGAGCCCTACACAGGGACTTTGACACTGACCTTGAGCAAATGACTTTATCTTGTGCCTTTCTACTCCCTTCCTTGGCCTCGTCTTTGAAATATGAGCATCCAGCTACGAAGACTTTGTCTCTGTTTGTGCCGTATCTAACATAACAGGGCCCTTATCTCGGGTGCGGCTTCTTGGCAGTACCATAATAAACACAACCAATCCCCACTAAAGGGAAGGTTTGACTGGATGGCCTCATAAACACTAGAGATGGAGAAGACGTTATATGAGGGACCTTTCCCCGCAACAACAAATACACCTATCTACAATACTGACTATTTGATTTCTTCATCTTCCCCTGAAAGGACCTGGCATAAGAGTACTTGAGGGTTTGGATCTGTATATTCCACTGATTCGCCCTTTCTTAGCGACACAAGGTTCCCCAAACTTGAGGAAGCCCGTGTCAATGATTGGAGCAGGGGATGGTATTTCCTCCCCATCACACTTGAAATGCGGGAATAGCCTTCTTTGTTTTGCAAGTTTGGTGTATAAGCTGAGCCATAAAGGAAAGGCTTAAGAATAATTTGGGTGACTGGCTTAAGTGGCTCAGCTGGGGAGAGAGCCCACTAGCCTGTATCCTATAAATGAGCTTAAGTGTTCCTTACAACTACCGTAAATGAACTCTGCCCAGCCTGTAGTAATACGTATGATTAAAAGCACTGGGCTGAGTCTTGCTCACCACGCTAGAATACCTTTACCTTCGAGGCAATCACTCAGGTGATTAAGATGTCCTCGCCAGGCATTAGGGGTCAATACCTACTCTCGTTCCGAAGTCTTGATACACTTGCTTTTTTCTCCTCCACTTCAGACCAAATAATTGCTGCTTCACTTGCTACCTTGAGATCATATGCGGTAAATCCGCATGATGATCCTGGAGATTATGGAGCATTAACAGGGTATATTTGCACTCCATTACCTTGCTTACACGGGGGGCACATGGCACATTTACAGTCGGTGAACACCCAGTCCACCTGAGCTGGGATTCGCCGTGCGGGGGAAGCAGGACGGCACACCTTCTGGGAGCACTTGCCAGGCAGCTCTGACAGTCTCCCCACAGATAAGTACAGGAATGCACTTCAGGAATGTAAACAGTCCCAAAAGGTGCTGTGATCCCATTTTTTAGCAGACAGAAAGCTTTGCACATATAAAAGAAGGGGGGAAAAATGCGTGCCTCTAAGTAGCAACAATACCCCTGCTGAAAAAACCCGGCAACTTCATACTGCTTTGGGGTGGAGTGGAGGGTCATTCACCGGTCAAGTAAGGAGGCTCTCATTCATAATATAGGATTAGAAGCAGCCCTGGGTTTAATTACAGTGCATGAAAATAGTATCTACAGTGTATTCAAAGGGGTGAGTTTGATTAAATAAATCTTTCAGGAACTGAGAACAACCTGATCTCAATCAAAAATAAAGGAGTAGGCATTTGCTGGAGTTTTGGGTCATCTTAATCTGCCTGCCCCGCACCAATTCCTGTTATTTCTATGCAGTACACAACCTCTCCATGAAAGCTCTGAAAGGTCCCCATCATTTCCTATCTCACACACTGCCCTTGCCTCCTTTCGAGTGACTGCAGTCTCACCAACTTCCTTACATGCAGTCAAAACAAAGCTGCAAAGACGGTGGCGTAGCATGACGTGCCCCTTGTTTTAAGGTGCTAGATCCAAGAAAGGACTTAAGACGGCTTTAGGTGCCTAAGTATAAAACTGCCATCTCCATCCCCACTAAACTAACTCAGGCCCTGCTAGCTGGACGTGAAAGCTCGCCAAGCACCCAGGTTCTGTTCCTGAGTATGCCCAGGCTATCCCAGTCTAAGCACCTTGCTCCTACCTAATCCACATCAGGATCCATATGTTAGGCGGAGTGTTACTCAAGTCACTTAAAAGGTCCAGTCCAGTTTGTGCTTGAGCAGGAGGGGCTCAAGTGAGGGCCTCAAACCTCTTGGTATATCTTGTATGTGACTCTGAGACCCCTGAGCAAGCTAAGCCCCTCATAGGGATTTGGTGATGCTCTGCCTTCTTCCTAAATCCTCATAAAAATATGGCCACTGAATTGTCCAGACTGGGATAGTTCTGGTCATACAAGAAGCCACACTGCAGGCACTTAGAGAGGTTTACAGTCAAACAGAGAGGAGTCTTGTGAGTTTAAGCATCTTTGGGGTATGGGACAGCTAAGCAGGGGTGTCCTAGGTTGTAGTTTTGGCATTAGGGGACTCAGTTCTATGTAAGTCCTACTTTAGGTGCCTACGTCACTGACTGGACCAAGTCTTAAATAGATGCTGAAATCAAGGAAATAATTCAGTGGGAGTTTATTTCAGCAGAGGCTGGATTGGACCCTGTGAGGTGAGCAATGTGAGACTTGGAAGATTTGCATGGGAGAGGGCCTGGATCAAATCCAAACCTCACATTTCCAAGGTGTGTGTTTGGATCTAGGATTTCATCTCTGTTTGCAACATCAGTGAGAGAGGATAATTATTTAGGGCCCATTATTTACATTTAGATCTAGCGTTTCAAATTTCAGGGTGGTGTATTTGGGTCTGGAGTTTCATTACTGTTCAAAACATCAAGGAGGGAGAATAGTTATCTACAGTTCATTACCCAGGGATCCAGAGTTTCAACACAGATCCCTCTCATTTTAATCAGGCAACTTTGATTCATCTTGTGTTTTAATCTTACTCGTTTCCCCACAGCCTAGAACAAGCCTCTGTAACGTACTTCACATGAAGCAAATTAGATAATCAAACAACATGCATTTAAAAATGTAAAATCAAAACTACTGCCCAACCAGATCTTGCTTGCAGCAAAAACTGTTTACACACTGTTCCAAAAACCCTGCTAACCACAATTGCTTATTAACCACTCTTTCTTTTTGCCTTCTTATATTTGTCCTTCTTGTTAAAGCCATTAAGTTGGGAAGCTATTTATATACAATTTACAAGCTAAGCTAAAATAGTGAGTTTTTAATGTGACAACATCTTGTTCTCTTTTTGTCCAGGTTTCCTGGAAAGACATCGCTACTGACAGATGTAAAGAATTACTATTCTTTAACATACGTTTAGGCCAGGTACAGACAATACACTTTTACCGGTACAAGTGATTGGAAACTGGTCTACACCAGTAACAGAGTGTGTGTGTGTGTGTGTGTGCCCACCCGCCAAAGGGCAAATGTGCATTCTGTTTGCTACTGATGTAAACTACACCATTTACAGAAAACCCCGTAACTTAGATCGATTTTGTCTCGGGCTTTTTGAATGAATGCACCTAGCCATTAAAAATAACTCACTTTTTAAAACTGACTTTGTTCATTTTGATACAAGAAAAACTACTGGTTTATTTCTAAACCAGGAAGAATCGGGACGCAACTTCCCTCTTGAATGCACACAGGATGAGTACAGGCAGAGCACCGGAGTGAATTTCCACTGTCACGCTTTCCAGAGCAGCGTCATTATCCGGAAAGAAAATCGCTTGTGTGCCCAGACGATCATTCTGCTATATGTAAGAGGTAAGTAGTTTTATGGATGATATCTTCTCTTGGACTATTGCGTGGTTGAGATAGACTTAGACAAGCTTCCACGTGTAATGCATTCTTCTTCAGGTCTCATTCTGCTAAAGTTATATCCGTACATCTGTATATCTGTACAAGTCCCTGTTGGAACATTATTGTCCCTTATATTGTCCCCCAGACACAGGCGAAAACTAAACCAAGGTCTGCCCCTTCCTTGCCCTAATCACTAATGCAGTCTATAAAAGGGGCCTACCACCAGCAGTGGTTTAATAGGAGGCAACAACAAACTCTGCATTTTGACAGGAGTCCAATCCTGTCAATGCATGTTAGGTCTATTCCAAAAATACCTACCAGATTGAATCCCTCAGGGGACTTAGGCAGAGGAACATCTAGTTCCTGGATCCTGATCAAGCTTATGCATGAAATAGGTGCCAACCTGCTCAACCTTGACAAACCCAAGGGCTTTGCGGGCCGGTTCAGGGTAGAACTTGGAGGCACTTGGGAATTGTGAAGGTCAAAAACCGCGGCCCCCCTGGATGGAAGTGCTTCCAGTGGAGTGAGCTGGAAACTGAGGGGGCAACCTTCAGGGTAATAACTTTGGATTCAGCCACTTGTCATCTGCCTTTAGGTCCTTATTTACCATGGATCTAATCCATAGTTTCTCCCTGCCATGGTCTCCACCTGTCAAACAACCATAATAGTGCAACCCGCTGGTGAGCTTGGCCATAATGGGCTGGTTTCCTTGTAGAGCGAATTCCAGGAGGGGATATGGCAAGCATATAAAATTCACACTAGAGTACAGGCAAAACTGATCAAGCTCTGGCAAACCCACGCAGTTTCATCCTTCTGCCAGAGCTGATATGAGCACAAACAAGGATCTACTTTTTTACTTTTAAAAATGTCTGTTTCTATATAAACCATGTGCAGCCCCAGAGCTGCAGGAATTTCACTGTTTTTATTCATTCTCTGTCTTGCAGCAGGTTGGCAGCCGTAGTCATAAACTAGGGCCCTGTTTTGCTAGCCACTATATTCAAGGCATAATGCAAAGATGGTCCCCCAGCCTCAAAGGGTTAAGAGAAGGGGTGAGCAAAATATGGCCCCTGGGCCTTATCCGGCCTGCCAATTGATTCTACCTGGCCCGCAGGCAGGCAGCACGGGCAGTGGCTCTGGCCTCTGAGGACGCTGCAGGAGATGCTGTGCAGAAGCTGCCTTGTCTGCCCTCCTGGCTCTGTGCAGCAGGCTCTGGGTGAGCTGTTTTTGGGCCCCAGCACTCCTGCTTGGGCTGGGCCAGGGGTGGCCCACCTGCCTGCAACTCAGAGCTGGCAGGAGCCACCCCCGGTGCTAGGACCGTGTGGTGGGGGCTCTATACCTGGAGGTGACAAAGCTTCCCTGGTGAAGTCCCAATCCCAGCCTCAGTCCTAGCCCCAGACAGCCACCCCTTGCTTGACATGTTCTGTTCAACTCCATTTAAATTATAGAAAGACTCCCAGTGGGGAGCTATCTAATGTATTAGTGATCCCCAAGTTTTGCACCCTTGGGAAGCAATTCCAGGTAATTTTGTGCTGGCAACATCACACCCTGATATTCCTGTCCACCACAATAGAAACTTTTTAATTTCCCAGGGCCATGAGTGACAACAGAGGATCTTGCAGGAAACATGAATAGAATAGGGCCCATAGATGTGGTTGGGGACTACTACATGATGTTGTTTGGGAGGTTTTTTCACAACTAAGCACCTCAACATAGCTGTGCCAGCAATGCCAGGGGATAAAGCGCTGACCATTCAGTGGTAAAAGTCACCTATTGATTCTTTTAGGAGCAGGATCAAGCCCTTTTGTTTTTAAACAGCATTTTGCTGAGCACGTATTAGTTGCAGTTAGTCATTAAATAGATTCACCTGACGATCATTCTACTACACAGAGTTCGTGCTTTGTGCCGTTCTGGAAAGAGATGCCTGTTTTTAACTCGGCAGCCTGTGCCATCCGCAATAAAAGTCTGCCCTTCAGCATGGTTGCGTAAGAATCATTGAGAGCAGTTACTGACATTTTTTAAAGCTTAGACATGTCTTTAATTTGCAGGCCATAAACATAACAAAACAAATTCTGGTGCCAAAACTCAGTTATTTACTTCCCAAGGCTAAGCACAGACATTCAGAAAGCCCGAGGCAGAATTGATCCAGTCTGCATGGGTGTCTCTAAGCTGGACAGATTTGATGGTGAGTGAATGAAACTGGTGCCTGCTCTTTGGTTGGGGGAGGCAGGCAGATGCCTGCAGTGGCCCAGGCCAGAAGGCAGGGGGCGCTTCCGCATGCCTCCCAACCTGCTGGACATTGCGGAGGGCAGCTGAACTATGGCCATCCCTGACTGTCTGCCCAGCACGTGCCCCCGGCGCCCTGCTGTCAGGTGTAGGGAGGGGGAGAAGCCAGCACTGAATCTGTCCCCATCTCCACTGCAGTGTGGGAGTGGGGGGAAAGCTGAGGCTCCCACTATATGAACAGCTTGCGGGGAGGGGGCTTCTCCCCGACTGCTGTGCCTGCCTGCCTGGGCTGGGCTGCCCAGCCAGCTGGACTACACAGCTGGGCAGATCCAGCAGTAGAGGAAAAGCCCCTGCCATGCAGGCTACTCAGCTGGGCAGACCCCAGCTCAGCAGGAGCAGGGGGTTGGGACAGGAGGCTCCATTGCCCTACTGGCCGGCCCAGCTGACATGTGCAGGCAGGGCACAGAGCGGGGGAGCAGCGCTTTGTTGCCTCAGCTCTGTGCAGCTGGAACAGAAGAGCGCAGGCAGAGGCTAGCCTGCCCATTCTGCAAGGGAGGGGGCTGCTAAGCACCCTGGGATGCCAGGGGACTGCGACTTAACATGAGTTGGGAGGAGATTTGGGACAGAAGTTTGATAGATCGGTCTACTCTAAATTGATTAAATCTGATACTGCATACATTCAGGTCTATCTTCAACCAGGTTCCACCATTTTTAAACCTGTCCATGTGAACTGAACTTTTGTTCTGTTACAGGTTGAGACCAGTTTCTAATCACTTATACCAATTTACATGTAATTTCTGTACCTAAACACCTAGGCACCTGTGTTAAAGCATTTGATTGTGAAATGAACTTCTATAACACAATTGCATAGGTATCCTCTTTCTTGATACTGTGATCCCTGATTGCAACAGTACTGCCCTCCCACTGATTTGCTGACACTGATAATTTAAATTACTCCATTGACTATAACCCCGGTCAGCAAGCTACAGCCCTCAGATCCTGTGGATCTGACCTACAGACATGGGCTTTAGTTGCATTTAGTGGCAGTGAGCTTTGAGTGTGGACAGTCTTTGCATGCTGCTGTGGGGATGAGCACTGGCTGGAAGCGCTCTGTGCCACCACAGAGACGAGAGGCAGCAGCAGCAGGGTCCTTCTGCCTGCCCACCTGCCCATCTCCAACCTGGGATGGGTCATTCTGGCCCACACATGACAACGTTTCCTACCCCTAGCCTATGTGTGTTATTCTCAGGACATCATTTGTGACCCACGTTGGTGTTTAGATCCACAAAATGACCGAGGAAGGTTAAGATTTTGAGTAACTGCCAGTTTAGCAGATAAGGCCAAAATGTTCAACACCCCTGCTCAGCTGTCACCTAACACATTTGGCTCTTAAAGTTGGTAGGGGTAACTTTATTGAGAGTTTGTAGGGGTAATTGAATTATTGTGGGTTAAGTTCCCTCTGTACCTAAAGGTTTTTTGGGGGGCATGTCTAGAAGTCATTCAGTCTTTATAGCATTATACTGTGAGGTACCTATTGCCAGCATAAATGCCACCATATTCACAAATTAGGCATTCATTTGGATATCCCATAGTGCAGCTCAATCTCATAATTATTCTGAGACCATTCATCATGCCCTGTATGCAACATCTCAGTTATTTGCGTACTCCACTGGCATAAGGAAGACCTGGGGTTAAATCCACAAGGCACGTCTAGACGTGCATGGACATTTGGTTCCGCAGGGAAAAGCAGTGGCGGCGTACCTTGCACCACCACTACTTGTCTGCAGGGAATGCCTGTGCCACACGCTTTTGGTACACAACGAGTTGGCCCCAGCAGCCCTACCTCCCGGGGCTGCAGCCGCAGCGCTTCTGCCGCACGGAGCCTGGCTGGCAGCGGAGTGCAACTCCAGCTCCACTTTGCAGCAGCACGCACTGGCCAAGTGTGCGTTTCACCGGGGGGGGGTTTCCATGGGTTTTTTTTTTTACCCCTGGATATCCACGCATCAAAAAAACCCACGGAAAAAAAACCCGGTGCAGCACACGCTTGGCCAATGCGCCCTTGCGGTATGGAAAACATCGGACTGTGTGGCAGGAGGATTCGCTAAGTCAGCTGAGGCAGCTTTGCTTTGCATGTAATAATGAATGAATTCATCAAGACTGCACTGCAGAGTCCCCTGGGTAGACAATTTCTGTTTCCCTGAATATTTCACTGCTGCATGTGAAAAATTTTGTGCAGTAAGGTCCTTTTGTGGATCTTGCTGTGAGCATTGGGGCTCCTGGATTTTACTTCCAGTTCTTCTCCTAACTCATTGTGGCCTTAGGCAGGCCACTAACTTCCCCATGGCTCAGTTTATATAGCAGTTAATTAATACAATAACTACCTACATCCCAAGTGTGACGCTTAACTCAGCGTTTGGTAGGACACAGTTGGCACCTTCAGATAAAAGGTGACAGTTAATTATAGTTCATACCTGCCAAATAAAAACATACTAGCATGTAATTAGAGTTACCTGAGTGCAAAGGCCTTGAATAAAAATCAAAGAAGTCTCCAGCGAAGTCAGCCATCAATTGAGCAATGTAGTGCGTCACCCTCATACTGCCAAACATGCTCACAGACTGCTCTCTCCCACCACGGACTGTCTTGTACTTTCAGCATGTAAACATCACCATGTACACCCCAGCCACTGTAAAATCATATCTGCAACCTTGACGCCAACAGGGTCAGGTAAGTCTGTGCTTAGCTGCTGCTGCAAGCTGCTACAGGCATGGTGGCATTAATTTTAATGGAGCGATGTTGTTTTACACCAGTTGAGGACATCGCCTGTGCTCCCTAGGAGTCAAATACATTCTTGTATAGACAGCTGCCCAATGCCTGTGCACTTACTCAGAATAGGGCTTGCTTAGGACATGGGTTTTATGCATAAAATGTGAATTTTACCCTATACAGTTGCACAGCACAATAAAGTTGTTTTTGAAATGGAAAAGTGCTACGTAATCATTAAAGTTATGCAGCGTTAAAGTTGAAGAGCTAAAATTTGAGATACTTTAATGAAAGGGGCCAGCTTCAGTACCAAGTTTTATCGTCACCATTAGTAGTGACAGATGCAAATAGTCAAACCTTGCAAAGTTCACATTGCACCAGAAATCCAGCCTGGTCTGATCTTTGCTCACCCAGACTAGTCAGCACCCAACCTGGAAGTATATCAGGATAATAGGACTTTTGATGTTATGCAAAGAAAAAGTAACAGGCTTTTTCTTCTGTTATAATACCACAGATTGCCAGCAAAAATAACTGAAAGCCTGCAGGAAAGCATATAATCAAAATAAGCCTCTCACATTCTTTCTAACCTGGCTAGATGCTATTCTTTTCACAGTCTTCATTATAAACAACTGTAAGGGAGGCAAAATCCAAAAGAAACAAAAGGATATATCGTCACTTCACAGAAGCAGTAGACTGGAGTGAGTGCGCCCAAGTCTATGGAGGGCTAAAAGGGAGATGATCTTCTAATCAGTGCTAGACATTGCCTCGTTTGCAGGATAGGCGCTTTGCCGCTGCCTCCTGATAAACCAGTTATAGTCAACATTTTAACATTAAAAAAGCCTAACATCCTAGGCGAGGATACTGCTTTCCTCATGGCCTGATCGGTGAGCCAGTTTTCAGGGTTTTGCAGTTGAACGGAAGCAGAGGTTTCTTGTTTATTTGCATAGAAACCAAGCCCCATTTCCCCGACGATGAGCAAACAACTGGCAGTTTCCTTACTCCGAAATTCCTCCGTCTCGGCTCAAACTGTGGATCTCTCTCTGCCTTCTCTCTCTGTCCCACGCTCATCTGGGAAACCAAAAACCCAGTTTCTTAACCCATGCGCTTTCTATCAAACCCCACTGCCTTAGCCTTAGATCCGCTGAGGCCTCTCCGGATGGCAGCTTTCCTTGCTTCTTGCTGTCTCACGGTATAACACAGTTTTATTTCACCTTCTGTTAAGCTATCCTAGCCGCTGCGTCCATAACAAGGTCCACACTTGTCTTTGGATCAATAACTCAGTTGATAGCAATGGCAAGCACCATCCAGGCTCGCAGAACTTAGCACTGCCCACCTGCAAAAAATAAGTCCACAGTGGACGGCCACATTCAGAAGCAGCTGCTCTGCTGTTTGTCTCCACTTTTATTTCTAAAGATGCCACATTCCCACACAACTAGAGCATCTCAGGGGTCCCAAGCAGCTGTGTCATGTGGCTCCATATATACCTGGCCAGTTTGTAAACCCTGATCTCGGCAGCGGGTAAGGATCCTAACCCTACAAAGTACCCAGGCTCTGTATTTGCCACTCCCTTGTGTATGCATTGCGTTTGCTTGGGCATACTGAGAGCCAACCAGTGTAGTGCATACACTTCAGTAGGATGACAGACCCAATGCTCGTTTTTTCTATAATTTTGCAGGTCAGTTCAGAATCCGTGAGGCTGAAGAGCTTACAGCACTAGTGAGAGCCAGAGAGAGAGAGAGAGAGAGAGAGAGCAGATGCTGGGCCCTGAGATTAAATATGTATTTAATAAAGCTTAGGTTGAGGTTTGGCAGAGGGGTGATTGCGCACCCATATGTTTCCTGCCCCTTCACTGCAATCATGATGCAAACCTCAGTGCCGTTTGTCTGTCTCGTTTGCCTTAGCACCTTTTTTAATGAGCAGGGAATATCATTTCTGTCCCATTGCAACAGTTTTTGTCCTTTAATCTTCCAAGTCCTTCCTTTAAGGGCTGAGGCAAATGTTTGTAGTGCTCCATGTGCCATTAAAACACCCTAGTAAGTGAAAAGATAGAGCATACACAGCAATGACATGCTACAAATCAGCTTAGACTGCCCCCAAATTGACTGGAAGAGAAAGAGGAACAAGCTGGATGTTGCTCGATGACACAGTTCCTTTTCAGAGCAGCATGCAGTACCCCTGCTGAAGATGCAGGTGATATGGTTTTGCAAGAGCAGATGACATGGCCTTTAGTTTGAGAGCTGTTATTACTTGGTGCCTGATTAACTGTGCTTTACTTGCAGTTTTGGTTTCCTTTTTTCCTTGTTTTAGAAGACCTGAACAATAAGCCTCTGGAAGCAAATACCCAGTTCACATCAGTAGCTTCCACCAAAGTCACAGCATTCTGGTATTACTATCGTTACTCATTAATGGTGACAGTGCACTTTATGGGTGCTTGCAGATGTGACAGGGGTTTAATCCCCAGGATTTTAATTTATGCCCTCTAAATTGAAACAGTGGGATTTTTTTTGCAGAGCCTGCTTGCCTCTTCTACAGCTGGGGGGCCAGCTGCCCAGGGGCTGAGCTGCCGGGGGGCTGAACGGGGGCGCATGGGGGCATTGAAAGTCCAGGTGAGCTTGGGCTCAGTGTGCTTCCAGTCCCCTGTGCACCATCCCCACTGCCTTTGGCCACCAGCATATCTAGCCACTCTCCTGCCACCTCCACACACTGCCCCAGGGGCAAGCCGGCCTGTTGGCAGATGGCCCCAGGCAGCAGGAATGCAGTGGGGACAGTAACGGGGTGCTGGAAGCCCTGGTGGGCTTGGGGAAGAGGTGGATCTGGCTGGGTACTGCCTGCGAACTGGGGCAGCCCCTGGCCCACTAGTAGCTCACCTGGGCAACCCTGGGGGTGCCACCACCACAGAGGGAAGGTCTCTTGCAGCCAGGGGCCACTCCCCTGCCCCCCCCCAGCAACTTGACCCCCCAGCCATGGGAGAGGCGAGCAGGCTCTATGACAAAAACGGAAAAGGGGGGATTGGACCCCTTGCTGCTTCTGCCTTCAGCAGGGGCCTGCAGCTGCCAAGCACTGGCTGAAGGGTGAAGTGGTGTGGAGCCCGAT
>NW_017728886.1:258661982-258669895 GCF_001723895.1 Crocodylus porosus | reverse complement strand
GGGATTTTTTTTGCAGAGCCTGCTTGCCTCTTCTACAGCTGGGGGGCCAGCTGCCCAGGGGCTGAGCTGCCGGGGGGCTGAACGGGGGCGCATGGACCCCTTGCTGCTTCTGCCTTCAGCAGGGGCCTGCAGCTGCCAAGCACTGGCTGAAGGGTGAAGTGGTGTGGAGCCCGATACTTTTTTCCAGCAGATCCTGCCCGCCTCTCCCACAGCTGGGGGGCGAGCCGGCTGCTGCATCATCGCAATTTGCAGCACTGCAAACTAAACTACTTGGGGATGTGGTTCAGTTTGCAACACTGCAAAATCATTTGAAACCCCATGCCTGTGAATTGTGTGATGCTATTAAGCCAGACAAAGAGAATTTTGTCACGTGTCCATGGTAATGATCATCGCATGTACAAGTGCCCTGTGGTAGCTCACTCATCCTGGTACTCTGCATCTCTTTCCATATCAAGTTTAAGCTTTGCAAAACAACACTTTGTTCCTACCTTCATATACAGGGTGTGTACCAAGAAAGAGTATATAGGTCAAAGAGGCTATTCACTGTCTTTGAGATATTTATCATGTAAGTCTAACACCTCTTTTATTTCTAATCCCAGGTTTCTGTGTTCTACATTTAACTACACTGAGGACCCTTAGCAACAAATGTAATAATCCCTACCCATCTCTTGTGTCCCATTGTTCTTTATCATTTCCTCTTGTCATCAAATCAGTCTCCTTATTAGCTTAAACCTGGCAATGGTGTTTTCAGTATGACCATTGTAATCATTTGTGTAAATGCTTAAAGCTGGTGCTCCCATTTCCAGACCCCAGAGAGTATCTGCAAACTGGGGATACCTTTTGGCTCTGCAAACTGGGGATTCCTCTTGGTTTATAAATATTCTGGTCTTAGACAGATATACCATAGCCCTCATAAACAGAACTGATTATAAATGCTATGCATTTCCTTTTTAAAAAATATATTTTATAGAGGCTTCTTTTCAGGTGTCTGAATTGAAAACAAAGAATATTTGCTATTTGAAAACAGGAAATCATTACCAAAAGTGAGACATTTTTCAGTTTCATGAATGAGAGATACATGGGTTTTCAGTTTTCTTGTTAATGCATTTAAAATGTTAAATAAGGTTTAAAAAATCCATTTGAGAAAAAAAAATGGCTGTTTAGTGTTAAGGCTTAGGTGGGAAAAGTCCCATCATGTTTAATAATAATGCTTAGATATACATGTGCTCCCTTTAGGGATCCCTTCGGGGATCACATGGAAGAAATCTAGTCAGTGCTGGAGCAGAGGGACCAAAAGGGATGAGGTAGTAGGATCTGTTTGAGGGGGGTTTTTTTGGATCTAATAAATGGAATAGACAATAAAGGTTTTCCTGGAGCTGCAGGTTTGGCAGAAACACCTGAAAAGGCCTTGCTAGTGTTTGAAGCAGTAGGAATATGTGACAGTGTACATACAGGCAGCCAAAGAATTTGTTGTAACACAAGACACTCCGCAAGCAAATAAGGGAAGCTGGTTGGAGGACATTTTTCAGCATTTTCCCTGAGAGATTGTTAGGACTTGTGAGTCACCTGTATAAAACCGTTGGAGAGCAGAATGCGTCTGCTGGCAAAATAATAATGGGCATTGCAATGTGGGCTTAGAAAGTTACAGATGCATCACAGCTGTCTCCTGCCGTGAATGGCTTGGGTTTTTTATCATTCTTCATTAAACTCAGTATGTTTCCAAAATGAAATGGGGTGAGGCCTCTTTTTTTTTTTTCAGTGTAAACTATTCTGAAAGCATGCTAAGAAGACAAACCCTCTATTTTGTTTAAATGGAAATGTTTGGTCTGCTGAATATGGTTGGTAGAAGTGAGGCTCCCCCCCCGCCCCAAATGCAATCAAAGTAAGTATCTGAGAAAAGGAGCAAAGTCAGTAGCGTTCACATCATTAGCACTGAGCAGTTAATAAATATCTACATGGCAAACAGCAAAGTCTGAGGGAAAGACTGCCATACACGCAATAACCTAAACAAATAATAAGACAAATGATAAGATTGATAAGATGCACTGAAATAAACTGATGGGTGCCTTATGTTTCTGATGTATGAATGGGATTCTGTGGTCAGTCCCCAGCTCCAAAGTGGCAATGCTTCTCAAACTGAATTCTGATAGCCAGAGGCAGGACTGGGTTCAATGCCTATTATTAAGGTTGCCCCAAACTTCCCATGACATGCCGTTGTTTACTTGCTTATAATATTGCCAGACTCTGAACCAGTCCATCTGAAATATTCCATGGCAAAGCCTGACTTTTTTTTAACTTTCAACCACCATAATTGACCATTTCTGAAAATGAAGCTAGAAAGTAAGTTGTTTTTCTGCTTTAAATTCTGAAGAAGAATTTGGATGAAGTTGCCTATCCACAGACTTTGGGAAAGAGAATAAAAGCCTGGTAGGGACCTTGGCCATCGCTGTGAAAATTCACCAGATTTTGGGCAAGTTATAAGCCTTCAATGCGCAGCGCAACGGAAAACAAGACATCCCAAGAAAGGGATAGGGAGATGATGAGGGGGTCATGGAGCATGAAGGAGGACAAGTTGTGTAATAGCACAGGGACCCTGCAGCAGCAGCAGCTCTGCAAATGCCTGCTACAGGCAGAGTCTTTATTACACTTGAAGAGGCCCTGGACACAGTCTGTGGCACAGGTGCCTCTTTCCTACCACGTGCACGCGGGATGACTTGCACTAACCAACCTATTGGTGTCCCTACAGACTGGGACCCCAGGCCATTTCCCTGGTTACTCAGGCTAAAATAGACTCTATCAGCTGGAGTCCCATCCTGGAAGTGAAGGGACAGCCCCCTCCTTATATGCTATGGCACAGGCAGTGGAGGGCAGGAGTCCCTTTGTCTGTAGGACCACTGCAGCACCAGTGCCTAGGACCTCTGCCTCCGGCGTTACAGAAGTGGATGACGTAGAGTGAATGCTTGCGAAGTACTCAGAGGCCAAAGACAGATGTTACACTTATAGCACTGTACGTGCTCTTGCTGCACTGCAGAAGTCAAGGAGCCAGCTGTCCATGCCTCCTCCAAAATGGCAAAAGTACTACAGAAACATCCCTGGCCAAAACAAGAGCTTCTCTGTAGTGCCTCATTTCCGAGCACCACATCTAACATCAGTCAAGTGCACCGTGGCCCTGGTCTCTTGCTCTCTGAGCACCTCACACTGCTCTGCTCTCTCCATCCCCCAAACACTCCCAGGAGGAAGAGTAGGGTGGGCATTCACTGAGCATAACCTTGGAAGAGTGCAGCCTCCCTGCTCTCCCACTTGCTCACAGGGAGAAGCCTGGTCCTGGTCCCAGGCTCAACCGTGTCCCAGGGAGCTGCAGCCCTGCTCAGGGATAGGCTCCTCTCCCCCAGGGTGGCTGGCAGCAGGGCCACGGTGCTGAGTAACCTCCTATTGCCTCCTATTGCCTCCAGCCAGGCTGAGACCTGTGCAGCATGTTGGCATTTGAAACAGCTTTCAGTACTGTTTTATTAGTCGGCAGAGTAATGGTTTCATGAGCAAACCACACTCTGGGAGTAATCTGGGTCTCAGACTGCCTGACAGTCTCAGCTCCGCCACAGATTACTTTTATGGCCCAGAGCAAGCCAGGTGTTTTAAAAAAAAAACCCAAAACTTTACTCACAGGGAAGTTGTGAGGCTACACGTCTGTGAGATGTTAAGATGCTACAGTGAGAAACCTCAGCGAAGGCTCAAAGAAACATACTGCTGTATGTTTGCTGCTTTGAGTAGCTGCCTGACCCCAAGGCCCTCGCACAGGTGATTTCACCGGCAATTTTACACTTGTCAGGACTTTAACATCGGGCTTCGGATATTTCTGGAGAGCTAGGCAGCTCACACAGACCTACCGTCACTCCAAGATCCTGCTTTTGTTACAAAGAAAGTCAGAGCACCGAACTATTCCTGTTGGGATGTGGCGTTACCTGTCGAAACCCCAACTTGTTCTGGAAGGATGAAATATGCCGCAGTACAGATGTCCTGTGCCTCTGAACAGTAACCCTATTTAGACGCTAAGCTGAGAGTTAGTGGTGGAAAGGGACCTTGCCAACGTCTTCTTCACTGGAGTGCATTAGCCCCTACATCCACCCAAGCCAGTCCAAGCTACTGCCTGCAGGAGTTGTCGCTGGAGCCAGAATAAGAGGACCGACTGATGGAAAACTCCATGCTTGCTATGAGAGTGTCATTAGTAACTCTATAGTATGAGATGTCCAGTTAATGCTGGGATTAAATCCCTTTGTTAGGGCTTAATTAGTTAGGACTCATTACTCCTGGTGCATTCTTTCCACATGTGTATCACCACTTAGACAGTCTGGATAGTTGGAAATACATGTATGTTACGGAGGTGTAAGAACAATTTATAGATATCTCAAATGGGTCAGAATTAAGGTCATTTGTGAAAAGTGCAGTGACTGTTTTTTACCTATTTATATTGTTAACTAAATGTGCCATTTGCAAAGCGCTAGGGCCTTTGTATTGGTCACATGAATGTGTCACTCCAGCTAGTCTTTAACCTTATTTTTGTTATTAATAATCCCTCTCTCAGTTATGAACTCAATTAAAGGCGATATTCTATGCAATTAAAGGCGATTAAACGTAATTCTAGGATAATAACATTGTTTTTATGTATATGTAACTAATAACAATGTGTCATTTTAAAGCTCCTGGTGTTTGAAAAAGTAATCCTGAAATGTAACCTCCCATCTCATTCCTACCATCGCATGGGGCAATCTCTGAAACGCACTGTAACATGTGGTTTTGATTTTGAAGTACTGAATGTTTGTACATAACCATCTCCACTGCCTTGTGTGAACTCCCCTTAACACAGATTCCGCAGAGGCTCATGTACCTGAAGCTTGGTCTCTTCACAAGACACAGCCATATCCTACAATTCCTGCCTGCTTGTATCAGCTTGATAGGGAAGAGGATAGGAGGTGCAGAGAGTGAAAGTGTTGGAGCAAGGCCAGGCTGGGCATGCACAGACTTCCCTTACAGGTGCAGAGGAGCACGTCCCAGGTTATGAAACCCCCATCCTATTTTAAAATAGGGCTTCCCTCCTCTGCTGCTCTCTGTTCATCCTTCCCAGTTGTTTTCTGCTCCTGATTGCTGTGTCTGCATTTCCTTGACAGAAAGAAGCACTGAGTCACTGCTGCAGCTATGTGAAGTTTGTTGGGTTTTTTGGTTGTTGTTTTTTTGTGGGTATGACTCTGTGTGTGTGATCTTCTGCACGTCCCCTGGCACTCTGCAAACCTTTCTTCTAAACCAGAACTCACATGTCTAATCACTTCCACTCTAAGCTCCAGAGATTGCATAAGAGACAATATAATAGCTGGTTTCTTCCAGGCTAGCTGCTCAGTAAACTGGGGAAAAGTCCAGCCAGAAAAAAGTACAGAGAAGCCCCAGTCTTTCATCCAGGCCTGCTGAGGTTCAGATCCCCGCACAAACCTGTTCTGAGCAAGGCAGAGGTAGGAGTCAGGAGACCCTACGAAGGGAAGCTTCACTCTGCAGACGACCTCTCCAACCTGTCCAACAGTTTGCAGCGATTAGCACCAGGAGGGTAGATGGGGCAGAGAAGAGGATTTGACTCCTTGTGTAGAACAGGGTTAGGATTGTTGTAATTAATACACTTAGCAAATTGTACCTTCCTAATTTGAAAATGCTCTGTTTGCTGGTAACAGCTGGATTTTCATCTTGTGCTTCCAATCAGAAAGTGAACTCAGCTGGACACAGCTGATCTCTTCCGTATGTGTTTGTACCAACCCGCCGCAACAGGACCTTGATCCTGACTGGAGTGTATTGCAATGCAAACTGTAAATGCTGGTGCAGTAAAAGCAAATCATTGTAGGAGGGAATCTAGGGTGGACGAGGTGATGTGTGGCTTGTGTTCAGGGCCAAGGGGAAAAAAGCTAACATTAATTTAGTCATCCACCTTGGGAACCATTGTACAGACAATGGGAGGACTGGATGGATACTACTCATCCTCTGTCCCATCTTTTTTCTGGACTTTCTTCTTTTGGCATTTCATGTGTCTCACTTGCATTCTATCCCACTGGGTTCAATGGGAGCTTTGCCTTCAGACGGCACTTATTATTCCTGCAGTTCCCACCCAAAGTCTCATAAAAGGCAGCGGGCACATTTCTGAAGGCCTGAATCTAAGGATTCTCTTCCCAGAAGCCCCTTCTAGCCCCGAAGCAGGTCCCCTTTAATCTAAAGCTGAACAGTAAAACGAGCCGGAGGCACAGAGGGTGGGGACACTTTGATCTGTTCAAGGATGCTTAGAGCATTCCACCAATGAATAGGGGAAAGTAGGGTGTGGGCATTAGGAAAGGTTCCTTAGGGCATACTCTGTAACTTATCTCCTATGACTAAAGTAAAGGTTTTTCCATAACACCTGACAAATCATGTGCCACTCAGTCATGCTGTCTCCCAAGAAGTGCCTTTCAACCAGTGTTTAAGGGGGGAAAAAACCCACAACACCACTATGTGATGAGAACATGCATGCTTTGAGCAATGTTTGACGAATACAGTTCTCCACGGAACTGCCATTTTAGTTGTGCTAGACCCTCCCTATTCTAAAGTGCATTGGTTTTAAAATTGCATTGGCAATTTATTGGTTCCCCCTTGAGAATGGGTTTGTTGGGGTTTTTTTTCATTTTATCCTTGAGAATGTTTTTTTTTTTTCATTTTAGGACAAGTGCTTGCTCACCAAAGGAAATTCAATGACTTTAGGACTGGACCCTTGAAGGGTTGAGAAAGATGGGAAAGGGGGAGTTGAATATATATGTTGTTAAGTCTTTATCCAATGAGGTAGTAAAATACCCTTTGAAATCAGTGGGTGCTAAGGATGCTCAGCTTGAGGTTTCTTTAGGACAAGTGAATCAGTAGGTAGAAGGGTGGAAGAAACCAGCTGTATGTCTCTGTTGGGCCACCACTACTTTGTGGCAGGATATTCTTGTACTCTCCTTAATTCCTTCTGCTTCAGAGAGGCATTTGCCGGGTTGGAGCTACTTCCTTCCAAGGCAGAGGGAACTAGAGGAAGGTCTTGCAGGAATAAATGCTAGAAACAGCCAAAAAGCTCAACAAAGTATAGCAGAGGATAATTGGTTGGGAAGACTGTATCAAAACTACATCATGCATTATTCATGTGGTGTCTGCCCACACAAATAGGAATAGTGAGCATCCAAAACAACCCCGATGCTTAAAGATATTGAATTCCCCAGATAGCTTTGTGGAATACATTCTTTCCTCTGAATAGGAAGAAATGCAAAGATCAGGACTGGTTCACAAGTGATTTTCTGGCAGATAAAGTTGAGACAGACTCATGAAGGAAAGACACTTGTACCACTGGGTTTTTTGCCGGTTCTCTCCACTAAGCCAAATTCAACCTTAAACATGTGACTCCCTCTGCTTGAGACTTTGCTAAAAATCAGAGTCCTCATGGCATCATGATAAGGAGGTTTTATCACCATGACTTTAAGAGGAGCTTTTAAACAGGTGACATTGAGAGGTCTGCATGATGTGCAGGGATCCTGGTTTTCTCTGATAAAAAAATCCCCAATTTTTGCATTAAAAAAGTAACCCCAAATTCACGTTTTCCTGTGATTAAAATGAAGCACCACTATAAATAGATAGATAGATAGATATTGTGAAAACCAGGATCCCTGCACATCACCCAGACCTCTCAATGTCACCTGTTTAAGAGCTCCTATATATATATCATAGAATCATAGAAGTCGGGTGGGAAGGGACCTTGTAGATCTTCAAGTCTGACCCCCGCCTGGGCGGGAGAAAAACTGGACTCATATGAGTCCAGCCAGGTAGGCATCAAGCCTCTTCTTAAAGACCCCCAGGGTAGGAGCCAGCACCACTTCCCTAGGAAG
>NW_017728886.1:258635460-258655992 GCF_001723895.1 Crocodylus porosus | reverse complement strand
TTTGAATTCAGTAATTAAACCTTGGAAATACTGCCTAAATGAAAATGTGATCTGGATAAAGTCCTCAGTCCTCAGTGTTAAGACTAAGCGTAGTTGCAGCAAAAGAGCTGAGACGCATTTGTATTTAATAAACCGTTTTACGACAAAATGGAACTGTACAAAATAAGACTTCTTTAAACTATGCAAACCAGAGTTATTTCTCCCCAGGCAATCTTAAACCAGCCCCATTCTTCCTATTTTACTCAAGACACGTGAATGAATGTCTATTACTATTGCAGTATGACAGCTAGGTGTAATTTTAACTCCTGAATAGATTACTGGTTTGGCTGTGTTCCATTGTGTTTGGGACAATTTAAAAACGTATGCATTTTGGCACACAGCTTTGGTTGCAGATATCTTAAACCTCATCCATTGTGTTTTATGCAGTAAGGGAATGGCAGTTTTAAGGGCTAAGTGACAGAGTATAGTCCCTTGGATAAACAAACCATAAAACTGGGAATCAGGGAAACTGTGACATGACTTGGGACTCAATCTTCAAAGCAATCGGCAGTGATAAAAATGGCGTCTACCCGGAGTCTCGTAGAAGCAGTGGCACTCCATGGGCACATCTACATGGGTGCTTTACTGCACATTAGACTAATTTAATTCGCAATAAGGCATCACTATCTACACATGTGCCACAATTAGTGTACAGTAGATTAATTTACTCCAATGTAGGATAGTCCCGTTAGTAACAGGTACTATACTATGCTGCTGTAAATTACTACACTTAGATTCATGTGGAGACAGTGATGTCAGGATTAGCTTACTTTGAGCCAGAGTATATTCAGTGGCATTAACTGCATGTGTAGATGTGCTCCATGACAAGGAAAAGGTGTGCCACCCACATCATCTGGCAAAACTAGGCCTCTTGGTATGTGACCATGGACATATCAGTTTGATTCTCTGCAACTCAGTTTATCCACTGTTAAAACAAGGCAATGGGGGTTTCCTGCCTTTATAGGGCACTTTGAGGTCTACAGGCTATGGGCGAAATCATACCCCTTCAGAAATCAGAGGGAATTCTGCCTTCAGGATGGACAGGGATTCAACTGACTCTATAGAGCTGGGAATATAATCAGCATAACCAACAAAAGGTTAAAATTATAAAATGGTAAAGTATAGATTAGAAGCTGTTTAGGAATGGGATATTGCTTTCCATGCATCCAAAATGCAATAAGAAGAGTCTTCTTAACTATCACAATCTTGGTAGGACTCGTGGCATTGGGGCATATTTTTAACACTTCGTGAAAACATGTAAAGTAGCCAAAAGCCAACTTTTCCCTTATGCATTTCAAAATAGCCACCATCTCCCAATACTCTCAATAGGGCTAGAGGCAACAAGATGGATGCTTTTTCCTTATGGAGTGTGTTCATATGGATATTGAGGGGCACTTAATAAAGGGGGCTGCTGCCTCCCACTGCTTTAATGAGACTGAACCACTTCCCTCAAGCACAATGGCTGCCACTAGGGTTCAAGGCCCTATTAGGACAGAGGGGCCATGTCTACATGTTCATTAATGCACTGTAGTTACTGCACATTTAGCTTGGGATGCCTTAATGAAGTACTAATTGAATGTGTAGTAACTACATTTATTGCACAGTAGTCCCGGCGCATGGGTTTTTTTGTGATAGTTACTGCTCAATAGCCTAATAACACTGCACAGTAGATTAGCACGGCTTTCACCGGTTCGCTATTGTGCAGTAACCGTCTCATGTAGATGCGCCCAGGGACTGTGAGGAGCAGTGTTCCTGTGGGGAGGAGGGAGGCAGAGCGGGGAGGGAAGTAGAAGCAGACTGAGGAGGCAGAGAGCCACAAAAGAGGAGACGGTTTCCAGGACATTTCTAGGAGCCAAAACTGCAGTGTGCTCGGATCTGTATTTTGGCTTGGAAATGCTCTTGAAATCTTTGGGAGCAGGGCAACTCACCTTTAATCCTTAGAAAACAGGTGCAGAAAAACCCCAAAACATCCTCTTCTCTGCCCAAAAAATAATCATTTGTAAAGAACTGCATATTTTCAGGGTCTTAACCATGATTCTTGAAAGCAAAGACTGGGGTTGGTGTAACAGGTTGGGGTTGCAGGGGTGGCAGTGATGCCCCCTGGTGGCTCTGCGACCGTGCCTTGCTCCGCCCCTAGGGCACTCCCCCTATCTCTCCTGCCATGCTTTGATGGATCATATACATATATAAAAGGGAGGCTGCCCTTTTGCTCGGCCCCAGTTGTACTGGTCCCCAGATCCCTGGCTGCACCTCTATACTCCCAGGCCCCTGGCTGAGCCTCTGCAATCAACGGTGCCCAGCAGGGCACTCAAAACTTTATGGGCTAATTGCATGGCACCAAACCGTTCCTTTATCATGCCCCATGCCTCACAGGTGTTATCAGTATATTGTCCCTCTGTTGGGGGCCTCGGCCTCTGCCCCCCTAATTTAGCTAGGCCTACTAGCCTAGATCCACTAAGAAGAAACTGGCTGCAAGGACCTAGCTGCCTTTGTCCCTTTTAGGCACCGAGCCCTTGGCTCCTATATACCAAGTCCCTGCTCTCTCTGTGGCTGTGTCCCTCCCAGGTGCACAGAGGAGCCCCTGGCTCAGTAAGCCTTCATGCCCTGAACCTGCCCCTGGTAGAGCTCACAACAATCAAATGCCGCCCCCCCCCCCAAGACACTAGACAGGTTGGGGAAGTGGGGAGAGAGCAACAGGATGCAATTCAATAAGGACAAGTACAAGGTGCTACATCAGGGAGAAAGAACTGCCATCATACCTATAGGCTGGGGGGCGACACTCTCAGCTCCACTGAGGCAAAAAGAGATCTTGGAGTCACTGTTGACTCCAGGATGAACCAGTCACCAGTGTGACGAAGCAGTCGGCAGAGCTAACTGCACCTTGTCGTGCATCCGTAGGTACTTCACAAACAGGTCCAGGGAAGCGATTCTCCTTCTCTATGCGGCATTGGTCAGGCCGCAGCTGGAGTACTGTGTCCAGTTCTGGGCGCCGCACTTCAAGCGGGATGCGGAGAATCTGGAGAGGGTCCAAAGAAGGGCCACTCATCTGATTAGAGGCCTGCAGGGATGGCCCTTCAAGGAAAGGCAAAGACCTTTTCAGCCCCTCCAAGAGAAGGCTGAGAGGGGACCTTGTGGCAGCGTACAAATTCATAAGGGGAGAGCAACATGAAGTAGGCGACGATCTGTTCACCAGGGCACCCCCTGGAATGACAAGGAACAATGGCCATAAGCTACTGGAGAGATGATCTAGGCTGGACATTAGGAAAAAGTTCTTCATGGTCAGGGTTGCCAGGATCTGGACTGGGCTCCCAAGGGAAATGGTGTTCACCCCATCCTTGGGGGTCTTCAGGAGGAGACTGGACAGGCACCTGGCTAGGATCTACAGGGCTGGTGATTCTTTTCTTGCCTGCCAGGGGCAGGGGGTTGGACTAGATGGCCCACTGAGGTCCCTTCCGACCCTAGAATCTATGAGACCTTCACCTCCCCTGTAGCCTCATCCACAAACCACCAGTAAACACAACATAAATACAAGCCTCTGGGCTATAGCGTAAATACCAACATGTAGCAGCCTTAGATTCAAAGATTGTAAGGGGCTGGGAGATACCTTGGAAGATCATCAGGTCCAGCCCCCTGCACCAAGCAGAAAAAAAAACTGGGGTCAGGTGATCCCAGCAGGGCGACCATCCAGTGTCCTCTTGAAGATTTCCAGGGTAGGCGATTGCACCACCTCTGAAGGGAACTTATGCCACAATCTGGACACCCTGACTGTGAAGAAGTTTTTCATAATGTTGAGCCTGAAATGGTCTTCCAGGAGTTTATGGCCATTACTTCTGGTTTTATACAAGGGTGCCCTGGTGAACAGTTGCTCACTGAGACCTTAATGTACTCTTCTGAGGTAGTGGTAAGCTGCTACCGAGTTACCTCTCAGCCTTCTCTTTTTCAGGCTGAAGAGTCCCAGGTCCCACAGCCTTTCCTCATACGGCTTGCTGCACAAGTCTCTGGTCATACAGGTGGCTCTTCTCTGGACTCTCTCAAGCTTTATCATGTCCTTCCACCCCTACAAGAGTATAACCCCTTACTAACCCAGCACCCCAGACTCCCCAGGGCAGGAGCTCCTTCCCTGGTAGCAGCCAGGGAGAGACTACCCTGCTAGCCCCAGCCCTGAGTTAATATGCAGATGGGGCCTGGCCTACATCCAGGCATCAGACCGCCTGCAGGTGCTGGCTAATTATCCCATTAGCCAGTTGCCCTGGCTACCAGCAGCTGTGGCACCCTGCCTGTCTACAGAGCTCCCTGGCTGGGCTGCTTTCCCCTAAGAAGCAGAGAGCCCTGGGCTCTCTGTTATAGCTGGCAATAAACAAAACCAGGCTCTGCCCTTCCCAGTATATCCAGTCTGAGGGTAGCAACATGCTTTGTTTTCTTCAATTTGACCTTGGATTTCAGGTTGCCCAGGGTGCTTTAAAACCTTTTTCAGTATGTCTGACAGGGTGTACTTTCCCTTTAAGGTAAAAAAGTTAAGTCTCAGTTGCCAGCAAGAACTGAAAGAGAGGAAGTGGTTGCAGATTAGCAGTTTACCGTTGGGGAGAGAACCCAGGCAGCTGGCTGTCCAGGGCCCTGGCTGGCAGCCTTAAACTATTCCTCCTCTCCATCAAAAGGGATCCTGGGAAGGAGCACAGCGCCATGGCTACCCTGGGTGTGATGGAAGCAGCCTCCTTCACCGAGCAGGACAGGCTGTTGACGGGGACGGAAGACAGCGCGTCCTGCAGAGAAGGAAACCGTTCCCTGTCGGTTGTGTGGATCTTGCCTGCCAGATCTCTGGGGAGAGGCTGGGTTCTTTGCAAAAATGTCTGCGGGAAAGAAACTCCCTACAAAGGGGATGTTTTGCTTGTTTTGAACCTTAAGACACGGTCTCTTTGACAGTCTCTTCAGGCTTCCGCGGAGAGCCTGGTGCTCTGGATAACAGCCTAGGACAGGGCTGCATTTGCTTTTCAAAAAAGCATAGGGGCTTGACTTCTGTGAAGGTTATTGGCCTGCCACACAGCCCTCTGGCATGGAATGAGGATAGATTTTATTCCCTGTATCTGGGGTGGTAGGGCTGAGTACAGAATTACACCAAAGATTTTTCTCCTTAGTGCACTGAACTCCTAGTATGCACAGGGTTTGTCGTGGCACTTCCCAGCCTGAAGTCCTGCTCTTAAAGACTAGTTCAGTTAAGGCCTGTATGTATGAGAATGGTCTGGATCCTTTGTTACCCACTTTCATTAAACCCCCTCCTTTTGTCAGCAGGAGGTCAGTTGAATTTGATGTCTCAGCTAGTTCAGTCTGATTTTTAACATATCTAACAAAGTGTGCTCTCAGCTAATCTGTGTCAGCAGGTGTTCTCCTTCATAGATTCACAGACTGTAAGGCTGGAAGGGATCTTGGAAGATCATCGGGTCCCGCCGCCTGTTGTAATCTTTCCATGGGTTCTGCCTCTCCTCTTTACTACTCTACTTGTTTCCTACTGTTGTTACTAGGCCTGTCTAGTGTATTGTATAGTGGCTAGCAGAATGGGACAAGGGCCACTACTGTACTGTAAATAAGAATCAACAACAGTGGGGGGGAAGGGGGAAGAAAACAAAAGAACAGCATAGGGGTTGATCCCAGATGGCTCCTGAAGCCTAAAATACACTACTTCCCCTAAATTAGGCACCTTCACATTCCTGGACTAGGAGTCAGACCTAGATTTGGTTCTTGGCTCTGCAACTGCAGTAGTGTAACTTTGGACAAGTCATTTTACCTCTGTGCCCCACACTTACCGTTATATCTACTGTATGTAGAGCCTGAAAATGCCCCCAGTCAGGGACTGTTTCTTACTTTCACAGTATGGCAATAGTACCTTGATGCTGTAGTCATGGGCTAGGGACAGACATTCAAAAAGCTTGAGTCTGAATTGATTCAATCTTTGCAGGTTAGTCTAACTTGTCTAGATTGAACCAGTTTGCAACTGTACAGACATTCTTTTTGGACTGAGGAAATTCAGGCACGCGCCTGCAGTGGCTCAGGCTAGAAGTCAGGGGGCAGTCCTCCATTCCCTTCCACAGTGCTGAGCTGAGGGGGGTGTGGCCAGGCCCTAGCAGGATGCTCTGATTAGAGAGGAGTTTAAAGCCCCACTCTCCCAGGCATTAGTGACTGGTGCCTTCCATGTTTGAGGAGGCACCAGTGGGGCACAACCTGGGGGGGGTGGTCCCCCAGTATCCAAATGCAGTTACTGGGGAGAGAGGTCCCCCAGCAGCCAGTCACTGAGCATGCCATCTGGCACTTCTGCCACTGACATCCCGCCAGCAGAGCCAATTTCAGGGGGGGCATGAGTACTCTCTGTGCCCCACTACCAGCGAGAGTGCTCACTCTCAGGGAGGGCACCAGCACTCTCAGGTGAGGCACATTCCCCACCTCCCATGCCTCTCCTATGCATCCCCTATGACCCCAGGCTTTTCTTTGCTCATTGCTCAAGGGACAGGAGTGTTGCCAGACCCCAGACCCCCACTAGCACTATGAGGCAAAGGAGGTGTGTGGAGGGCATGCATCTGTTGGTGATACTGAGTTTTTCAATCTCCCTCTCCCTGCTTCTTCATATGGCCTGCAAATCTAACAGGTGAAGTAGCCAGTAGGGGGCTGATAGCACAGTGTTTATCAGCCCATCAACCAAGCAAAAGCCTCTCAAGCTCTTCTCAAACAGTTTTTTTTCCAAGGGAGTAATGGAGGGACATTAACAGCTGACCTGTTGATTAGGTCCAAAAAACCCCAAGCAGACAACTGTTCTGTCTGCCTGTCCCAGTAAAAATCAAGACACATACACCTTTCAACATTCGCTAGCATACTACATGCCTAGGGTCTGTGGGGCTGGGGTCCATGCTGTGGGAGATCGGAGGGAGGAAGGGAGGGGGTGATCCATGCTTGAGCAGTGAGGGCAGCTAGGCAGACCCTGCTGTGCTTGCAGTCTCCCCTGGAGCACTGGCTAGGGAGCAGAGGGCTGGAGCCAGCCCTGTTCTCTGGAGCAGAGAGCATAGCTCAGCCCAGCCCAGCCCAGGGATGCAAAGCATCTGGGATGCTGGGGGACTCTGGTTTAAGTTAAACCAGGAAGGGGTCTGAGACAGACATTGCATAAACTAGTTTGACCCAAGTTAAGTCTGATGCTATATTCAACCAGGTTTATCTTAAACCAGTTTCAGCCATTTTGAAACTAGTTTATGTGCACTGAACTCATGTCCTGTTACAGGTGGAAACCAGTTTCTGATCACTTAAACTGGTTTATGTGTAATTTCTGTCCCTAGCCATGATAGTTCAGTGATTAAAACATTAGTCTGGGGCTGGAGGTCTTGGGTTCAGCTTCTTTCTCTGCTACAGATTTCCTGCGTGACCTTGGGCTGGTAACATAGATGATGCCTGACTCCATTTCCCTTTTGTACAATAAGGATAATGGGACTTTCACGCCTCACAGGTATTTTGTGAAGATACATATATTAAAGTTGACAGATTCTTGGATGCTGCAGTGAAAAGAGCCAGATAAGAATTTAAGATAGATAAATGGACCAGTACTCTGCTTTACTGGGCATAAGCACTGAACCAAAAGGCTGTTCCTGATTAAAGAATTTATTGTGTAAGTAGTGTCTGTATGTATAGTAGTATATGTATAAAAACTGCCCAGCACAATGGACTTCTGGTTTCAGTCCAAGTTTTCCAGGAAATGATAATGAAGAATTGTGGTTTCTAATGACTAGGGGCCATATTCTGCCATCCATACTCCTATCAGATAATATTTTAATGTAGAAGTGGTTCCAGTGAAGCCAGTGGAGCTACTTTTGGAGTAAGGCTTCACTCATCACAAGTAAAGATGACAGAAGCTGGTCCCAAACAACTACTTAAATATCTCCATCTACAAAAGCATCAGCAGTCTTTAGCCAGCCCAGTTTGGAGTTAAACTGAGACAGGAAATGTGAGAACAATGTTAAAGCATTAACAAGTGAAACCTCCTTATTTTGACCCCTTCAAGTACCACAAAACCATGTTTGTTTTCCCTCAAGCTTAAAGTAGGGCAGAATTTTCCTGTTTTAAAGGTTTTGCCTGTGAAAATGTAGGGCTATTGGTATCTTTTTTGGCAAAGATAGAGGGAACCGTTTTAAACCCATCATGTGGCAAACCTCTCCTTTAACAATGAAGAGACTGTGCTTCTACGTATCATTCTGGAGATCTAGAATACACGTGTGCTCCACTATAATTCGAACACTTGCTGCTAATCCAAAGTCAACATATCTGCATTGCCTTAAACTCCAATATCGGTATAAAATAAGGGCGTCTGTGTGAAAAACATAATAGAAAACTTGTCTTTCTAATACTTAATGAAGGCAGTGATTCAGAACTCCTCAGCAGTTGGTCCAGAGCCATCCCGTGGCATTCAGGTTCAATAGAAAGGACTGGGGCTTTGACCTTTTGGTACACACTGTAGCAGTGTCCCATTCAGTTGATAGTCTACTTATCATTCTGCTGAGCATAGATTTGAAAATTCCCCAGCTGGTGTCTGGGCATGAACAGGGGTGGTGTGTCCCCCACCCCACCCCCGGCCTTCTCTTTCTACTGCAGTATAACCGTACAGACAGGGAAAGGGTTTTGTCCACCGTTAGGATTTGAAAACAATATTTTCTGAATGGGAACAGAAATTCTGCACTTTTCTTTCTCATATAGTCATACACTGAGTGTAGCTTAATTGGGCTTTGAATGTACTGGTCTAAAGATAAACTGCCTGCTTTGCAACCTCGACTGTATTGTGGAATTTGGTACCAAGTCGTGTCTTTGCTCAGCAAAATCGAGCGATCGCAGACACGCTGCTAGAAGCCGTTTGTAAACGTCACGCTGCAACCCAGCAATTACATGTTCGGCCAATGCAACCTCATTATAACAAACTTCCACTTCTCACTCGTTTCTCTTTATTCCAGTGCAGCAAATTGACTAGCCCTGTTATAGAAAACACAGTCTTTTAACAAATTTTTCTTGAAGCCCCGTGGGGACTCGTTATAATGAGGTTGCACTGTATTGTTTGTGTTCTGTGTCGAGTGGATCCTAATTTATTTTCTTCTTTTAAATTTAATCAAGGAAGAGATTCTTTGTATGTTGTATGAGACAGAACTGCTTAACAAAAGTAATTGTGTGGAGTGGGCACACCAGGCCAACTCAAATTTTGGACCCTGACTTGCAATAGACTTCTAAACAAGCTAGGGATAGAGAATTATACTTAGAAGCTGTTCGGTGAATAATTTTAAATAACAAATGTGATACAATTCAGGCTGCTTGTAGACAACTTGGGCACAGACAGAAAGAGAGATGAAGTGTATCTGATCAATTATTCTTGCTGCTCTCTGAAGTATGCTCTACTGTTAACAGATAGGAAAACATCACAGAAAGGTCAAGTTACTTGTCCAGCCTCCCAGAACAAGGCACTGGTTGAGCTGGGAAAAGGAACCAGATCTCCTAACTCTCTGTCAGCTGCTCTCACAACTACAATATTTCCCTTCATTATTAAGCATTTGGAAACAACTGAGTGCTGAAGTTCACATTGGGAAGGTTAAGCACATTACATGGAAAGACATCTCACTGGCATCTTTTCATCAGCTCAGGGCATGAGTTAATGTTTTCTATTTTGGCATTGACCTAGTTTGCAGGCAGTGAAGGAGCAGCAGATCTCAATGCATGACTGAAGATCATATTTATTTTGGTTTTTGTTTTTGCAGCAAGTTCCACTAGCCCATGGGCTACACCATATGAATTACAACTGCTTTTTCAGGAAGTGCAGCACTTTTTCAGCAAGGAGTTAGCTTCATTTAAACATTGAACTCTGTCCTCTAAGGATAACTTGTATGATCTACTTCCCTTATCTTATTCTCCTACTTCTCTCCGCTTCCTCTGTCTCAGCAGAGCACTTAAGAGACTCGTGTCTCTTTTCTCCAGTCCTGGAATTGTATCCCCTGATTATTTTCCCTCTGGGTAGAGTGACCATATGCCTTGGTTTGGCTAGGACAGTCCCAGATTTCATAGGCTGGTCCCAGGCTTATGGTGAAAATTAAAACAGAAGTAACAGGATCACAGGAGTGTGGGATACAATCCGGGGGAGGAGGCATGGCATGGTGTACCAGGCAGGTGGGTGGGCAAGCACCACGGTAGAGCACTGCTGCCTACAGCAGTGCCACCAACTTTGTGGGCAAGGGGGCTCACCCTAATAATACGCTCACCCTAGCTTTGGGGTGATTTGGGTATGCCTGAAGAATATACTAATCCATTAGTATATTCTACTAATTCTTAATTATTAAAGACTTGTTTTTCTGCTGTTTTACAGCCCCACCTCCACATCACAGTGCATCACTTCAGTGCTGTCCTTGAGGTTGATGCTCTGCAACCAACTAGCCATGGGGCCTTCTTATAGTTGACCTGCTGTCACTAGTTCTGTTGTTGCTCTCCTGTGCCAAGATCCTAGAAGGCTCCCAGATATTTTCCTCTTTCTTTCTAACTTCTACCTCTTAGTCAATATTTTCTATATGCTTAACCTTAGCTACCGGGTTTCCACTGATGGCACACAATACATATCTTTTTTATGATGCTGGTTATGATTTATTATTTCTTAGCATTACTTTACCACCGAAGACTGGTGGTGGAACACGCTGTCCTAGGCACAGTACAAATGCAGAACAGAAAGCCGGTCCTGCTCTGAAGAGATTATGACTTTACATAGTAAACCTGTAGCTTTGCCTGGGAATGACACCGTTTCACATCCAACCCTTCTAAAACTATCATCCAGGTCTCCATGTCTTCTCACTTTCCTTAACTCTGGATTGTGTATGTCACAGGTAGAAGAAAGCCTGCGAGATCATGTTATTTGCCTCTCTGCCAGTACAAAAAACACACTCCTGTATTCCTCGGGGGGTCTCAGTTTTCCAGAATTCAGCCCATGCAAAAATGTTTCTGACTATTTTCTCATGTGTCCACAGGAAAATGATTCTCACCCTTCACCGGACACCTCCAGGATGCAAAGTCCACAGGTGTTGACCTTTACAAAAACCCTCCAGCATTTGCTCCAGCTTGCTGCCCTGATCTGGTTTGACTGTTCTCCTCCTGGTTTCCTGTCCTCAGCTTGCACCTGTCTACATTACCGCTCCATGCAGTTTTCCCACACCCCTCCTGTGCAGTTCCATCATCCAGCGCAGCCTTCCCAAAACTTTCCACCTCGCTGTGGCTCTATTTTCAGCTTTCCATAAAACATCCTTTTTCCCCCTTCTCTATCTGGACCTCTTCATTTCTCCATCCAGCAGCTGTTGTTTTTATACTGTGCAACTGCATACGGTGTCTCTCTCTAGACAGAGAAGGCTTCCTTCTCCTCTCACAGCGTTATAAATCAGAAGTCCACTGAAGTAGTTGGAGTACTCCACTCTGGTGCAAAAACAGTGTCAGTGAGAGAAGAGCCTGGCCTGTAGTTTATTTAGAGGACATGACACAAAATGGAGGTGTATTGTGTTATGCTACTGTCAAGACCCTGAATGCTGACCTATGCATGTCATCTGATAGCACCGCTTAATGAGCCTGAACTGTAGCAACATTTTTATAGTCAGCCTCTGAAAAAGTATGTGAGGAGCAAAGCATCGACAGTAAACAGCAACACTAATTGCAGTCACACACTTGAATTTTCATTGGTGATTACCAGCTTTCCATATAAAAGGTATTGTACTTGAAACTCGGGGTCAAGCTGGCTAATGATTCATGCCGTTGTTTACTTTCTCGCAGGCTTGTCTAGCGAGATTTCAACCGGTTTCATAAGCTGGTGTCATAAAGCTAGCGCAAGACAGCCCCATTGCTCAATCATGTCTAGATCGTATTGATTTTAAGAAATAAATAACTGACCTATAGAACAATACAACTGGGGTACTAAACTGTATGCTGTTTGGAATATGTTTCATTTAACGACAGCGGGCAAGATTTTGTTCTCTATTAGACTGATTTGACTTTGGAGTGAAAAGCATTGTCCAGCTGTATCCAAAACCTGAGTCAACTCCAATGCTGGTATATCTCTGGATTTCAAGTAATGCAGTTTGTCTGCTGTTGAGACCAATGGACTGTGATCCCGTCAGTGTTTCTGTCACCAAATTGTTCCTCAGTATACACTGTACTGAAGTACCAGGAGTCCCCAAATGCTGCGATATGTTGTGCAGTGAACTTGCTCTAAGTAGTCTTGAGTAAGTCACTTGACTTTTTTTTTCTTGCCCATCTATGAAATAGGTGAAAAATAACTTTTTTTTAATTCCCAGGAGCCTTGTAAGTAGTTCTGTACAATAGCCATGACCTGATTTAATGAGACTATTTTTGTCATTGGATTTTGGAGACTTGCATTCCCAAAAGTTTGCTATCCATAGAATTAGGAAAGATTGAATGGTTGGGTCATTTTCCCCAAGTTCAAGAAAGCATTCTTGGGAAGTTCCTGGCCTTATTGCTTTAACCACAGCACACTTTTTTTTTTGTATTAGACACAGAGATTCATCCAGAAAAGTTCGATACCAACTTTAAATAAGTATCTGCCTGAAGGGATAGCTACATGTATTCTGCCTCTTCATGACCAGATACAGACATTACACTTTTTCCAGTACAAGTGATCAGAGATCAGTCTGTACCTGTAGCAGAACAGAAGTTTGGCACACAAAACTAGTCTATGCCCATAACAGAACAGAAGTTCAGCATGCAAAACAAGTTTATACCTGTAATGGCACAGAAGTTCAGCACTTGTGTCTGCACCCTGTGACCAGCTCCCAACAATTTTAAACCCACTTACATGTGAGTCATAGATTCTGTGACTCACATGAGTCATGTGAATCTATGAATTCTTTCTATGAATCTATGACTCACATGTAGGCTGGTTTAAAAATGGTAGGAGCGGCTCATAGGGTGCAGACAGAAGTGCCCATTCCAGCTGTAACTTGGGAGGACTGTTGCAAAGCGTTCTGAGTTACGGCATTACCCCAGACTATACAGAAGTTCACTGTTGGTTCCAGGGGAAGGGAAATCCAGTTGTTGCTGGGAGCCTGCAGCCAGACCCCCACAGCAATGGCATTGGCCAGGGCTCTGCTAGCCATCCCTGTTTTCAGAATGGGAGGGGGGAGAGGCAGCAGAGGGAGCTCATTCTTGGGGCTCCCCAGCCTGTGCTAAAAGTGGGGTGGGTGAATTGTAGCTCCTCCCACCTTGGGAGCTCCATACATCCGCCCCACCCTCCAGGGGGCCCGAAAGCCCCCCAAATTGAACACCCTCCACTCCCCATTCCCCCTCCCCTTCTTAAAACAGCAGCAGGCTGGGAACTCCAGACACAAGTTACAAAAGATGATACATTTTGAAATGTCTTTATCTGATACCTCATGCAACAAAAGGTCAGCTTTTCACCCCATCGGCCATTTTTTAAGCTGTCTGCAGTTGTGCACTTCTGTTTGGTCACAGCTATAAACTGCTTTCTGTGGCCAGATTGGGCAAAAATTGTCACTTCTGTCTGCACCCTAAGATTTGTGCCCCACCACCCTCAAGGGCAATGTGTTTTCTGTTCACTATCGATCTAAACTACACCACTTACAGAATACCATATAACTTGGACTGATTCCACCGCAGGCCTTTTGAATGTCTGTACCTAGCCAAAAAGTCTTCAGCATTGTAAGTGGGGACAAATGTGGCCCAGTCTTGCCATACCTCTCTGATGAGGCTTGTTTGTCTCAAAAGAAAAAAGGGGAAAAGCCCTTTGCAAATAGTATTTTAATGATATAATTCAAATGTGTTTGGACATAAAGGTCAAACTATATATAAGAGGCCTTGGTATTAGGATCTTTAGAAAGAAAATCAATAGTCCAAATTCTGTTGTGAATCACCATCTGGCAATCCTGTTGACATCAAGAGTCAGTGGCCTATAGCAAACACCGGATTAAACTTTTGCAAAGAAAAAATAAATTCATAAAAATCTTTTACAATACAAAATATTCCCCAGATCTACAGAGAAAATGTCGTCAAAACCCATCTCCATTTTAAGGAGTCCCTTAGAAGAACTACAAAAGGCAGGTTAACTGGGACACTGCTATAGGAGCTTGTTTGTATTCATGCTTGGCTTGGAAATGGACTCTGAGTTGCAGTGTGTTTTTCCACCTTGTGATTTCCCTTCTAGAATCATTCTCTCCAGTAGGATACAAAAGGCTTGTTTGTCTTAAAAAAAAAGGGGAGAAAAAAAAAACCCTTTGCAAACGGCAATTTTAGCCAAGCTTGCTCATTTGAGCACCCAATGCAGTGCACAATCCAGGGCTTTGTGCAGATTTGCAGAAGAAAGAACATATGTGAGCATTTAAATGGGCAATAAAAAGAAGTGCTGTCTCAACCACCCAGGAGCTGGGATGTTTATGGATCAGTTCCCTAAGCCAGTGCAGTGGCAAACAAGCAATTAGAACGTGGGTGGGCAAAATACGGCCCATGGGTGGGATCCGGCTCATCAACTGATTTTTATCTGGTCTGCACTTGGGCACTGGGTGGAAGCAGCCCCACCTGCCTCGCACTGTGCAGCGCAGTACAAGCAGCGGCCAGGCCTGAGCATGGCTCAGCGTGGCTCAGTCACGCCCTGCGGCATGGATCCGGGCAAGTGGGGCTGCTTCCTCCCAGCATCCCAGGCAGCTCCAGCAAAGCCTGGAGCCAGAGCCCAGGGCAGCTTGTCCAGCCTCTGCCCACCGGGGGTGGAACCTGGTCACCATCTTGCCCCGCCACCAGGGCTCTTGGGAGCCAACTCTGAATCTAGTCTGGGAGGTTTCCAGACGTGCCCATGACACACAATGCAAATGTGCCTGCATGCCACTTACATCAAATGCATGTTACCATTACATTTTAAAAACTCACTGGACTACAGTATCAACTGAATTCAACATTTAATTTTCTTTTAATGAACGCCCCATCATTTATCTCCCAGGTGACTCTCAGCGGGGGGAGATTTATATCTAATTTCTGGACACTCCAAGGCAATCCCAGAGGGTTGGCAATGCCAGGGGGCATGTGTGCCAGGAGCCATGATGGTAGGGCAGAACAGCATGGAGGCCCCCGGCCAGGCTCGAATCCCGCAGGCAGAGGTTGGACCTGGCTGAGAGTGGCCCCTGTGCGACTCCCCCGGCTAGACTTCACCGGCCTGCTCTGCACAACCACAGCTGCTCTCCAGCCGCCGCCTGGGCCATCGACCTGAAGTAGCAGGTAACTGCCAGGTGCCTTCTGAGTGCCCCAATTAGTACTGGGGAGTGGAGACCCCGAGTCGCAGCCAGTGCTGTGGAAAGGGGCCCTGCATTCACCGGCTTGGCCTGGCCTAGCTCGGCCATGTGCTTCAGCTGCAGATGTGGCCGGCAGGTGCTGGGCCTGGTGGGGCCAGGGTGTGCTGCAGCCCCGGATGTGTTCATGCTCCCACTCTGGTGCACGCTCTGGCCAAGCTGTGGGGAGATTGTGTGTGTGCATGTGCATGTGTATGTGTATGTGTGAGTGCATGCTTGTGTGTGAGCAGCCCTCAACAATTCACCAAAACCGGCTAAATGGCCCTCCAGCCCAAATGATTGCCTACCCTTGAATTAGAAGAAAATATAAGCAGCCAACTCGCATAAACTCTCAGTAAGAGGCCTGTACAGACTTATAAAGGCAATCCAGGAGATGCTTTCACATAGATTAGGTCCCAGTGAGGATAGGGTACAAGCACAGCATAACCAGAAAAAATATGCCTTTGTTCATTAAGGTTTTTTTCTTGCAATATTTCCCCAAAGACAGAGGGAGGTATTGATATGTGGAAGTGTGTAGGCAAATCAGACGCACACACAACAGCAAAGGAGCATTATAAACTGCTGTGGATACATTTCTGAATGTCCTTTGTCAATGGTTTGCCTTATGACAGCCTCTCACCCCCTTTCTCCCCTGCCCCCAGCGACATGTGTGCTGCTGCCTTGGTTGTAATAAAAGTAAGTTTTGGACACTTGTCCCCTCAAAAAGTGACATGCTTTCAGAAAGGTTCATAATGGGAATGCCACTGAAAATAAATTTGCCTAAGTGGGTAATTAGAAGCAGCAGCTTTTCATAGTGTTTCTGCTCTGGCCAGAAAGGTCTTTGTCTTGTATTTGCCAGAATATT
Source organism: Crocodylus porosus (assembly GCF_001723895.1). Taxonomy (NCBI): domain Eukaryota; kingdom Metazoa; phylum Chordata; order Crocodylia; family Crocodylidae; genus Crocodylus; species Crocodylus porosus. The sequence goes on along the minus strand of NW_017728886.1, from coordinate 258,639,768 downwards.
AAGTAAACTGAGACACTCTTTTCCTGTCCTCTCATCCAAGCATCAGTGCCCACAAACCCTCCCAGAACAGTTTAATAATCCCACCATCCGGAGCTGCTCCTTCCTTTTGGAGGATGCTAGTAGATGGACCAATCCCCCTGTCAGCGCCAAACTACAGAACGTGCTCCTCCTCATTCTCTGACCTAATGGTCTGTGCATGAGGTGGGAGACTATCTAGTTATACCAGTAGGAACTGTCTATCACAACCATGTCACAATTCTGCTTTTGGAGATTGGGAGGGTCACGTCATTAGGATTTCTAAAGAAGCTGAATTTGAATGAACTCGGTGTCCTCGCTCTGCCCAGTTCAGAAATATTCCTGGTGAATGCTTGGTGGTTTTGAGAGCCTGGTTCAACCCCACTTCTCCGTAGGCCAATACGTTGCCAATTAAAAAGCTTCTCAAAGCAAGACTGCAAACAGCACGTTTTGTGTGTGTGTCTTGCAAGTAGGTACATTAAATGCTTTCTCTTCTGCTCTTGCCCTATACCTATTTTTAATCTATTATGCCGTTTTTTAAAAGCGATTATGCCATTTTTTAATCCCCAATCATGTTAGTTTTGTAACGAGGGTTTGAAAAGTGCAGGGTGAATTAAGTACGATCTTATAGTTTGGAAAATCAACAAGATCAAATGATCTCAAGAGCCTGGGCACAGATTCTGCCAGGCCACTTCCTTCCTAGGTGTAGGTGTACATTAATTACTATTTGTTCTTCTTGGATGGATAAACAGAAAGCGCCACACTAACGGTGGAGCATTTAGGCAGCCCCTTAGAAAGCAAACCGCTGCCTGCTGTGCCCTAGACTGAAACATTTCTCTTTCCTAGTCCCTAGCAGCTGGCGGTCAGGCAGCCTCAGAGCTTAGCTGAATTGCTATGAATCCATTTGCGCTGAAGCATTTGGTGCTGAAGGATGCAGCGCCTTTGTTTTCTCAGTACATGTACGACAGTTTTCCTCGGGGCACATACATCCTGCTTTGTTTTGGATTCCACGCATTTTGAATTGACATTGTAAAATGCCTCTGACGTCGCATCTCTGAGCCAGTCTCACTTCTCCACTTTCAGATGTCACCAGCTTTTGCCGGATGCATCTACAACCTTTTGATTTCAGACTACACTAGTTAAAACAAGTCTAATCCCACTTGGAATGACACTTCCAAATCGTTTGCTCTGCAGCAGTATTTCTTGCCCATTTGAGCAGGAAGCGGGAGGGGCGGGGGGGAGAGAGGTGTTCATTTAACTGGCTGATAGAAAAACAGTTCCTAACATGGTCGGTTGCCCTCGCTGCCTGCCTGAAGGGCTGGGTAGAATTGAGCAATATTTGTGATATGACATTTTTTTTAAAACTGCACCTTCCAAAATTAAATACATGAGGGCATGTGATATCCTTTGTTCCTGAGAATGGAAGGGGCCTAGGTTTTTGTGGATGCCAGCTGTGGGAATTTGAAAGGGAATATTGAGTTGGCTAACTCTGTAGGTTAGTTGTGTTCCCTTCCTCACCCCCATCCCTCTAATGTTAGTCCCTCGCTCGGGCGATTTGTATTTCCCTACTGGCTTGGTCATCTTTTTGGATTCACAATCCTAAATATCTGCTAATAAAAACCAGGGATGGATGACTAGGTGCCCTGTCTGTGGAAGTCCTGTATGGTTTCGGGTCTTGTGTGTGGCAGAAGCTAGTTGGAAGTGAGACAACAGACCTAGTTAATCTGTGGCATCACATACCTACCAGTCATAAAGGATATTCCCAGGCTCGGATGCAAGAATTACTACTACAAAGTCTATGAAATATATGAAATTATAGACCCTGCTATGTTTGAAGCTTGGTTTATCTCAGGAATACTTACACACCCGAGCCATTTTGCCTGCATGAGCCCTTAGCATTAACAATATCAAACCTAATACAGCTGAGGTGTCTCTACCGGGTGCACGGAAGGTATGATGCCCTCTGTTTGTGGCTCTTTCCCCTTCTGCAAGGAAGAGGAAAGGCCAGCTGCTAACAACATCCTGCCCATGATAAAGGGCTTGGCTGAAGGGACATTGCATCCTTTCCACTGTAGACTCTTTCCTATGAATCTTTCCATGAGTCAGTGCAACCCAAACAGAGCCGTGCAACCCTATGGACTTCTGTGAGTAGGAGGCATGACAATAACTGGCCCAAGATAATTGTAACAAGCAAAAGATTTGCTAAGATTTTTCCAAAGGTGCAGCACAAACGAGGCACTGCTCTCCCACACAGAGGAGCGCTGCCAGAGCTCCCTTCCGGATCTGGAGGACTGCTGACAATGAGGGTTTTTTAAATACCGTTCTGGGGTGAAGGGTTTCTCGTCCTGGCAAGGAATAGGTGGATGGCAGCTGCCAAGAATTGGGAAGCTTTCTGGTTTTTGTTTTGCCAGCTCCTCTCTGATGCACAGTGGAGGTCATTTATTATTCTGGTTCTTTTGCATTGGGACTTGGTATGAAGTCTCTCTCCTCTGTTCACTGACTATTCATTTGTTTCATATTACAAAGTGAAAACCTCTCTCTTCACCCTTGCTTAAGTTGCAGTTCTTACATAGGTGCCAAGTATGTGGAGGCCCGAGGGCTCTGGCTCCCCCCGGGCTGAAGGTAGGGTGACTCCCCCCATCTCTAATTGGGTGGGACAGTCCTGAAATGGGAACATCAAGTCCCGGTTCTGGGCTGCATGCCTCTGGGACACCATTTGTCCTGAATTCCCAGTATCATGCAGGGATCTAGGTTTTCCATTCCAGAAAATTGCAGAAAATGGTGGGTTTCCCATTGCAGGGTGGCAGAGTTCCTGCCTGCAAGGGGCTTCGGGGAGTAGGATGTAGAGGGCACCACATGTGTGTGTGTCCACACATACACAGAGCCAGGAATACAGCCCCAAGTAGTGATGGAGAGGAGCTCCCCCAGCTGCCTGCAGGTAAGTCTATGGAGGTGGGGGCAGATTGAGGCCCCCATGGTGAGGGAGGGAGTGGGGCAGGAGAGGGGCCTGGGACCGCTGTGCAGCCAGGGCAGTGCATGGGGCCTGGGGCTGGGGCGGGGAGCAGGACAGGGCCATGGGTGGCTTGTCCGGGGGGCATGACTCTCTGCTGCTGTGCGCACCCTTGGTGACAGAGGTATGGGGGCATGTGCCCCCCACCCCAGATTTCTGTATGGGGTGGGGTCAGATGTGGGCTGAGGGCTCAGGGATCTCCACCTTGCTGCCCTTCCCCCAGGAGCTCCATGCCAGCTGCATGAACATAGCAAGGCATCTCCTGCCTGTCATGGTGGCATGGCTGGTGCAGGTCTTCCAGGGGAACAGCAACAGGGCGGGGAGCCCTGAGCCTGCCACAGGCAACCGGCATTTGCCCTTGCCCCACTAGGCTCCACTCAGCTCTGCTCTGGCCATACCGCCAGGGGAAGGAGGGGTATCTTAGCCCCCAACCCCCACCCCCAGGCAAAAATAAAAGTCGGTGCCTGTAAGTAGTTACATTCTCTCCCTCCTTGATTATATCAGTATACTATTAATTAAACAATTTCATGTCTTAAAGATCATCCAAAGCAAATGCAAATATAAATGCCCTGACCCTGTTTCTTTTCCACCCTTTTTCATCGATTTATAGATTCAAAGACACTAGGGCTGGAAGGGACCTTGCAAGATCACCGTGTCCAGCCCCCTGCTTAAGGTTCAGGAAGTCAGCAGGAATCATAGGATACCAGAAAGATAAATGTCCAAATGTCTCTTGAAGGCATTCAAAGTAGGTGCTTGAACCACTTCCGGCGGCAGTCTATTCCAAACCTTGGGGCTCGCACAGTAAAGAAGTTCTTCCTTATGTCCAGCCTGAAACAGTCATGAAAGAGTTTGTGACCATTTGACTTTGTCATCCCTTGGGGCGCTCTGGTGAACATACATTCCCCCTTATGAAGAGTCTCTGGCTTGTGCAACTAATTTGAATCAGACCCTGTGTTTTAGATGCTTAGACTGTGCTAAATAAATGGAAATGAGCATTATTAGATAAGGTTCAGGTTTCAGCCTTGTAAAATGTTTCTGAAGTGTAAAATATGGAAAACTGAGGTGTTTTATAGTGTTGTCTCCCATACATTAGAGTTTTGCAGAGTAGAGTGACAAATGCGCGGATGAGAATAGGATGGGATTCAACACAGACAAGTGCAAAGTGATGCACCTGGGGAGGAACAACCGGCACCATGCCTACAGGTTGGGGAACTCCCCTCTTGTCAGCACAGAGGCGGAAAAGGATGTTGGGGTCATCATTGACTCCAAGATGAACATGGGCC
>NW_017728886.1:258629916-258634932 GCF_001723895.1 Crocodylus porosus | reverse complement strand
AGGAATAACGGTCACAAGCTGGCAGAGGGTAGGTTTAGTACTCTTTCCTGCCATGGCAGGGGGTCGGACTAGATGATCTGCTCAGGTCCCTTCCGACCCTAGAAACTATGAAACTATGAAATATTGACCCAAAAATAGTTATCAGTACAATTCTTATTATAATTTCTAGTGTATAGACAAACTTACTCTTGGAACAATTTCACAAGGGGAGAGGAAGCTGCTGTTCTGGAGTGCACAGCAGCTATTATGCTCTGTTACACGTAGGCCTGTAGCAATACAGGTGAGCTAAATGCATAGGTAATGCATAGGGGGGATACAGTGGGGCACGTGCCCCCCCTGAGATTGGTCAACACTGCTGCCGGCGTCTGCAGGTGGTTTCCACTTGCCACTTGCCACCCCTCTCCCCCACTGCTGCCGACACCACCACGGCCACCTGCAGGTGGTCCCTCCTTGGCTCACCCTTACTGCCAATATCACCATGGTCGCCTGCGGGCAGTCCCCACTCCCCGCTACCATGCCCCCACCACCGATGCTGCCGACACCTGTGGGCAGTTGCTGTGTGTCCAAAGCCTCAGCAGGCACAAATCGTTCATGGCTAAATGGTTTTGACTTCGACCCTGGATGAAGCATAGTTAAAGTTAGAGAGATCTTGCTACTGGAACAGAAGAATCTCACTTTCCCCTTCTGAAGCTGCTCCAAGTGTGAATTTGTCCGTACCCTTAGAGTGCTAAGTCTTTATGAATCAGCATGTGGTTTACTGATTTTTAAGAAACATCTAGATTATTTTATACCCAGCATTCTTAAGCCAGGTACAGACATTCACTTTTAGCAGTGTAAGTGATCAGAAACGGGTCTATTCCCATAAAAAAACAGAAGTTTGGCTCACACTACCTGGTTAAAAATGGCAGAACCTTACCTGACAAAGGGTATTTGTACCCATAAGCTTGGAAAGAAGAATTTTTCCAACTATTTGAGTTGGTCTAATAAAAGGTATCAGATTTACCCAAAGAACCGTGTCTGCCTATTTCTTGAGACCACCATGGCTACAACCTACATCCCTGAGAACCTGGTCCAAGATTTGGCCCCCCAACCAAAGGGCAAATGTGTATTTTGTTCACTACCAATCTAAGCTACACTGCTTACAGAAAACCCTATAACTTAGACTGACTTCACCTCAGGCTTTTTGAATGTATGTACATAGCCTTAAAAATTATAATATGCTTATGATTTTTGGTTGCTTATTTTATGAAATGAAATATTAGAAATCCATCACCCTGCTTTTCTGTCACCTTAGAATTAGCATCAAGTGTCAGAGGAAATAACCCTAGGCTCTAAAAGACCCAAGTGTGTATATGTAGCTGTAAAATGCAGCAATATGTACTTCTGTGTTGTTTCCTGTGAGTCACATCTCTGTTTTCCCATGGAGCCCAGTAACTAAGGCCCCGTTAAAATTCTTTCATGGTTAGTTGATATTCAGCCATAAAGACATACATTCCTTTGCTAGGGTATTTGATTGCTCATTATTCCTAAACACCGTGGCAATACTCAGAGCACGGCTCTCAAGCTACAAGTGACTCTTGAGCTTGTCCCCTACATTAGCTATGTCTTTCCTGCTATCATGAATAACACAGCTCTTCAACAGGAGTGTGCTTATTATAGTCCACCTGGATGGTTTTATGCTGTTGTGCCTCTTTGGTTAATACTGACTGCTCATACAGCTCCAGAACCAGCCAGGGCTGGGTGTCGTTGACATTATTTCTGTATATCGTGCCAAAGGTAGGTAGAGGATGTGGGTCCAAAATGTCCCGTTTCTTGTTCAGCTGGAAAAAGGGCACTTCTGCTTTGACTAAGATGTTCTCTTTGATCTATGAGCAAGCTTCTGCAGCCACAGATCCCAAAGCACTTGTGGAACTAGCTGTGACTCACTCATCTTGGCTTGGGCTCTTGGAATATTGCTGCAATTTTGACTTCTTGGTTAGAAAAATAGCATGATGTTTTGTGTCTTGTCACCTCTGTTCCAGTGTTACTGTTTTTAAAACCTGAATGCCTCTCTCTGGTATTGTGTGCATTAGAACGATGGTGCCCAGCCTTCTGGCCCTGCAGGTCACAGGAGTGGCACTGGGCCAGTCTGCAGGTGGGATCCTACGGGCAGGGTTGGTCCTCAGGCTGGATCCACTGTTAGGTTTGTGCTCAGGGTATGGTCTAGCGCCCTGCCCCCCAGATCCTGCACCCCGGCTTGGCCCTGTACACTGGATCTGGCCATGGCTCAGCCCCACATGCTGGATCAGCCACAGACTAACCCCATGTGCTAGCCTTGCCCTGTGTGCCAGCTCCTGATGCAGCCTGACCCCACATGTTGGCACCCCACTGTGCAGGGCTGTATTCTCCAACCACTGGGTTCCCTGCAGGCCCAGCAATTTGGCAGTAGGGAGCAGTGGCAGCATTAATTGCTGAGGCTCTGGAAACCACAGAAGTTAATGCTGTCCTGCCAAATTGGTGGACCTGCAGGGAGCCCCACAGGCAAGATGACACAGCTCATGTGCCAGATCCAGTCCATGGGCTGGAGGTTGAGCACCGCTGCTTTATAGCCAAACGGATACTCCTGTCCAGTCCAAAATATTTGTTTAATGGGTATTTCTATTTTGAATCCAGAAGCACAACACCAGGACTCCATGCTTAATTAAGGGCACATGGCTGCAGCTCTTGTTCGTGTGGTCCATGCTGAGAATGCTAGGGTAACAACGGTAGTAATTTTGTGCTTGCAGGAGTGTGGGTTCAAAGTTGCAAGCTCAACATTTATAGTACAGGACTTAAAAAACAAAACAAAACAGTCCGTGCTGTCTGACAGGTTGAAAATATTACATGGGATGCCTATGTGATCCAGATTTTTTCTTTCTTTTCAATAATCATTCCACGGTGCTATTGGTATGTAAATGCGAGCTCAGCCTTAGAGCCTGGAGGGGCATGTACTTCCAAGTGCATTTCCAAGCAACGAATATGCATTATTATCCTCCTGCTGATGCTGGGCAACAATTGTATCCTTTTACTAATCTTCTTTGTCAGATCAAAGTGAAGACTGAAAGCTAATTCCTGCCTGTTTAAGTGGTCTAATATTGTGGGTAGGCAGGCTTGTTTTGCCTGTTTTTAACAGCCTTCAGTTCAAAAGTTCAACTCAAACTTACTGAGAGTCTATGTAGGAGAGACTGTCGCTGAAGGGCAGGGAGAGGGAGACATCCTGATAGATGGGTGTACCCATACACCACTGCCTGTAAGCATCATCCATGCAGAGCTTGTGCCAGTTAGGCTTTGGATGGGAGGGTTTCTTCCATTTGCATCTGGAAACAGCAGCTCCCTTTTAGCTAATGAAACATATTTAAAAATAGAACTGGTAGTGGAAGGGAACTGTGGGTTTCAGCTGCAGGAAGAAATGATTTTGTGGAGTCAAAAGGTGAGAGAGAATCACAGAACTGTCCAACTCCATGAGGTTTATTCATCTCTTCTGCCTGGTATAATGATAGGCAGCAAAAAGTGATCCATGCACCGTGACGCTTATAACGCTGCCTGCACCCAAATACCTACCCTTGACAGACTACTCATATGCTCTGAATGGCCTAGTTCATCAGATCAAACTGGAACGCAGCATTCGGGACTTACTTCATGGATCAACCCATCCATGATGAAGAAGGTGATTGGGAGTTACTCCAGTGTACACGGAAAGGTTGAAAACAGAACCCTTTTGATTCATGCTATATTGTCTGCGCAGCTGAAAAACATTTAATATCCCTGGTGTAATGCTGCTATAGTGAATTTTGCTCAGGGCGTTCATCTTAGCACCGATGATAGGTTGAGACATCTACATTTTATTCTCTGTTATGAAATCTGGTAAAATAACATTTACATTGTAAAAACACACATTTAAGCTTTACTCTGAATTGAGACTGAGGAGAAGAACTAGACATTAATTAGCTACAAATCTACAGCCAATCCTCCCACTCTGTGAGAGAACCTGGTACCCATAAATTCCAGCTGGGCATATGTGAGGAAGGTATCCATCCATGATCAGCTACCTTTTTTCCAGCTTGTTGTGTCCTGTTGTGTTCAGCACTGTAGGTAGGATGGAGGGCTGTACTGGGGCCACTAGCTGGGCTCTGCTGAATCTTCTGCCGATCCCAATCTGGAAGACATGGCTTCACAAATTACCACAGCTTCAGAAGTGCTTTGTACATTTTTTCCCCTTGAGAGCAGGATCCATGGCCTACAGGAGCCATGTTATCAAGGGGAAGATAGAATAGCTGGGGAGTAGATGCTAGAGTGGAGGCATAGGCTCTTCCACATGGATCTCCTTTGCTTCAGGTGAATCTTCTATGATCCCTACACAACTCACACTAACGTAGCAAGATAGGACTGGTGGCTAGGGGTAGCAAGTTGACCCTGGACAGTGGGCTGGGCCAACACTAGCCCTGGCCTCAGGTCTTGGGCAGCTTGGTCTCTGTCTCCTCCCGCATTGCTGCTCCCCAGAGTGGGCCTTGCTGAATGCTTTCCTGGCTCCCCAGACCACAGGTCAGCAGCTCCCACATGCCATATCTCCTGTTCTGGGGCCCAACATGTTCATTCCAACCCCCACATCGAGGGTCTCCTTTGGTTCCCATTTCATCGGTACCATCTACACATGCGTCTCCCATGCTTTGCAGGTGTCAAGCTGACCATCCTGGATCCAGCATTGTAGACTCCACAACTGAGCTTCCTTTGCACAAATGCAGAGTCTACAGACAAGAGAGACACTGAGGGATTTCTGGTGAGTCCCCTGTCCAGACCCTTTCCAGCACCTGTGGTCAGAAGCTGCATAGCTCTTCATGACCTGGTGCTGACCACAGCACAGGATGCCAACACTTTGCCTCCCAGCTGGGAAAAGCCAGACGCCTGGGCTCAGGGGGGCTGGGAAATGCATGTGCCAGTGCCTGGAGTCAGGGGTGGATTGAGATTCATTGGGGTCCTGTGCCTCCCCTCCCCCTTCTT
>NW_017728886.1:258627547-258629816 GCF_001723895.1 Crocodylus porosus | reverse complement strand
GTGCTCCCCTGCAGCAGGCCAGGTACTGTGGTCTTGCGTATTGTGATAAATTTACATAAGAGGCAGGGTGAAAGGAAATGAAATGATTGTTCAGAATAATCCGGTCTGAAATTTGTTCCCACAATGTTTCATACCAACACCAAATGAGTCCCGCATTGGTTATGACCTTGACAGAGTAGTGTGGGTCAAGCTGAACACACAGAGAACTGTATATAGACACTTCAAAACAACACTGTATAAGATGAACATCTTGGAGAGCCCCTTGTGTGAATGTGCTGAGCTGGTAGGAAGCCGTGCTCCTGAGCTGCCCTCCTGAGCTGCGCCGTGCGAACAGAGCACACAAACAGGCGCGCTCTGTCAGAGCACACCAGCGTTTGCATCGGTGTTCGCGCTGGTGGGCAAGCAGGAAGGGCCAGGAGGGAGACTTCTGCTAGTGCGGGGCAAAGGCAGTGCACTAAGTTAAAAACAAGCAGCAACTCCTATGATGGTGTCGACGTGGAGTGCTGCCAGGGCCCCTGCCTGGGGGGAGCAGCCTACCCGGGGCTTGTCTGAGGCCTCCACCCAGACAGAGCCCATGGGGGAGCTGGCATCCCCCCATCTGCTGGCCTGCGGGGGTTGCCCAGCAAGGCCCAGGGGGGCATGGATTGGGGACCCCCACACCTGTCCTGCAGGCGCCCGCCTTAGGGCCCTGGAGGCCCAAGTGAGGGAGCTCCAGGAGGAAGTCAGCAGGCTGAGGGGAATTAGGGAGGTGGAGGAAGAAATTGACAGCTATTTCCTTTCCCTACAGGGCCACACATCCAAGGGAGAAGCACCTCGGGAGGTGCCCTCCACTGCAGAGTGGCAGACGGTCACCTCCAGAACCAGGGCTGCTTGTAACACAGCAGCACCAGTTCCTCCAGTCCAGCTGGAGAACAGGTACGAGGCCCTGGCAACACTGGAGGAGGAGGGAGAGGAGGCAACCGGAGAGGAGGCAACTCCACACTCTCCATGCTCCAAGCAGGCCGAAGGAGCTAAGTAGTCCTGGAGGAGAAAGCGTCGAGTGATAGTCATAGGCGACTCCATCCTGAGAGGTACAGCTAACCATCTGTCACTAGGACCCCTCGACATTTGAGATCTACTGCCTACCCAGAGCAAAAATTCATGACACGACGGGGATAATGCAGGCTGTGATCCAGCCCACTGATTACTACCCCATGGTCCTATTCCATGTGGGTACTAATGATGCAGCCAGAAGAAGCCCTGATCAGCTGATGGCAGACCACCACGCTCTGGGGGGCGTGCTAAAGGAGATAGGTGCACAGGTGGTTTTCTCTTCTGTTCTACCAGTGAGAGGATGTGGAAGACGGTATGAGATGTGCATCACAGAGGCCAACTGGCAGCTTAGGGAATGGTGTCCTGAAACAGGCTTTGGCTCCCTTGACAACGACCCACACATCACAACGAGAGACATGCTCGGATGGGATGGGCTCCACCTTTCCCCTAAAAGTAAGCATGTGTTCTCTTCTAGGTTGGCGGATCTCCTCCAGTGGGCTTTAAACTAGGCTCGTCGAGGGAAGGGGAAGACAATGGAGAAGGAAGCCTTGGACCGCTAAACCAAGCAGCACTCACAAGTACAGCCCAGCCCAGCCCAACGATCAGAACATATACGCAGGTAAGCAACAGGGGCCAGGGCAATGCTGTGATTAGGTGGCCAGTGCACACATCCACAGGAGGCCTCAAATGCCTCTACACAGACGCTCGTAGTATGTGAAACAAGCAGAAGGAACTTACCCTCCTGCTAGCTGACACCAACCCAGACATGGTGGGGCTCACTGAAACATGGTGGGACCCAACTCATGACTGGGCGGTGAACATCAAGGGCTATAGGCTGTACAGGAGGGATAGGACAGGGAGCAAAGGTGTGGGCATGGTGCTCTACATTAAGGAGGAATACACATCCTCATCAAGTAGCACAGGGTCAGAAGAGGGGCACACTGAAGTGCTCGGGGTTAGGATACAAGGCAGTCGAGGGGAAAGAGACTTAACGGTGGGGGTCTACTACAGACCTCCCAACCAGGGAGAAGAGCTCGACCAGGAATTCTTCGTTGGCTCACAGAGGTAGTTAGGTCAAAGGACGTGGTCATCATGGGTGACCTGAACTTTCCAGACATCTGCTGGGAAGAGCAGTCAGCCAGGTCTAGCCACTCACGCAGGTTCCTAGCCCCAATGCAGGACCTCCATCTAACCCAGGAGGTGCACAGCCCCACCAGGGGAGACGCCTTGTTGGACC
>NW_017728886.1:258621268-258627536 GCF_001723895.1 Crocodylus porosus | reverse complement strand
ACATCAGGAGGCGCGACTTCACTTTTAGGGCTACTAGGATCTGGAATGAACTTCCAAGAGAAGTGGTGCAGGCCCCTACCATGGGGGTCTTTAAGAGGAGGTTAGATGAACACCTTGTCGGGGTCGTTTGACCCCGGTACTCTTTCCTGCCATGGCAGGGGGTCGGACTTGATGATCTGCTCAGGTCCCTTCTGATCCTACAAAGTATGAAACTATGAAACGTGCTGGCATTAAAGTGTATTAACATTGTGTGTGGACTGACTTGGGATTAAAGTTAGTCCCAAGTCACTTCACACACAGTGATGGTGCTCAGTAAGAAGCCTACACATGTGTTCCTGCACAAGAATTAATAGGGCTATTCGCTTCAGATTGTACATGTCTACATGTGTGCATTTACTACACAATAACCAAAATTAGTGTGCAGCACAGGCATGCATCTACACATGCACACCTGTACTGCACAGTTAATTCTGTGCAGTGATTTCAGTAAATGCGCACTTGTAGACGTGCCCAATCTGAAGCAAATAGCATTGTGGTAACCTCACACAAACAGGCTGGTTGCGGTTCAGGTGCTACCTGAAAACTGGGGTTTTACTCCTTGGTTTGTTTAAGGGTAAAACATGGCTCAACCTCTCTCTCTTAATGGAGACAGCTTACATTTCTGAGGGTTATATCTTTATGTACTTATGGCCTAATGAGCACTTTAGGTAGTAACAGCTAAGACTGTAGGACTGTTGGGATCTTCACAACTCTCATTCAGCTTCCACCTAAACCTTTACAGGCCTCAATCTGCTGGTGGGCATGGGCATGTGCAAAACCACCTAAGTCCTAATGCGGCTTAATAATCATGTTTGAGCCCCAACAGCTTTCCTAAACCAGAATTTTTATGCCTGCCTCACCCACAAGTTGAATCTGATAGAGGTTTTTGAATGTCCCTTCTGGATTGGGCCTCACAAGGCAACCACAAATAAACAGATTAGGACTTCTGAGGGCCCACAGAAAATTTGTCTTAACAGTGCAGTGGCTACAGTCATTGCCTGCGAAGTGTCAGATTGAGGCTTAATATGCATTTTGGCTGATTTAGAGTAACAAACTGAATCATGGTCTCCCAGATGGTGTTTCAGGGTCAATCCAAATGTCTCCTGATGGAGCTGTTCTTAGTGTAAATAATTGAAGAAGGAAATTCAAACCTGACTGACCCACATCCCATATAAGTGCCCTAATGCAGAAACTGTTGATTCAGGCTCCTGCTCTTTTCCAACAAACCTAGTGCAGACATGAACAAGCGGAACTGCTCAGTTGGATAGAGCTAGGACAAGCAAGACCCTCAGCCTCATAGTTAAGGGACTTTTCTGCAAAGTGGGAGAGCTAGGTTACGGTCCATGCTTCAAATTTGGATGAAAGGGGATCTCAAAATAGATCTCCACCTACCAGGCGAATGCTCTAACTACCGAGCTTTTGGCTACAATACACTGGTGCCCAGGAGTGTGCTTTGTGAGAAAGCTGAGACTCTAGAGGGGGATGGGTGCTGAAATCCCTTTGAGGCCTTGGGCTTAAACCCCACGCCTCTTAAGTGGCTCCCCTCTCAGCTTGCTGATTTCTAGGGTCCTGTTCTTAGGGTCCTGACTCTCCCATGCATCGTACAAAGAGCCTGGATATCTCAGGGCTGAAGATTTCTTTATTAAGTTCCTTCGGGGCTTCCAGTCTCTTAAGTAGAACAGCAGGCTGTGAAGCAGGCTTCTTGGTTAAATACAAAAAGAATTCCTGATATTTATTTTTTCACTTAGTAAAAGAGCCTATAAGGGGACAGTAACCTGAATTATATCAACTGCAATGTTCAGCACAGGTTCCTTTATTTTTTTTTGTAAAAGTTTCAGAAATCTGAGTATTGTTACAAGACACAGAGGATGACCTCACCCCTGTAGATACATGCCTGCTGAATTAGTCAGACAAACCTGCTAGAAGCGGTTTTCAAACAGAAAATAAGTTTTATAGTGAGTCTGACAGATCAGTCTGTGGATGTACGTGTGTGGGTATGGGTGCGTGTGCATGCGTGTGTGCATGGGTGTGTGTGTTTTAAATTGAGGTCAACGTCCTTGTTCCAAAGCTGCAATGGATGATTTCTAGAAGGACAATTGATCTGTGTGAATACATAGACAACAACTGGAAATTCTGTTACAGTATAATTCTCCATGGATGGGGTGTGAAATCTGGTGTGGCACAGAAAAGGGGGTTTCATTTGACATGAACCAGCAAAACTTTAATAAATTGTATATAAATATTTAACTTACTCTCATCCAAAATTACAGCCACAACACTGTTAATAAGTACATGGAAACACTCAGCTATTCATGCAGTGACTAATCACATCCACACAGCTTGAATTTAAACAGTATGTGAGGGTCTTTTTAATGAATGCAAAAATCAAAGGAAAATGCAATCCACATCCATTTCATTCCAAAACAGCAAAGCTTTCCAGTTAGTTCTTCAGTCTGCTTGAAGAGGGTCCAGGACACAAAATTTAGATCCTGCTCCTAGTCAGAATTTGCTCAAAGTCTTGAGTCTTTCTGATTTGGGATCTTGTACTTATCTGGGGAAAGGATTATTTCCTTGGAAAACTGGGCCACTCCACCTTCTTTCCAGTGCCTTTCTTCTTGTTCCATAACTTTAAAGTTGAGTGCATCAGTCTTCTAGAATGACAACGGCCAGTTTAAAGGTCTGGGTTCAAAATAGGTCAGGTTGAGAAGTGAAAGGATTTTGATGTTAGTTTCCAGACTAGAGTTTGAAAGATATATAGAGACGGTAGAACTCAATGCCTGATTCAAAAGGCCATGTAAAACACTTACCAAGCGGTCACTTTGCTGCTGACTTTTGGCCTTGGAGAGAGCAGGGGAAGGGGTGGGGGAAGGGTTGTGGGGCAGAGGGGGCATATAACATAATGCAGTTATGACCTTTGTATCAAATAAAGGCAATCAGGACTCATAGTGGACTCAACTTATAGTAGAGTTGATACCTTTTATTAAACCAACAAGATTTTTGCAAAAATAATTCTTTAATTGCAAACTTTTGGGCACCAACACCCTTCATCAGGCATTGGAGAAAGGATTGTCAAAGTTCTCCTGGATAGAAATGAAAGTTCATATTTCATAGGATTTCACAGAGGAGTCAATAGATGGAAAACTCCTCTGGACAGTGAGTTCATAGCTGGCATGGAGGCTCTCACCTCCTGGGAGGATCTGTGATGATGGAAATTACCTTGAAACAAAGGTAGGAGTAGGATCTCAGGTTTCAGGTGGTCACAATTGCTTCCTGCTTGGGGAAATATGAAGATTGTATCAAATAATATTTTTAGGAGTATTTTTAACCTTCACAAAAACTTTGTGTGCAACTTATTCCATCCCTGCATCCAGCTGGATTTCACAGTTTTAGTTATGCTGTTTCCTAAATATAATAATTCAAGTGAAGCTAAGACACCTAGTGGGTTTTTTTTCCCCAGAAGAAATATTCCCCATCCATTTTCAGATATGGGATACTTGTTAGCAGCAGAGATACTAACATGCATTTGAACAGTTCTACTGTCTAGCAGCAGTAGGCAACCATTGATCCTTCTGTATCATGGTACGTGTGAGAGGTCACCAGGACCTTTCACACGTATGACTAGGCAGGAGTATGGAGGAGTGGAGGCTGCCCAGGCCTTCCATCTCCACTTTAGACCACAGACAGTATGCAAAGGCCAGACCCAGTTCGGACATTTGGTGCCCTGATGGCTGCCGTCGTATGTGTGCTCTGCAGTCAAAGCCAGGTCTCCCATGTGACAAACAAGGATTCGAACACTGGACAACAACAGTGGGTTTGAGCAGCAGTAACTTGTACTCATACAAGCTAGCATTATTAGAGTTATTATTCAGATATAAAAGTTGAGTGAGCTTAAGGGAATTTATTTCAGCGCTCAGTTTAGAACGTATTGTCAGTCAGATATCTCACACAAGGACACTCTCTTCTGTTAGTAAGTCAGGTTTTGCTGGTGCAGAGCACAAAGAAAACAGTTTAAAATCATGAGTATGAGATTAGAGACAGGTAGTGCAGGTATCTCACAACATATCAGAGAAAAGAGCTTTATACAAAAGTAGTTCAGACCTTTCACAAATTAAACCTACCCCCTGGTGGATTTCTGTACATTGGACAACTATGATGTGGTATAACACAGAGTATAAGGTAACAATCTGTATAAAAAGACCTAGCCTTTGTGTACAAGCAACTGAGATGACTATGGCAGAAGCAGTTTCTGTGAACACCTGACTCACCACTTGCAGCACACACATCCCTGGACTCAGAAATCTGTTGCAATCAAATGCTGTTCCTTTGAAATTGGTTAGCATTTTACCGGTGATTTCAATGGCAGTATGTGATGTGCCATATACACACGATTTGTTTGGAAATTCCCAAATAGTCTTTCTATTAGTCTGGCTTGACTTCGAGTTATCCACATGTAATCACTCTTTTTATTTTCTACAATGAGACTTTGCTATTGCACTGCTCTTCTTAGGACTTCTGAAAACTACTGATCCCTGGGTCCTTTTGCAAATTGCCTCTGTATTCACTTTTAAGTTGAGTAGCAAACTGCACAAAGTGGAGTCCTGCTGGCAGGTAAAGTGTGGAGGAATAGGAACCCTGGCTCCAGGCTTCAAGTTTCAGCTACATCATTATTTCACTGGGGAGTGAGGGGTTTTCCTGATTTTGATGTCTTCTGTTCCTGGTAGTAGCTACTGACTTTGTGAGAAGCCCTTGATTAGTGTCACAAGCCACCCAGCTCCAGTAGTGAAAGGCAGCTAGCTACATTAGTCTGAAGTCAGGCAGAAGGCAAGGTGAGGTGTTGTATGCTAAAGTCTTGTTTTATGTCACTCCAGATGAGGCCTCACCACTGCTGAATAGAGGGGAATAATCGCTTCCCTTGATACTGGCAACACACCTACTACCAGTGCAGTCCAGTATGCTATCAGCCTTCTTGATAACAAGGGCACACTGCTGGCTTGCATTTAGCTTATTGTCCACTGTAACCCCAGGTCCTTTTCTGCAGAGCTGCTGCCCAACCAGTCAGCCCCCAGCCTGTCCCGGTGCATGGGATTCCTCCATCTTAAGTGCAGGACTTTGCACTTGTCCCTGTTGAACCTCATGAGATTTTTTACGCCCAATCCTCCAATTTGTCTAGGTCACTCTGAATCCTAGCCCTACCTATCTACTACTCCCTCCAGCTTGGGGTCACCTGCAAACTTGCTGAGGGTGCGCTCCATCCCATCTTTTAGGTCGCCGATGAAGCAGCAGTGCATTCAAGCAGCAGTGCTAAGTACGATCATATGGTAGCAAAGTTAGGATTTTTTGCTGGAGGAGTGTCTCTAGATCCAATTAAATAATGCGTTCATCTATCATCCCACCACTCCAGGGGGATAATAGGAGGCCAGCTCATTGATCCCGGCCCGGCACCACACCGTTGAACCGGCTCCTGCACAGTGCCGAGATTGGGGCTGACAATCAGCAACCTACACACAAGACATTGTGTTAGGGCCTTGTCACATATTACATGTAGCAGTAAAACGGCAGTACGTATTACATGGAGCGGGTGTTAACTGCACCTCAAATGGCAATAAAACACATGCTCAGTGCCACTATAGCATGGCAGTTAAGGACTCTTCCAGCCAGGAGTATCTCCAGATCGTATTATTTAACCTGTGTTAAGCTAACATTGCCCTGCTCCATTGAGATAAACAGTCAGGAGATTGGTGCAGGGCAAGCAAGGACCAACAAACAACTGAGTGCCGGTCCCAGCCCCCACAGCACGTGTGTCTTCAAGAGCTCTGGTGCTGAGGGCAGGTTTTACTCATATCGGCAGGGCTTCACCTTTTGGTCCCACCTGAGTACTGCCAGGCTGCACTGGGCACTGGGCGCCAGGCCCAGGCCCCGAGCTGCCTCCGCCCTGCCCCACACGCCCAGATCGAGGCCCCACGCTGCCCCCGCACATGGGGGTTGGGCGCTGCACCCCAGAATCAGCCCCCTGTGCCCTGCATCAGGCCCTGCGCGCCCAGCATAGCGCGGGGGGTCACCCGATGCGCTCCACGGGGCTCTTCGAAGGCCCACAGGAGAGCAGCCACCACTTCCCAACCTTTGCCTTGTGGGGAGCCACGACACCAGGCCCCGAAGCTCCCAGCCGAGCCCCAGAGGCCGTGGCTGAAACCTGGGCCAAAGCCCTGGGAGGTGGGGCGCCTGGCAACGA
>NW_017728886.1:258618403-258621168 GCF_001723895.1 Crocodylus porosus | reverse complement strand
GGGGCGGGGCCGGGCGGGCGAAGGGTATAAAGGGGCGCGGGCGGCGCGACAGCCGCACACGCCGGGCAGCGGAGTGGGGCGAGGTCGGCGCAGGTAAGCGGCGGGGGGCGGGACGCCCCCTTTAAAAGCAAGCGGTACTAATAAAACAAAGCCCTGCGGGTGGGTGCAGGGCTGCTCGGCGGCGCGGGCGGGGGCGGGAGCGGTCCTGGTCCTCCGCCCGCGACGTGCGCGCCGTGCCCGGCTGCACCCAGTGTCGTTCTGGGGATTGCTCCCAGACCCGCATCCCGCGCTGCTCGCGTTTTTGTCCACCCAGCCCGTTTCCCCCGAGCAGGAAGCCTGTGGATTTTGCAGTTCTTGCTCCGACAGGTTGTGCTTCCGACTTTTTTTTTTTTCCCCTCTTGTTTTTCAGCTACTGCCTTTCGGTTGTCGTAATTTATTAACCTTTTTTTTTATTTCAGCCTCGCAGTTGTAGTTCTCCTTTTTCTTTTTTTCTTTTCTTTTTTTTTCAGCCTGATACTGACCACACAGATAGTTCCTTTTTAAAATTGGACGTCCTCTGCATTTTCAAGCCCTTTAATTGCCTGCTTCCTGTTTGACCTCAGTGTAGCTTAAAAACTGGCTTCTCTTCCAGCTCGTTTCCAGCAGGGAGATGTCTGTTGCCCCTGCGTTAACTGTTTGTTCAACAATTACTAGGGAGGTGGCTGTAGGCAGTATTGCAACACGAATCCTTGCACTCCGCTTGTGCTCGGCGACAACTCTTCCCTGTTCCTCTGATCCTCCCCCCCATTTATTTCCAGGAGCAGCAGCTTAAATCCATAATGACCAGATGACGATGGGAAGATACTCATCCCTAAATTCTGGAGATCAGAAAAGTGTTTCATGTCTAGTTAACTCACTTACACACTTGAACAGCCAAGTACCAGGCAACTAAAATATCAGGACCAGCTTTTTTGTAGAATAATAATAAAGGGGGCCTCCCTTTAAAGCTCCTGATGCAATGCGAGAGCAAACAAGTGGACACCTACTGGCAAGAAATGCAAAATCAGTAGGAAGGGAGACTTGATCTTTCTGGTAATCGTGTGCTGCATTTCTCTTAGAATAAGTTTATCCTTCATGAGAAACTTGTCATAGATATAAAATTATCTATTTCATGTTCTTGTAGTTCTAGGGTATTAACTTGCTTTTTTTTTTAAATAAAGTTTTAGAAGTACTTAGTCGCACCTTATAGAGTTAAGTGTGATAGCTCATGTGCTTTTTCTCTGAAATAAGGATATAAACTAGTTCTGCAATAACCCTTAACACTTCAAAGAAGCATTAGTCAAAATTTATTTGATTTCCTGTCCAGTAAAGTTGCATTCTTTCACTTAAAGAAGTTAACCCTGTTCTTGAAAGAGGTGATATCTTTTATTAGACTGACTAGACAGTTGCAAAAAAAATTAAGAACTTTTTTTTGCAACTGTCTAGTCAGTCTAATAAAAGATGACCTCAGCTAGCACATGAGTGCTTTTAACTACACACTTAGAGGAAACATAAAGGCCAGAGGATCTTTGCCTACACTTGAATTCCTTCGCCACATAACAAGGCAGTTAGCTGTGTCAGTCTCTAAGGTGCTGCCCTGTCTTGCCATCTGCCTGATTTCAGACAATATCTCATTCAGACCAATGGGTTTTTAAGGAACAGCCTACTTCATCAGAAGCTATGATGTGTTCT
Source organism: Crocodylus porosus (assembly GCF_001723895.1). Lineage (NCBI taxonomy): Eukaryota > Metazoa > Chordata > Crocodylia > Crocodylidae > Crocodylus > Crocodylus porosus. The sequence goes on along the minus strand of NW_017728886.1, from coordinate 258,619,458 downwards.
TCCGTAAGAAACAAGAGATTGTGCTGACCGTTTGCTTTCTACATGGTTTTTTCCTTTTTCCGGTTGCATTCAAACACCATATTAGTAGTGTTTTAAATATTGCGCTAACCCTCATCTAACTGATCAAACTTCACGTCTGCTAAATGAGTACTCGGTAGCCAGTGACTGTTGCTGTGCTGTAGCCACAAAAGAGGAAAACCAGACTTGGCTAGTTGCAGTTACTTGCCAGATGGAGCTGAGTGGTGGGAATTGTGATTCCTGTTTTCTTAGCAGTCTTGAAGAGCATGATTGCGCTTGCCAGAATAGGCGACAGAGACTGGATTCCAGAAAGGCATCTTGTTCTTTTAATCAAGACCAATGTCTGAAGCTTTTATGGTGGTGCAGGTGCTATAGCTGCTTAAAACTATGGTTTAAAAAAAAAAATTACTTTAGCAAAACTCATCATCTGTGTCTTCCCCTGCATCCCTACAGGCACTCAAGTGTTTACTGCTTAGCTCTTGGCTCGGTCACTCGCAGCCCTGTGTCTCTTGGGCAGTTTCTTTGCAGTTGAAGAGGGCGCTATATCTGATTTCTAAAGAAGAACCAGCTTGGCAGAAGTTAGGGACTTTCTACCAAGTCCTCATGGATGAGGGAAGGGAGTACTGCATGGCCCAGCAAGTGGCATGAACTATCTATTGCCTCTTTCTCCGCTGTTTGTGGCAGAAGCTGTTTCTTCCATGTGGCAAAATGTCTGGCTTGTAACAAATTTCAAAGGCTAGGCCTAGCTCAGCTCCTGAGTAGAGATGACCCCTTTTCTGACAAGCTGGCTTCTCATTAAGGCTTCTACTGGCATCTGTTTGAGAAATGTTGTATACCTGAAATAGGTACAGAGGGAGGGCTGCTAGGATCATCAGGAAAAGAGAGAGCCAGTTGAGGAGAAAGAGACTCAAACAGTCTCATTGGTTTTAAGATGGAGCTTTTAGCAGTTGCCTGAAATGGTTGTAGTACCATGGACTCCATGGCCCAGGAAGCCTTTGGTCTGGCTTCTAAGATGTCAGACTTCAAGATTTGCAGGC
>NW_017728886.1:258615703-258617133 GCF_001723895.1 Crocodylus porosus | reverse complement strand
ATTACCAAAGAGACAGTAATTCAGTCACTGTCCAGATGATACCATGTGGCATCTTACTAATACAGAAAATGGGGACTATACGTGATCTCCGCCTATAAAAGACCAAGAAGCTACATGGTATCAGAGACCCCAGCATGCTAACATCTTACAAGCAGAGTTTGTGGATGTATTCAGCGTGCTGTCCAAAAACATTGCTGACCCCCGACCTAACGTTATTCACAACTGTTTAGAGAACTCATTAAATGCACGCAGCAGTGTCACACTATACTACCCGATTATGTATATGGTGAAGATGTACAGTTTTGTCACAATAATTCCAAATGCATCAAATCCTAAAAGACTAAGCTTGTGAATTTATCCGCAAAACAGCTGTACTATAAATTGAACTTAAGAGACAGGAGCTGTTTGGGTGATGTAACTCGTATTTAGGAATAGGATACACTGGTTCTTCCACTCACAGATTCACAGGCGTTTACTGCTAGAAGGGGCCTCATGAGATTGTTGGGTCCAGCCCTCCTGCTCTCAGCAGGAAAGACAACTGGGGTCAAATAACCACAGCAACATGTGCATCCACTCTCACTTGGGTGCATTTAGTAGGGCTAGTTCATCTCCTTCCTTTTGTCATTCAGTCTACTGTCATTTTGTCACTTAGATTGTTTGTTTTTCAAGTTCAAGGTCATTGGATAATTGACAGTGGACTAATGCAGTAGGCATCCTTGTGTTTGTTGTTCGTGGGCAGACTTGTATATAGCTCCGTTTACTTATATGAATAGACTAACTGAGCATGCATAAAGTTAAAAACTGTGCTCCCATGGATCTTCTTTCTATGTCAAATGTTGGGTTTCTTTGCCTCTTGATGCCTGCTTAACTTGGTTCTGACTTAACTAGCATTGAAGATAATCATTAACCTTCATGAACTATTGCAAATGCTTTTAGAACTTGAGTCTAATGGCTTTTTCAGCTTTATCTTTATTGTGGTTTTCTCTTCTATAGAGTGGAATAAGTTGGTGCAGTTAATGAGCTGGGTGGAGTCCTGTTTTTTACTGATGAACTGTAGCTCAAACACTACCAGAATCTGGATTTGGAAAGGTAGATCCATGGAGGCAGGTCCAGAGCTTTAGCAAGCATCTGTCTTACAGATATAGGGCAGAATCTAGGTTATAGGAAATGCTACTCTACAGAGAGAGAATAGGGATGCTGGAGTCCCACAGTAGTAATCCTCAGTTGCTCCATAGAGCCTCTTGATATCAAATAGCTCAACTTAATTGCATGTAATGTTGTTTTTCATAGTACTGTAGTTTTGCACTTCATAAGCCTTTAAGGCTTAGTGGCTATGTGTACTGCTTGCAGCAGAAATGCTATCAAATGCATCTTAACACTTGCTGTGGTCTAAGTCAGTGGTTTTCAACCTTTTTTGTACCAGGACCCAT
>NW_017728886.1:258611491-258612938 GCF_001723895.1 Crocodylus porosus | reverse complement strand
AAGTGTTTTAACCTTTTTGGAAGCCTACAATTATTCCATGTGAACAAAATTCTTATGCCGCAAGCACCAATTCTGTTGTGTTCCCTGAACCACTTTGTCTTGGAGTAGGGGTTGGCATCATATGGCAAGTGGGCCAGATCCTGCCCGTTGAGCTGGAGGGGCTTACATCTGTGCCTGCGCTGAAGCCAGGGAGCAAGGTGCTGCGCCAGGGCCAGGCAGCTGGAAGTTCTGCCTGAGCCACTGCTGCTTTCTCGACTCCTACTCCAGCTGTAATATGGGTGCAGCTTCTAGCTGGTGGAGAGCTGTATCGCAGTGAGGAGGGTAGAGAAGTAGTTGCAATGAAGGCACTGCTTCAAGCTGCTCGGCTCTGGCACAGCTCTTCACCACCTGGAAGCTGTGTCACGGCTAGGGACTGGGGAAAGTGGTGGCAAGGCAGGCACAGCTCTTAGCTCCCCAGCCTTGGCAAAGCTCCTTGGTTTACCGCTGCATATTGTTTACTATTACTGTGCACTTCACGGTGCTTATCAAGCACTGGGTCTGACATGGTAGGCAGGATGGGTTTGCTTTAAAATATGTAAGTAGGAAACCAGGATTTAAATGATCAACTTTTATCTTGTTTTGCCTTTTTATACTCCTAAAGATTAGTTGGTAACCATAAAAATAGTACTGAATTTAGAGTAAAGATTATACTTTAGTTGCCAATCAACATATTTTAATCTGGGTTAGTTTTATAGATACACATCTAATTAAGAAATTATATACCATGTTTACTCAAATACAAGATGAGTTTGTTCTCCCCCCCCCCCCCGCATTAGTATGGGGGGAGGAAGTCCTTCATCTTGTAAATGCATACAAGGAAATCTCACTGAATGCAGCATCTGTTAAACTGCTGTCAAAAGCAGCATGCACTTATCAATGGAAACCAGCTATGAAGTTGATTTTAATAGCAGCTAACACTGTGCATGACTGTCAAACACATGGCCTACACTGGACCAATATGCTGATGGGAACCTACCACAAAGATAGGCTAGTGCAGCCTATTTGAATAAAATATATGGGAGTGCCCATGAAGTACAGTCAGCCTCACTGCCAACTCTTTCGCACCCCTCCCCCAGCCCAATTAACAATATAGTAAACCATGAGCCTGTAGCTTTGGATTAATATCATGCATAGTTTGTGTTGTATACAAGGTGCCAAAGTGCTGCTCAAAAGTGTGTTTATGGAGTGCCTGTGCTAAAATTTTTACAGCAGTTTCAAAAAGAAAAAAAGTATCCATTTTCCATTAAGTGTATATTCAGATTGCTACAGCCATGTTTAACTTCAAGGCTATTGTTTCCAAATTTGCTCCTCACTTCCATGTGCTCAGGAAAAGTAGGGTCTAACACAAAGGAGAAAGTAGGGGGAAAAGTTTGGGGGAAGCAGAAAGCAAAGGAGCTACCTGACCTCT
>NW_017728886.1:258603698-258610588 GCF_001723895.1 Crocodylus porosus | reverse complement strand
GAGTCTGTCTACATTATTCCTCCACAGGGCAGTGTAAAGATATGCAGACTAGTCTGGATCCTTAGGTGACCTGGACTTCGGGACTATTGGTTGAATCGGCCCTACAGATGTTTCTTCTCAGATAAGCTGCTTGGGTACACAAGTTAGCTTACATTTTATCTTAATTTTTCTGCAGAAGACACATCCCCACACTTCCATTGGTTTAACCAGGCTATCCTTGAGACTGGCAGGTTCAGATGCTGTCTGTAACTTTGGGCATGTCTGTGCTGACTCCCCATTGCTCTCAGAAGCAGTGAGAACTGCTGAAAACTGTCCTAGGTACCTACAGGCTCCCAATGCAGAAATATAGCAGTGAGGATGTTCTGGGGATGCGTTCCCTTCCTCCCTCCCCTTGCTACTTTTCATCTCTTCCTGACTTTTTTCCTTGATAGAAGCAGCTTGGCAGCATTGCATCTTCACCACCTTGTTTCCAGTGTGGAAACTGCAGAGTGGGAGCAATGGGCCATGCTGAATTTTCAACCACAGCCTTGAGGCAGTATAGACACATCCTTGTTGGAAAGCATTTCCTTTCCAAAGCCAGGAACAAAGCACAAGAATTTGGCATCTCACTTGTTTCTAGCAAATATAGTGGCTTATGTCAGGTCTATGTCATGAAAGTCTACTCAAAAGCCAACCACTCACTTCCCATAAGTCACTCCAGTGTGAGCATGACTTCTTCTGTGCATCTAAAGGTCTAGGGTTCAAATGCTACAAATGAATAACAATTCTTCCTCAAAATTGGAAAAAAATCATGTAAAATTCAACTTTTAGGATCAATAAGCCTAGTGAGAGACTGTCAGAAGGATGTTTCTGTTTGTATAACCTGTGAAATTCTCAATTGTCTGCAAAATCAACTTTAAAAAAAAAAAAAAAGTAAAATACTGACTCCTGCGGTCCTTGCTGCCTCGCAGTCTGCCTGGGATTGGAAAGTGCAGTTGATGCAGTGGCAGGAAGGGCCGCCAGGGCCTCTCTACTAACCAGTGGCAAGAAGCGGGATTGCTGGGAAATGCCCATGAAATCAGCTCTTTGTGCTGTGATAATTCCTTTGTCTGGCTGTGAATTAAGTAGGTTCCTGGCTATATACAAAAATGTTGATCCTGCCACCTCTGGCATATGCGCTCTGCTGTGGCCTTTAATGACGTGCCTGAAGCTGCTTCCCCAACAGGATCTCCACCAAATTTCCTCGTGCCTTCTGAATGACACTTGATCATGCAATCTTGAGTCTCTTAACTTTTTGTTTTGCTTTGTTTCAGTGTGTTTCTGAGTCTGTGTTTCTGAGAGTGTTGAAACATGTCTTTTATTTTAGATTTAGCTGTGGGAAAGGGTGGTGTGAACCAAAAACGACAGGTAGTTTGAGGTGGTCGGAAGGTTAAAAATATAAGTTCCTTAAACTTCTTTTGATCTTTGCAGATACCAGTTACTGACCATGTCTGTGGAACTGCAGGATGCAGACCTTGCAGAGGTGAAGCCTCTGGTAAAGAAAGAGGAGGTAATTGTAACATTCAGTTTCATAATCTAGGACTAGAGTTGGAACTCTTTTTATTCATATTTTAAGGATTGTTAAAATTCAAGGCTTTCAAGAAGAAAAGACGTGAAGTCCCATGATAACATGAGACAGCAAGAAAGTTCTGGTTTCCTTAAGAATTGCCTATGCAGCCTCGTATCTCTGTAACTGTATCTATTTAGAAATTACTACAGCTATGCTGGTACAGTTCAGTAGTGTGGACGTGGTTACACGAGGCTATTTACATGCATTTCTAGAATAAGCAATGTGGATGAAAGTGCCTTTAAAAGCAGTGCATAAATGGTGTTCAAAAAGGTTCTTAATTCTTACCTTTTGAGCCATGTCTGTAGTTTCCTCCCAAGGTGTCATAAGAGTTTTTGCAGAGAAACTTAACTAGCTTTCTAACTCATTAGCTTGAGTAGCACAGGAGGGTCATTATTCTAGCCTGGCTTTTGCTGGAACTCCAACACGCGCCAGGGATCCTAGGTAGTTTAGTGGGCAGCAAGCCCATGCTCGGATGTATGCTGCTGGGACCGAATGAACTGGCATTCAAATTGCAGCTCACCTAAATGAGCCATGAAGCAGTAGCACTCTAATTGGGCAAAAAGGCTTATTAATTGTGGCCGCCTATGCATCTGTAACTGTCTGACTCGAAATAGACTGCATCACAGGAAATAGCTGAATCCTTCATGGACCGGCCAAATTTGCCCTGATATCAATCTGATGTTATTTCTGTTGATCTTTTTCATGTGTGACCATAATTACTGACAACAGTAAATCTTAGCTGGAACTATTAATTCTTGTATTTGTAATCTTCTCTCCATTTCCCACCCCTGTTGAATTAAGTTACTTGCATCAAAAATTTGGGAAAGCCTTTAATGTGCAAATCATTTCATTTCAGTTGTGTTAAATTATTTCTGTAATGCACTTTACTCGGTATTAGCATGAAAACACTGTTTGAAAACTAGCAGGAACACCGTTTAAAGTTCCAGAAACAAAGATCCCGTTCTCATGCAACTATCACTTGCTATTGCTGTTTCTCTGCTCTTACTAAGAAGCCTTTCAGTTTGTTTTATTGCAAAATGTTGGCATTTTTAATGAGACATTGAAGAAATTGTGTGGGGGGTCTTATGTGCAGAAGGCAAATCAGTTGCATTGCGCAACAAAAGATGTGTGCTCTTACTCGAGATGCCCAATAAGTAGGGGGCTATCTAACTCAGGGAGGCGGCTGGCTGATTTTTGCAGGCACCACCACCTTTTTACAGGCTGAGTGCAGTGGATCCCCCATGCCTCTGAACAAGGGACTGCAGCATCACGAAGACTGCTGGATCCCTCTGGGGAGCCAGCATTTTATTTTTAGTAAGTTTTGTCTTTTTTGTTTTTGCAGTGAGCCTGCTGTTTCATGGAGCCCACTCAGATGTTGCGGTCTCCATGAAAATTGCACAGCTAGAACTTGGTAGGCCCATACCAATAAGCTTGAGTGTAAATTTTACACTAACTTGGTGACTAGCCACTCTTGCTGCACCTTAACTGCATAATAGTTGACTTCACCGTCAGGGGTCAGCACTGTAAAAAATAAATAAAAGATCTATCTTGGGTGGTAACAGTGTAAACTTAAACTCCCAAACACTTCAATCTGATATCTGGATCAGCTGGTTGTGCATACAAGATACTTTCCAGGTCCTAATAAATGTCATGGCTCTTAACATCTTGACTCAGACCTCAAGTCATTACGTCCTCGTTTTTTATGTCAGTTGATGGACCCATGACAGTTATTGGTTAAACATCGTGTTAGTCATACCACTCTAATAACATAACTTTCTTACCAGGGTGTCACTTGTCCTGTTTTATCCTTCCTTGGTATATGTTGCAACCAATGAAGTCTTGTTGCTTTTGCCTGTCTTATGTTAAGTTACCCTACTGAAACTTCTACCACCTGCTCAAGTTTTCTCACACATAGGGTCAGTGTATGCATCTAGTCTTGATTTTAATTGATATTGATATTTCTAGCAGTATTTTAAGTAGCAGCCAAATGTATGCTGAGGTTTTAAAGCCACTTGGGTTGGGGGCCTGTGTTATATGCCTACTTCTGCTGCATGCACTGGACTGGCTAGCAGCTTGTCTGCAATGGTGAAAGCAGAACATGAGCTGAACAACAAAGAATGACGTCAAGCCCATTTCTGAGCTGAAGGTGAAATCCTGCCTACTTGGTAGATGCAATTAATCTAATTGATTTAAGTAGAAATGGGTCTCTGCTGCATGATTGAGCTGTTGGTGCTTAATGTCATGTTCTAATGTTGTATTTGTTTAGTCTAGAAAACCACTTATGCTAACCATTAGATGGCATGCACTTTTAAAGGAACATGAATTAGAAGTTCTGGGTTCTGCTTGGAGTTATGAAGTTAACAGACACCTCAGATTTTTTACTCAAATGAATATACTAGCTTCTCTGAGATTTGAATTGGTCTGTAAGTGAAGCTAGCATTTAGAAGTCACTCGTCTCTTGTGAGGTTTTGGCATCTAAAATATTTGAATCCAAATCTTGCACTTTGTTAGAGAAGCTTCACTGACAACTTGATGTGATCTTACTACATTAGGAGCTGTATAAATTAAGAAATAAATCTGTCATTCTTGCAAGCTTTCACATGAAGTGTACACATTTTCAGGCTCACTTTGAAACTGCTTTGCAAACCCTTGCACTAATATATCTGAAATCTTTTCACAGGCAATCATTCGCCTCCTTCCAGAGTTTGATGCTCAGGCAAGTAAAAACCCTTTTTCACTTCCCTCTTTGGTAAAACAGGGGTGAGAACAAGTATTCAAAACATTCAGCAACATCTGATCAAAAGTGTATTGAATCTTAACCAATGTAACTGCAAAATACAAAACTGAATATGGCTAGAGGTCTCTTATAACGGTGCGATAGCAGGAAATCCTTACAGATTGCTGAGAAATGTCTCGTCTTCAGAGAGCATAGCAAGCAGTTATATTTGCCAAATGTGACTTTGGCAACTTCAGTGAAGGTGAATTTTTTTTGCAGTATGTTAAAATATGTGCACTTCCTTCTGGGATATAGACAGTCCAATGTTTTCCATAATGGAAAACGAGTTTCCAAGGTAATGATGAGGCATGTGGGGAGTTGGTTAGCAGCCAGTTGTGGAAAACAGTAAAGCGTAAAGGAGTTGACAGGAGGTTTAGTCTCTTCAGTTATTTACTCGCAACGAGGCCATAGGTTAAATTCACAGCCAATTCAAAAAGTGGCTTCCCTTTTCCACTTAAAGGTTTATGAGGGCTAATGAACTTACATTTTCAAAATTTCTTGCCTTTCTGCCTTGATTTATAATCTTTCTTCAGTGGTATTGTTATGCAACGATACATTTGATTGGGCTAATCTAAACAAATACACAGGAGCAGTGCTTTTATTCCTGCAAAGACATAAATGCAGGCTGCATGGAAAGTTTATTTACTCACCATTGTTTTGAGGTGACATCTTTAATATAATAAAGAAACATTTTTCCATCCAAGTTGTGGATGGAAAAGACTACCTCTTTTCTATATATCAACACTTACCAGGACATGTACGAGCTCTGCTAAGTCAGAACTGCATTTCTGTTTTGGGAAGAGTATATATAAGAACACAGTTTTATTTTTACCCAGCCACTGGGGGCATGGAGTGGCAGTTCTCCAATACTGAAATCATTGAATACACTGTACCCAACTTTTAGTTGGGAAAATATTATTGAAAAAAACATAATAAACATTTTGGGTTGTTGCATTTTATCTAATTTTTATATATGCTTAGTGCAATGATGTGCAACCTAGTTACTACTTGCCTTTAGTACTGTATTCTTATGTTTCAGGAAGCTTAAGGGGCAAAACTGTCCAATGCATTTCCTTCCATTACCACTTTATTTACTCCAGAAAAAATATTTAATTTCATAATGCCTCAAATCCACCTTTTTCTTTCTTGTGGATTTTGATACTCAGTCCCTTAAATGGGATAAATCTACTTTTGCTGAGGAATTGTTTAAACATGGATTTAATTTGTTGGGCAGCAGTTTATTAGAATAAATGTGACAGTGCCTGGCCATGTGGGAGAAGTTGTGGGGCAGTTGGTTTTTTGTTGCATTCAGATTTAACTTGGAATAGGTCTGAATCCCAGATAAACATTGCTAACTAGAGTACAGTACTGCAGTGTTTTTTAGTAAAAAGAATTAAAAAATGACCTTTTTGTCTTCTATCTCTATTCTTGAAATACTTTAAATATTGTGATGTTAGCTTATAATTAAAAGCTAGATCTCTGCCTTCAAGATCAAAATGAAGGAGAAAAAGGTATGGGGGGTGGAGGGGTTGTTTTTGCTGGGGGGAGTACTTATTCTGATTTTTTGTGTTTTGTTTTTTTGTTTTTGTTTTGTTTAATCCACTACTAATCGAGACCTGTGAATTTTGTCATTTATTGTATGATAACTTCATGCTGACTTTTGAGAGAGAGAGAATTTGCTTTTCTTCTGGCGCATTCTTACAGTGTCTCATTTTATGTAGTTCTGTTTTTGAGTTTTACTTTATTACAGGTATTCCGAAGATATCAGTTGATAAAACTTGCCTAGAGCCTCAACTCTGGAGGTCAGGAAGTTCAGGTTTTTGGTTCTGTTTTAGCTCCAAGATAGCTAGTTCAGCTCCATGTCAGCTGAGGGGGAGTCATTACATATGCCTGTAAATAAATAGTTTTTTCAAGCAATGCCAAGCGTCTCCAACTTAGATTTTTAACATTTTAAGTGCTTAGCTTTTTGAGAGATGTAGTCATTTATTTCATACCTAAATATGGATTTGGGTAAAAGGCAGGTCCAAGATGAACCTTGTAGTTGAGGTAGCAATTTGGAAAATGTTGTTTAGCCTTACTGAGGGCAGGCTCTGGAAATGGAGATGCTAACAAACGTTTCATAAGTTGCTTCTGAGAGGGTATTTATATCTGCTTATTAAATATTGTAAAGTTTTGCAAGTAGGATTCAAGATGGACCTTGACAAGTAGATGGAAGGGATAACAGGACAAGGATGTTCTTGGAGCAGTGAATGGTGCGTTCGGTATGTACATTGGAGGGTTTAGTATCCCTTGATAGGATGAGAGGGAACTCCCATCTCCATGCTTCAGGGGCTTTTGCTGATCACCTGTGGACATCAGGAAGGCTTTTTGATATTTTTTTTGTCTACTTTGTGAAGTGTAGAATATTGGCTACAGCTGTAGATGGGAGTCCGGTTGTTTCTAGGGATGCTTTAGAAATCTTTCACATCCTTGGAGTACCAAATTATATTTTCCCTCCAGTTCAGCTCAACAGGACAATGCTTTATG
>NW_017728886.1:258574255-258603598 GCF_001723895.1 Crocodylus porosus | reverse complement strand
GCCTTGGATTTCATTCCGAGATAGTGTTTTAATACAAATCAGTTGGTAAAGAGCCTCTTACTATCACATGGATGTTGATTAGGATGTGTTGCCATCTGTTTTTGCTGCCCTGCATTTTAAAGCATTGCTCCTCCCCGTTATGTAGATGCATCCCTGTTGTATAACAAGATCAGTGGAGATGATGCAGAGCTGTTGGGCTGGTATCATTAAAGAAACTGTTTTCATTTGGCCATGCGTATGGGAGTCTGACATTCGTGACTAAATATTTACACTTGCGGAAAATAGCCTAATCCAGTTAAAAATCCACAGCATCATCTCTTAGTAAAGATGAATGAAAAATTGCATTAACTAGTAGAAGGGCAGTTTCGTTTGCATCGGTTGTTAGAATTGTTGTCCTGTGAGGAGCACAATTCACAAATAGCTTAGTGACAGTTGAGCTTAAATTGAGATTAACTGGCTGAACTCTTGCCCATCTTAAACTACTTAAAAATAGAGTGTAGGAGGCAAGCAGGATGTTGGTTACATATCAGTGGCTTTGTCTGATCTAAAAAGGGTTTTGTATCCAATATAGGAAAGGAAAATGCATCATTTGTAAATGCAAACTCTAAAACATGCTCTAGTTTCTTCAGTATACACTGAAAACGGTGCGCCCCACAGCATTGCAGTACAATAGTAGGAGAAGCCTGTTAATCTCTGTCTTGCTAAATAGGAAATATAAGGTATGCAAGCGCATCTAGGGTGGTGGGAGGGTTATGCAAAATAATATTCTTCTGTTGGTCTTCATAAGTGTTAAATCTAGTTGCAGCCAGGTGTCTTGATGAGAAAGCAGGTTGTTTTCCAAGTTTAAAAAGTAAGCCATAAACAAAATATTAGTTGTTTTGAATATTGTGGAGTGAATGTAACTAAAAAATTTAATTCACCTTCTAATGAATTGTGGCATGATAGATTTGGGAGACTTTACGCGTCATTAATGCGTTCAGAACGGCCCTTTTGATTCTTCCCATATACAGAATAAGGGTGCTGTTTTTAAAACCATTGTGTAAGTTGAGATTTTTTATTTGAAACCTAATGTACCTGTATCTTGTCATGAAAATACCTAGTTTTATCCAGGAGATGGTCAAACTTCAAGATGTTAATTCTCTTAAACATACAATAGCTTGATCTGGGGTTCTGCGTTTAGTAGTATATGTGAAATGTTAAAAGGAGTTGACAAATTGCACGCAAAACTAACTCTGTGGTTTGAAAAGCGTACAAAAGTTTTGGGTAGAACAGGTGATCTGCACGGCTTGTGGTGGAGAGCTGCATTTCTCTTCTGTCCAAGTTGTGCTGAAGAGGCATTTCTCCTGGCTAACCCCAACTCGAATCCTATTTAAGAATGACGTCGTGCTGAGTACTAGTTGTTCAAATGGGGGAATTATGGGAGTCAGGCTTATGTAGAATAATAGCTTGCCTGCATACACCAGCTATCCACTAAGGCAGAGTAAAACCTTCTGCTTGTTTCTGCTTGTCGGTTGAATTGGCCACACTGCTTTGTCTGAAAATGGTGTTGGATATGGAAGATACTGCTTACCTGCTAAATGATGCAGTAAGTGTTTAGAGAAACTTTTTTAAGATGCTGCTTCAATGTCACTAGTAAATAGCTTATGTACTTGTTTTCATGCAGACTCCTTTGGTGTGTATGGATCTTGATTATTTAGTGTAGTCAACTGAAATTTTGCAGAACTATCATGACTAATAGCAGGAAGGAGAATGTTGTTGCTTTTTATTTTAAGCTTTCAGAAATAGTTGTCTAAAAACATCCTGATTTTTAAAGGTCAATGACCCTTCCTCCAAATACTAGAGTGGGGTTTTCAGGTTTTATTTTTTTTAAATGCGTTTTTATGGGTGGTATGATTCTGGATTGGGCTATGTAATCTTGCAAGTAATTGGTAGATTCAAAATGATATTAAAAGTTAGCCTCAAAGTAAAGCAGTATGAATCGAGTCCTGCATGTCTGGCAGGGGTAGGTTATAACTGTACTATATGATGCTAGAGGCTCCGTTTCATGCAGTAAGAGCTATTGAATATCTAGGCATAAAGTCTCTCTAAGACCTCTTAACTTTTTATAGCTTTTAGTAATTTTTTCCCCTATAATCGTTCCTTTTCTTTTGGTACTTGAATCACAGTGGGGTCTAGTTGACAACTTGATGTTGCCTGTCTCCTAAGGTGCAGGTGCCAAAAACAAATTGGGGCAGGTGGATGGGCTGGTTGGTTGGTTAGTGTTAATTTTTTTGTTGTTTTTAGAAAAAAATGAGGGTGCCTTTAGTTTTTATTACAAGATTAGCTGCAAGTTGAATGTAGTTTAATGACATCTGTGAACAGCAAGAAACCGAGGCTCTTGCTGAACTTCCTTTGCCATAGCAGGTGTTCTAAACTTGAAATAAGTACAGCATGACTTCTAGTTCATGCCAGTTTAACATTTGTGATCATACAAAGGGATGGCTAGCTTTTGTTCAATATTGGCTTGTTTGGTTTCTTTACATAATGGGGTTAATGGTTTGACTGTCGGTGTGTCCTCTAATACCCTTAAGCAAATGTCTTTATCTGGTATGGACCACAGGCATGTGGATCTGGTTGTAAGACATGCTCTCTATACAATAACCAGTTTGTCCGGAAGGGAGAAGATTGCAGTAACTGCAAGCCTCACAATATGATGACTTTAAGACCATTCTCAACTCTTCAGTGATCAAATTTAGTAGTAGATGGCAGACACTTGCACACTGTACTATAACAAAACTCCCCCTTTTTTGGTCTGCTGATGCTCTGAGTCTTAAAAATGAAGACAGAATGACATGAGCAATGGGAGGTCATGGGGAAGGAAGTGCACACAAAACCTTGTGGAGAAGGCAGATGTGACTCAGGGTGACATGGGTGCACAGAGGGCATTGTCATGGGAGAGAATGGGACACTGGCAATGGAGTTGCTCAGTCATTGGGACATGGAGAGGCTGTAATGAGACTTTGAAACCAGGCAGATGGGGAAGCAGGGTGGCAGGGGAGGCAATTTTGTTGAGGGAGCTAGTCTTAGGGTATGGTGAGCTGAGCCTATAAAAGTGTAAACCACTCATTTCATTTTTTTTTTTTTAAAAGCTTTTAAAAATCTCTTGTAAATGCCCTTTCAGTGCTCCCTGTGCCTGTTCCATAACACGAAAGCAGAGATTAACATGTCTGTATCCTGTCACTGTACCATTCAAATTGCCCTGATGGAGCTCTTTCTTCAAAGAGAGAGAAAATGCAATATTTAAATTGTGCTGATCTTTTTCATCCTACCATAAATATCCATGTTGTGGCTGCTGAGCTGAGCATTTAAACAAGTATTGCATCCCTTTCTTTCTAGGAGCAAGATGTCGAAACTGTGCATGGCTCTGTTCATGTCACAATGTGTGGGGTCCCCAAAGGAAACAGGCCCGTCATCCTGACATACCACGATATCGGACTGAACCGTAAGTGACACTTGTATGCAGCAGCTTAGTAATGGCCTGCTAGAGTAGCTGGTCACTTATTCTCTTTTTAGTTTATCGAGTTACATTGTCCAACCTGTTTTAAAGGGGTTGAGATGATGCTGATTCCTTCAGGCTGCGCTGAAGGCCAAAGCCACTGATGCAAAGGAGCCCAGGTTTATTGTTCAGAGTACATGTGGGCTGGCTGTCGGTCAAGAGGAGGGTTAGTAGGAATCTTTCAATGAATTTTTGCTCGTGGTAAAAGGCATTGGGACTAATGACAAGCATGGGTGGTACTACTCCAACCCCTGGAGTACGGATGTATGACTATATAATAAAGTATATGATATTTTCTTAGAGGTGTCATTCCTGTGTCGTCCCTCTCCCCGCCCCATCCCTTACCCTTTTGCATAAAGGCTTTTCTCTCTGTGTCTCCTTTCATAACATCCCAACACAGCAGCTTGTTTCCTACAAAAGCTCTTGTCTCTCTAAACCAGTTAGTCTCTTAAAGTGCTACCCTGACTCTCGTTTTGCCCATAATCTGATTTACCTTTTTGTTCTGTGGATTTCTCTCTCAATCTAAATACCATGTCTGTAAATAAATTAACTGAAGTTGAAAGATTCTTGGGTCCAAAGTAATCCCAATTTAAGTAACCATTAAATGATACCGTAAAAACCATCTGATGGAGAGTGTATGTGGAGAGGCCTTGAAATTGTATGTCTGATAATGATGAAAGGAGCTTTGTATGCAGGAAGCTGGGAGGATCCTTCTAATTTTTTTTTCTAGTGCTGTTGCTTGGTACTGCAAGTTCTCTCCATTTCATTTGAACGAGTGTGGAGGATGATACCGTGTCAGCAGTAGTTTGGTTGGGGAACTATTTTTTTTATTTCTTGAGAGCTAGGTGAATTTACTGGGCTTCATAGATAAGCTCTAGGACCAAAATCTACTGTGTTTTGCCCCTTCCATCACGCCACGCAATATAGAATATTTTTGTTTTAATAATACGGGCCAGTTTAGAAGTCTGTTAAGTACGGCGGGAGTGTGTCTACACACAACGCTACACCAGACGCTGAAGAAAATACTAAATGGCTGCGCAGTAACCACTGTTCAGTCAGATGCACGCGTAAACATGCCCCAAGGATACTAGGTTATGGTCCTGTCAGTGTTGTAGCTTTTTGCCAGGTGCTTCAGATTAGCACACTATCTTGTAATAGTTGGGAATAAGGGCAATGACTTCTTTTCTTGAATTTCCTGCTTTTTTTGTGTTTTGGTATAACCCTGTGAAAAATCAATGGAAATTTAGTGGATGCTTAAAAAAAGAAAAGCAAACTTGGATAAACATTTGGTCCCAATTTAAAAAAACAAACCAATGAACTAAAAGTGTAGAGAATATGCTCCCTGGGATTTGTGAGCCATAAACATTCTGAGTGCAGCTGCCAAAGTAACTAATGAGTAATGGTTTCCTGGTAAACTTCCTTTTTCTGCTTCAAGAGATAAAGCAAGTTGACAGTAACTACTTTTGGAGCAGGATTGTGTTGATCACTTGAAAAATAATGTGTTTATTACTTTGAGAACATAACTTGAACTGGGTGAACTAAACTGTAGGTTAGTGAAACCCTAAATCCCCACAGAGATGACCTTAAGAAACCTCAAACCACACTTTAAGACTGCTGACTTAAAACAAGACATTCCTTTTTCCATCTTCTAACTATGCTCCTTTTCCTCCTAAAGACAAAACTTGCTTCACTCCCCTCTTCAACTACGAGGACATGCAGGAAATCACACAACACTTTGCTGTCTGCCATGTGGATGCACCTGGGCAGCAGGATGGAGCAGCACCTTTCCCAGCTGGGTGAGTTGTCTGACTTTGCTTTCAGGCTTAGCCTGTTAAATGGTGGGAAGCGACTTCCTTGGTCTGTTAATTTTAGCTCGGGTAACCTCCATGCAAGTCACGGAAGTTGTGCAGTATTTTGTGGATGAGCCAAGGTCAGATTGGGACTTCTTAAATTTACACTTAAGTATCTTGGTGTTTCTTTAACGTAGCAAACATCCCTCTGCTCTTAAAATAATTTTTAGGCAATGTGTACAGCTGTCAGTTTTAAAATGAGTTGGCTAAATCTATGTGTAAGGAACTTGTTTTTGCAGCTTTTATTCCTGTTTCCTCATAACTATTTTTTTTTTTTTTTGTTCGCAGTAGAAGCAGAAAAAGAAATTGGTGGAATAAAATAGTGGTTTTAACTGCTATGTAGAATTACCCCATTACAATCAGTCCTTTAGAGAGAGACAAGATGGAAAAATGCTAGTGAACAGAACTGAAAAAGCTATATTATTAACTAGAAAATCTGAACTGCAGAATATTTAAGACAAATGGAGTTTTAGTAGGATGACCAGGTGAGGTTTTTGTTGACTTCTAAGCATGTACTTGTTAATCCTCTTGGAAGTTTTGGTCTGTTCTTAGATAAAGTCACGTACTAGTAGAACCTGCCAACATCTAAAAGAGACTGCACTGGCCAAAATAAGTTTGACATCTTAGTCAAATAAGACAAGGGGGCCATAAAATTTAAGATTTGTCTTCAATAAAATTGAGTATGATGGAAGGAGCTGCCAAGGGAGAATGAGTAGCAGTTCTGCTATAGGAACCAGGGAGAAAGGAAAGAGTGGACTTGTACACCTGTTGAGAAAATCAAATTGATTCCTTTCACTGGTATGGCAGTCAGAGGTCATTGTAGAGTGTGTACCAGATTCTCAGCTTGTGTGCAGAAATAGCTCTGCTTCGAGTTGCGCTATGATGTTATAGCTGATCTAGTACAGGCTGTTTTCTTAACAATATCTGAGAAATTCATCTTCTGCAGGTGTCATCTAATTAAAAATGGTTTGCGAGTGTGTCATGCTAGTTTGGACAGCAAAATAAGCACGCGTTTGCTAGTATAGTATGTGATGGAACAAATGAATCTATATGCAGGCTTTAGTTGGTATAGAAGAGTCTTCAGTATGTCCTTAAACAATGCAGCAAGGTCCCAATGTTGACCTAAACCAGAGCAGGTCTGCATCGTACAATGGGGGTGCTTTTTTTTTTTTTTTTCCCATTATTTAGGAAACGGCTATAATGTGAATCATGGATGGGTGAAAGGCCTATCCTTCTCCATTCAAGGAGATGGCGTCAGGAACATTGCTTCAATCTCTAGCAGGGCTCCTAGGGTTAAATACTTAAATGGCATCTTGGCTCTTGTGCTCACTTGTCATTTTGCCATGTCAGGGGAAAAAATGTTGTTTTTTTTTTCCAGCACTTCAGAGTTAGGCTTATAAGTTTGCAGTGCCCAGATATAGACACCTTTGTTCAGGACTTTTTAAACACTTTTTTTTTAAGTATTGATCTAGCAGCCCATCAAGTCCCAGTGTTGACAGGGAACTTCTGGTTCCAAGGAAGGTAGTAAGCCAGATGCATCCCCCATGGCTTGCCTGTTTTGCAAAAGTCCTGACACTGCACATCACAACTTCCCCTCAGGGTAGCAGGGGTTTTCTTTGTTTTCAGAGATGATGGGAGATACCCTGACACACACATGCACAAAAATAAGACTTTTGGTGGAGTCTGTCCCTGTAAGTGAATGCAGAGCAGTAGCATCTAAGAGTAGGGTTCTGGGTTCACTTTCCTGCTCTGCCACTGAGTTGACTCTAGGCAGGTGGTCCTCCCTTAAAGTTGGCCAAATTTTCGAGGATGCAAGATCAGATTGATCCTGTGCCTGGGGGTATGGGAGATCCCACATTGCTTGTGTTGGAAGTACCGTAATCGCTGAGCTGTCTGCCAGTCTGGGATGACTCTTCCATCCTGCTCCCCTCTCTCACCTTCCTGCCCCCACCCCCCCAAAACAAATTTACGTTGCTATATTTTTTTCTCCGTAACAGCAAAGGCTTTAACTTTTTAATTGAAATGTTTTCTTGTCATCCCTAATTATTCTATCCATGAACACTTTACACATTTATAAAATCAAGGTAACTCTTGTACATCAGTACAATAAGGCTCAGTTGCTGATATTTTTAAAAAATGTAGTGTATCTTTGGTTACAGTGAGCCCACAAGTATGAAATGTTGAAAGTACTATTTAAATCTCTGGCCACAATTGTAACTAACCCAATCTACTTCAATCCAAGGAAGCCTACTGGCCTGGAAAATGATTACTAAACTTTACAAACAAATATTTCCTATAGATACATGTATCCCTCTATGGATCAGCTGGCTGAAATGCTCCCAGGGATCCTGAAACAGTTTGGGTGAGTAGAGAATCATGTACTAACAATTGAGTCTGTTTTGATTCTGATTTTTATATATGGTCTTAAAAATTCATTTAGCCTATAATGCACTAATTAAACCCTCCTGAAATTGTTCGTACTTAATCATACTGTTAAACATATGAAGCATCTCTACATTAATCAGTTTTTAGTCTGAAGGAATCGCTGTTGCTTCAGCACTTCTCCCCTTGTAGGCTCTGCATTGTACTAGTCTCCCTCCTCCAAGCAACTTAATTTTAACGTGTCCTTGTTTTGAGAAGTTGTTGTGCTTAAGAATTTTTTTTAAAAGCGGTTCATTTGCGAACTCTCAGCTGTGATGACGAGACTATTTGTTCCTTTAATTACACTTAAATGGTTCAGAATGTAAAGTAGCTAGTGCAAGAATTTGAATAGATCTATCTTTTTGTCTGGTTACATTTACTTATTTAATTCTCAGTATCTTTCTTGTGTGAGAGCATGATGCATAAGACCTATCAAACAAATTTTGAAAACATTTTAATGGGGGGACTGAGTTCTGCCTCCAGCCCCCTGGCTTGATGTTATTGATTTGAATAAGTGCACCACCAAGTTTTTGTTTTTTGGTTAAAGTACCATTTTGTTTTTGACATGGTTTTGTCTTGCCTCGACATTCTCTCTTCTGTTGTTTAATGACCCCACTGTAATAAATCCTTTTCTCTTTTTTCACCAGATTAATATAGATGCATTCAGTGCATGTTATTTGTACAGATCATTTCAATTTTTGGCTTGCTCTTGTGACTGAGTAGCCCTTACAGTATATGACTTTGTTCCGTGTCACCCTTGGAGAGAAACTGGGGAGACGTGGTTTAGTAGCCACAAAATGAGGTCTTTTTATTTAGCCTTCAGAAATTTCATAGCTCTGAGTCCTCAGTTTTCCCTGGCACTTAAAGTAGCTGATTCACTTCCAGAATCAGAACAATACTATTCTTCATCAGTATATTTATCTAAAGACATAAAGTTACTAGCCCTACACTGGAATGCAAATGGACAAATATCTGATGCATCTAACTTCAGCTGAGACCCAGACGGCATACTGAGCTACTCTGGGCTTGGTCCACAGCTTATGTAAATTGGTGCAGCCCTCCTGATGCCAATGGAGAGACAATAGATAATACTACCTATGAATCTGCCATGTAGTAAAAGCAAAATGGCATGTAGTGGGGTTGATCTGAACGGGGACAATCTTTTTTTTGTTCGTGTTTTTTGCATTTACATCAGTGCACTTCTAATATACTTTTTGTTCTGAGTAGGCTGAACAGTGTTATTGGAATGGGAACTGGAGCTGGTGCCTACATCCTAACTAGGTTTGCTGTAAGTTTTTTTTTTTTTTTTTTTTTTTTTTTTCATTGCACTTTTCTTGGAAGCTAATCCTCCTGACATAAGCAGATCCTTCCCAACCAGCCATAATTACTGGTTCAAGCAGTCCTGGTTTTAAGTGAAACAACAGGATCAAAATGTCCATTTGAGTCCTGGACTCAACCCAGTTAACTGGAAGTTGTTGTTTGTTTGTTTTTTTTTAATGTGAGTACCCTGTGTAAACCCAGGGTGGAGATGTTGCTAATCAGTAATGCTTTGCATATACCAATAAAATTGTTTATATACTTCCTGTCCCCTCCCCAAATAACTCTTTAAACTGTCTAATGTTGGTTTACAAAGTAGCTGAGGAAGTTTTGTGTTCGTATAACTTGCAGCTAAACCATCCAGAGATGGTGGAAGGACTTGTCCTCATTAATGTAAACCCCTGTGCTGAAGGATGGATGGATTGGGCAGCAACTAAGGTAAATGAACAAAAGTTGTTTGTTTCTTGTGTTTGTTTTTTATATTTCACCTTGAGATGTGGAGCTGAACAATAGGTTCTTAAGTGCTAATGATCAGTTAACTAAACTTTCCTAGTTTTCTTACTAAGATGTGGCTTTAGACTGGAAATATGGATACTAATTGCTTTTGGTTCTCTTTTTTCTTTTTAAAAAAAAAAAGTGCCTTCTGTAGTGTCATTGATTTACTTTTTTTTAATTATAATCGATGTACCCAATAATGTTGTCATACTATAGTTAACAGTGCTATTGTATATATTTGTCTCTTCAGGTTTATTAGCTCTTGGGGAAGAAATAATCCAATTGAACCTAAATGTGGGCTAGAACTGAAACCCTTTTTTTTAAACTACATTTTCAAAACAGTATAACATCTGATTCCTGCTTGCCCATGGTTTGTCTGCTAACAGTCTGCAATGAGAATTAGATTTGGAAAAAAAATTAAATTTACTAAAGGAGGTGTGCTTTCAGAATCCAGTAGGAACAGCATGTGCATGAACAAAAATAGTAAAAGTGTGCTGTCCTAGAGGATTGTCAAGCATGTTGCCACATCTAGCAGTGGCAGCTCCATGTGCAGGAAAAATCCTTGATATTTTTATATTTTGCTGCCTGCTGATCTGAAGATTAAAGGATACAAAAGTACATAAGTGATAAGGAATTTTAAGTTTCAAAAACCTTTCAGAGTTCCAGCAGGTAAATAATAGGTTTAATGTGATACATGTCTGTCATATATACACCATCTTTATGCACCATCTTATATATATAATTTGATCATAAACGCATTTCAAACCTGCCTGAAAGTGTGCTTCTTGTCCTAGCTCACTACTTAAGATGTGTATCTATATCTTAATTGAGCTAGGACAAGAAGCGCACTTTCAGGCAGGTTTGAAATATGTTTATGATCAAACGCATGGGTGTTTCTTAACCACATGGAAAAGGCTTAATGGACAAATCCTCATAGTTAGAAAAATTCTGTTGTAAGCTAAAAGAGGTGTTTGGATACTTGAAAAGGCAGCATCTACCTTTCAATATCAGGAAATCCTGCTCTGGTTGTAAAGAGAGCTGTTGTATAGATCTTCCCATAGTACTGAGAGCTACAAAGAGGAGCTCTTTTATACCCTTTAATCTGGGAAATTGTTTGGGAGGGGAGGGACTGAGTGACTCCCAGAAGGCATGGGATAACTGGTCTCTGAAATAAGTGGGTCACCTCTCCCAATATTCCTAGTTTGCTTAAATTCCCTAGTGGCCCTGTCCCACCTTTACTTGCCACTTACTAAGAGTCATTACATTTATCAAGTCTCCAGTGGTACTGCTGGATTGTGTGACCCTTTCTTAAATGTTTTCTGCTTGTTCTCAGATGTATAGCTGCAGCTGTCTTGCAGACCAGCCTTGCAATCTTTACAGTGTTTGTTGGATCCTCTTTCACAAACAGCTGTGAAAGATGGGGAAAACTCCCACGTGCTTGTCACCTTTTGTCCAGACATCTAGGAGGAATGATTATTTTAAGCTTAGGTGTTCTTTCTCTAACTGGTCAGTGTTATGCACATTAACACGATACATACCTTAGCAACCAGTTCTCGCACTGCATAAACTACAACAAGGAAGTCAAGAGTTGTATCCTATGGATATTCTTCCAGTTGGGTTTGTATTATGCTTTTGTGACACCTGGTAGTTGCAGGACATAACTTAAGTCAATACCTGACCTAAGCAGAGGGGAGTAGAGTAACCACTCCTAGTTCTCAGGCACTCTTTTTAAATTGAAAAATAAATAAAACACTTATTTCATTTAGATTTCAGGGTGGGCTAACGCCCTGCCAGATATGGTCATCTCGCATCTCTTTGGAAAGGTAAGTTGGCACTACTTCGTTATCTTTCATAAATTGTGTTCCACAATACCTTCCTTCAATTTACCACAGAACCATTAATCATGTCTTATGTTTTAATTTTTCCTTATGCACGGAATACTTTTTTTTAAACTTAGATATTTCATATTGCAGCTGCCTTGTCACTGAATCTTGATCTGCTGCCCGTAGCAGCAATTGTGTGAAACTATTATGAAAAGGCCATAGTACAGCATGGATACACATCTATAAAGACTATAAGTACAATATAGTGACAAAATTAATGTAGAAAACTACAGGAGTAGTATTAATTGCTCTTTAAAATACACATTGTTCAAATAACTGCTGTCAAGTTGTAGGCAGACTTCAGACATTTAAGTAAAAAAAAATAATAATAATAATAAAAAATAATAATAATAATTTTAAAGTGATGGTATAGGAGCTGACTTCTTTACTTCCTGATGTGAGAACCAGTATACAGGAGAGCAGCATTCCTAGTATTATAACAGTAAACTCCATAAATCTGGAAAACAGTTTACTGATAAAAGACACAAACTTTTAAAATGCTTATCTGCCTTAATGGCAACACTTGAATTTCATCAAGGTTTTATAGTGAAACTCTGGAACCATAATGAAAAGTACTTGAAGCTTAGAAGCTCTTCTGAAACTGAATGCTGCACTGCATATACTTTTGTAATTTCAGCCAACAAACCTAAGTTAGTTCTGAATAATAGTATTTGAGTGCCAAATGCTCTCCCCCTCCCTTCCCCCCCCCCCCATGTTCCCTGGTTGATTTGAGCCATGTGTAATTCTGATACATGTGTAATTATCAGACTACTAAAATAGACCTCTTTCAATGTAGGAAGAGATTCACAGCAACCCTGACCTGATTTATACTTACCGCCAACATGTTATCAATGACATGAATCCAACCAATCTTCATCTCTTTGTCAACTCTTACAACAGGTAAAGAAAAAAATATTCTCTTGAGCTTTGTAGTGACTTGTGGTGTTTGCCTGTCCCTTGGACTGTTGCTTATTGCATCTTCAGTACAAGTGCTATCAAGCAAAATTGCATGGGGAATCTTAGCTCCATCAGAAGATCGTCTTAAGACATGCTGCTTTATAATGATTTCTTTGAATGTGTATAGGAATGCATATTTTCTTTTATGCAACTTCTTTAGATTGGCTCATTTAAAAAGCAGATTGATATTTCTTTATTTTGTGTGTGTGTGTGTGTATATAGCTTTTGTCAATAAGGAAAATAAGTTATACATGACAAGTGTGGAGAAACGTGAGACTTGCTGAATCTAACTATTTTTCAATTTTATTTCTCTTCTCCCCCTCCCTGCCACCCAATGCCCTAACCTATAGTCGAAGAGATTTAGAGATTGAGCGCCCTGTTCCTGGAGTAAATGTTGTTACTCTACAGTAAGTACCACAACGTCAGATGGCAATGTCTTGGTGTTGGTATATGTGAATCTATCCCAATTTGAGCTGTCCTAAATGATGTAAATGCTGTCACAGTAAAAGCCCATTGGCTGTCTTAAAGAAATGGTATGGTAAGTTGGATGTGCGTTCTAAGTTAGCTATTGAAATAACATCTTCCAGTAGATTTTCCTGCTTGGTTTCAAATGCCTGCTGGTGCTTTTGAAAACAAAAGGCTCTGGAAATGCTTCCTGCAGTTGACAGTCTTCTAGGAGGTTTGTGAACTGCCTCTCAGCTTTGGTTGATGATCTCATAGAGCATAGTGGTCTGTTTAAAAATTGTACAGAAAAAGAAAAATTGTACTCTTAAAGTAGTACAGCTAAAAGCAATAAATATTTGTGCTTGTCTTGTTCTTGCAGCCTTTCCTGTAGCAAGTGATGGCTGTTTTATAGGGGAAGCATTATTTTTGAGGAGGAGGCTTTTGAAAGGGTTTAGGTAGTAAAGAAAATAATTCTTATAATCTTGCCTATCTTGAGTTTAAGTACTTTAAATTGCTTAGAAGATAGTGGTGGAGGAGAGCTCCATTCTGTTTCAGGGGGACCATTACTTTGCAATTTTAGTGAACTTTTAAATAATGAATGTGCAACAAATACAGTATCACAAAGCTTCATCTACTGTGGGGAGACGTACAAGAAAAGATGGAAAAAATATGGCTCGCCCATTCATTAGAATAAATAGAGGTTTTTGTTTTATAAATGCTTATACAAACAAAATTCTGTAACCAAACTGTTAATTATTTTTCAAAATAGTTAAAGCCTTAAGTTTATTCAGGAAGATGGTTAAGATGGCCCTAGAAAAGAGAGAGAGCTAAGAATTCAGAGCAGGAGAAATGGACTCTCCAGCAAGGTATGCCCCATAAGTGGGTTGGGTTTTTTTTAGACTGGGAAACGTAGCAAACTTCAAGGGGGAGCCAAGAGGGGGAGAGAAGCAGAATAAGGGAAAGAAAACAAAAGAAAAAATGGATATAAAGTTGTGGGAGATTACAGTGCTGTTGTAGTGACACATACTAATCTTTTTTTAATCTGTAACATGAAATTAGGGTATGCAATAGCATAGCAGCCTTCCTAAAGTTTCAGATCAATTTCTGGTCCTTTTAAGAACAGGTAGGTGAGATCTTGAATAATAAAATGAGACGTCTTTGGGATAGCAGCTATAATTTCTTGCTTCTGATCACTTAACTTCTGGTTCAGTCATCCTGTTTATACCAAGAAAAGGTTTTTTTGTGGATAAAAGTTGTGTTTAGGACATCTAAATAACCATTTTCTTGTAATTTTTTCTTTGCAGATGCCCTTCTCTTTTGGTGGTTGGTGACAATTCCCCAGCAGTTGATGCCGTGGTATGCATTGTAAAAGACTTAATGAACAACTTTTTTGGATTAATCGGCATACAGGCTGGGAATTTAGATCAGCATTGGAGAAATGTCCAGCAGTAATTGAGTGTAAATGGCTCGTTGTTCTTGGACCTGTCTTGTGTTCATGCCCTCTGCTTGGCCACGTTCAATTAATGGCTACTGTTTTGGGGACAATGGATATTGCAATGTTCAGACACATAATGAGCTAGCTGAGAGCCATGAACACAAATACTCACCTTTTAGAAATGAATCTGTAGTCTGTATTCTAGCTGTGTTTTAAATGGAGTTCTGCCTTGGGTCACTAGAAGCAGGAAACTTCATTTTGCCCTTCATAACTATCTTCAAATGGCTGGGTGACTTTAAACATTGCATCTTTAATGAGTCTGTCCAGTCTTTTGGCATGTGGCCACTTGGCAGCTCACTTTCTGGGATTCTACCAAATGACCACAAATCACATGATAAACAGCACTTACTGCCAGTGTAGCACAAGAAGCACAAAAACCTCTCTTTTTTTTTCTGGTTAATGGGGTTGTTTATACATCTGGAAGAATAGACCAGCAGAGAGAAACTTTGAATCAAACTATTTGTTTGAGCTATAAACAAAGGAGCCTTTAAGAAGTAAAATCCAAGGTGCACAACTTCTAGGGTATATTAAACTGTCAGACAAGAAGATGCTATATAATGATTAAGGCAAACAATTGTTCATACTTCTCATCCAGTAGTTTAAAATTATTGTGAACATGAGTGATGCTGACACTGCTGTTCTTCTATGCAGGTTGAATGCAATGCTAAATTGGATCCAACAAAGACCACACTCCTGAAGGTAATAACCAATACATTCAGATTACAGATCTTACTTTTTTTTATGGTTGCAGTGCTAGTGGAGTTAAACATAAATGAGCAGATGCCAAGTCAACATAGTGTAATATCAGGATATGGTGCAAATATAAATGCCTCTTGTTCAGGAGAGTATATTTTTTTTGAGTTGGAGCAGTCAATACTATTCAATGAGATGATCAGCAAATGGAGAAGAGAATAAGCCAACTGGCAGCATTGGAATATTCATGGAGAAAACTTTTTTTATCTTTGTTTCAAACCTGGGGTAGGGGAAGCTGGGCTATGGGGCCAATTTCACCTTCTCTGCTTTTTAGAAGTGCAGGCCATATTTACTAATTGTATATACACATGGTACTTTGATACACAGAACTTTTCATCTATGGGTCATCAGGCATGCATATAGGGTAAAACCATGGAAAGATGAAGTACAGCCAGTATGGTTTTCTGAACATTTAGAAACTTGGCTCTGAATAGATTTTTTTTTTTTTTTTTTTAAATTGGTGCTTATTAGGATTAGAGAGGTCAGCTAATGGGGGGAAAAACAGCTTTTTTTTCCCACTAATAACCTGCTGTTCCAGTGAACTTGTTGAGCTTCTTCTAATGCCAGGACATCAGCAGAAGTGTTACTGATCCAGACTTTTGTTTGGAATTCGTTAGCTAGACTTTTATTTTTGCTGAACACAGTCAAGCAAGTGAGTGAACAGCCACGCTGTACTAAGACCCAGGGTAGGTGATGCAGGTCACATGAGCAGCATCATGCTAAGAGTTCACTTGTGCAAAGAAACAGACTTAATCGTCACTTCAGTAAGGAGGAGAGGGTTTTCTGTTTTGGTTTTTCTTTTTTCCCCCCTACCAGGTACAGGTCAAAACCTGCATGGAATGACAGTGTGGCTTGTACAAACCTAAATCCTCCCGGGAGGAGACGCTGAACAGCTGGGCTAAGCCCTAATCGGATCCTGTTAATCTCTATTGAGGGAACGAGTTCTGCGATAATGGCTTGTAGCTACAGTTTTTAAGCCTGAAATCAGCAGCTTTGTTCTGGTCCTCAGTTGCACTTCTATATCTCATGCAGTTCCTCAGTTCTTTGTAGCTTTGCTGTGAGCAGATGGGGTATTCACATACCTCTTGTGCTTAGGAACAGGGCTAGTAGCATGGAGCAGTTTATTGTACAGAGCATCCATACTTAAACACGCAGCAGGAGTGGGTTTTCTGCTCTGTTCCCTGCACCTGTATCGCTTCCCATCTTCACCTGCAGGACAGAGTAACAGAATGTCTTCAGATCAGGTTGGTTCTGTTTCTGCCTGCTGGTCCAAAGTATTAGCTTGGTGGTTACAAACCAGTATAGAGCAGTGGCACCCAGCCTTCTAGCCCTGTGGGTGCTACTGCTCTATAGATCCCTGTGGTCTTGGTTTGTGAGCCTGATTCCCTCATGCCAGCCAGATCTGGCCACAGTCCAGCGCAGTGTAGCACACGGTGCCACATTACCTGGCCCACAGAGCTCTCCGCACATTTGGGAATTGGGCAGCAGGGGAGTGGCAATTTAATGCTGCCACTGCTTCCCTACTGCCAAACTCCTGGAGCCGTGTGGAGCCCTGCAGGCTGGACGAGGTGGCTCTCAGCAAGATGGATCTGATGGGTCGAGCACCACTGGTATGGAGGAATCTGACGAAACTTTGTTGCCTTCCACTTCCCCAGTTCAAACCTGTTTGATGAGGCTTACTATCCTAGAATGGCTCTTTAGTTCAGCAAGTCTTACTTGAAAAATGTCACCTCCTTCAGTTAAAACCAGATTCATTGCTAACCGTTACCAATTTCATTAGGAACTGAATAGAAATGAAAAGCATCTTACAGGAGTAGAGTCTAGCTGCCGGCTAAAACTGAATCCTGATTTGGAACCCTTTGCAACTGATGCAGCGGATACTAATTATTTGTAGAAACCCTTCAGTGAATTTTTTGAGACAATTCAGTCTCTCTCTTTTTTTTTCTTCCCTTCTGTTTCCACATCCCACAATAAAGCTATCTGACAAGACAGCAAATGATCTGCTTTTCATATGTTGTCCTACACCTGATCTCCTTTGTAATAAGTTACTTTCTTGTGGATATCGTTATTTCTGAAATTTTGATGTAGGGGCTTTCCAAGTTGTCAAGAGTCTTCTGGGAGGAGTGCTGGATCTCCTTAATTTAAGTTTTTAAAATTCAGTGAGCCAGACTAATCTGACTGGGACTCTACTGGAACGCACGCAAATGGCTTACTGTACCACATAATAGGATCCAATTAAAGAAGCTGAGTGTTGTAAAGCAGTGGTAGCTCAAAACGCTTGCGTTTTGCCCACATTGAATGTTAATGTTATGTGGCTTGATTCCAAAGCATGCTCCTGGAAAGTTGCTCCATGTAGAAGTTGGCATTCCCAGCCCTTGGTCAGCTGGAAAATGTCTTGCATAACCAACCTTCACTGAAGCTGAGGTTATGAATTATGTTAGCTGCTAGCCTAGAAAGTAAGAATGTTATTCTATAGTCAGATACTTTTAAGTAGGGCTGTGGGCTTCCTGTAGTTCATAACCTGACTCTGCTAGTTGTAATGCTTATTGGACTGTTTCTGTTGGGTTGCCTTTGAAGGATGGAGAGACAAAAATAATGAAATGCTTCAAAACTTTTACATGCACTTAACCTTTCTGGTAACTGGCTTCCTCTGCTTCTCTTGGCAATTAGACCTGCTGCTGGGGTCTTCCATCCTCTCCACTAATGCTTTCTTTAACTTGCACCTTTTTATGTGGTAGGATCCAGACAGCAGAGGTGCAATGGTTGCAGAGGTTGTTTGCCATCTTCTTTTTCAGTGCCCAGGCACATTTTTAAAATCTTGCATAGAGCTAAAAATCAAAATTTGTAGCTAATGCATTCGGCAATTGTTGCTTTCCTCTGTAAAACCTTCCAAATTTTGCAGCTTACCTCACTTTCTCCCCCCACTCCTCCGTTTTAATTAGCTTGTATAACTACTGGATTTGACGGGCAGGGTCTGAGCACAGAATTGTAATGCCCGTGCTCCAGACCTAGCTTTTGGATGCCTTTGGACCAGAAGTGCTCAAGGCTTCACACAGTTGCTTAAAGTTTTCACACAGTTCAAGGTTTCACAATTGTGTAGTGGATAGAAATCTCTCTCTGAAGTACTTGTATAGGTCAGCAATGAAGTAACTCTGTTATAATACCAGAATACAGAAGTGAATTCTCCTAACACTTTTAATCTTCTTGTAGATGGCAGATTGCGGTGGCTTTCCTCAAGTTTCCCAGGTATGATTTTATTGAAGGCAAACTTAACTAGTGCTATTTTTTGTGGAATGTCAGAATATGATGGGCCCTCTTGAAGGATACTCACTATTCCTAAACATTAGCCAAGTGGCTGGTTTGATTCATGAATAGTGATGTCACTCAGTCATCCGATCTCTTCCTTTTAAAGACCAACCAAGCACAAAATTAGGATTAGAAAGAGATATTATTTTTCACTAATTAAGTCTTAAATGTGTAAGGATTGGAAGGTGGCAGTGTAGAAGCATCATCTGCTAAACGGAAAGGGATTACCACTTCTATGCCAGCATTATAAAACCATTTAGTTCTCTGTGCTATTATACTTTAGTTCTCTGTGCTTATACTTCTGATCAGAAAGGTAGGAGCAGGGAATAACTAGCCTGGTATTTTTTACGTGCATTGATCTAGCCTAGCAGAATGAGCTGGAATTTTTGAAGCATGTTATGGTATAAATCCTGAGGCATGTTAAGGTGTAAATTCTCTAGCAGTGCTTCATCGAGGCTGACCCATAAATTCACTTTTAGGATATACCTTTTAACGGTTTATTATGAGCCAAGTAGGTGGGAAGAGCAGGGTCCTAAGTCTTCTATTTTAGTCTGAAGAAACTGAGCTTCAGGCAATTGAGTGTTATTTTAGCACAACTGTGAGTAGATAAAGAGTGAGTGAGTGATGAGAAAAGCCTGTTAACAGTGTGAAGAGATTGTGCCCAAAAAGTTTAGTTTGCGGAGTAGGGGTGGAGGAAGGCTTTGCCCTACATTATGGGGCGGTGTCCTTGGCATAAGTTCAATAATACACTGTCGCTTATTTGTTGGTTCAGTTATTGCTTTGCCCAAGAGCATATGAAACTGTGCTCTTGCAATCGTAGCACCTCTAGCTTTTTATCACTGTTTTCAGTGCATCTGTTGAATTATGCTTAAACATGGCCAGTTACTTACCTGTTTCTTTTTGGGGTGGCAAATGAACTGTGCAGAAAATGGAGGCAAAACTACAACTAGTCCAGGTGGTCACACACATTTCTGATCCCTATATTGTTCTTCACTTCCTGTGAGACCAACTCTAACTTGGGCCTGACCCAGTCCTCTTGACCTTAGTTAAAGAATTGACTGCTGCAGTAATAAGTGGGGTGCGCTAATCTTAATGTAAAATAAGTATTATTGGGGGAGTTACTCAAGTAAAATAGACATGCTTCAGATGTTTTGAGTAAAACCCAAGGTCTATACCAGAGGTTGTCAACTGAGGCTGCATGTACCCTGGGGGTACTTTTGGAAGGCCCCAGCAGGTACATGACAGCACCACAGAAGTTGCTGGCACTTCTGGTTTTTTTCCTGTTGACTGACTGTCGGGGACCCCCCACCACTGCTCATCAACTGGCTGCCAGGGGACTCCCTGCTTCTCAACTGGCCACTGGGGATACACCGACCAAAAAAAAAAAAAGGCTAAAAACCCCTGGTCTATACAAAGGATACTGTAGTGTGGCTAATTTGATAACTACTACATTTTAACTTTTTTTTTTTTTTAATTTCCTATTACAGCCTGCAAAGCTCGCAGAAGCTTTCAAATATTTTGTCCAAGGAATGGGCTATAGTAAGTATATTTCCTTATTGAAATAGAAGGATTAGCTGCACCTAGGAAGCAGAATGAGCTAACAAAGAAATCTGTTGTGAATTTTTAAATAAATGTCTAGGGTCACCCTGTGCTTATAAAACATCTACTCTCTCATTTTACCACTAGATTGTATTTTGGATGAGGATGTATAGTGCTTGAAGGAAGGGCTTGCAGACCTGGATCAAGTTAGAATAGCAGAGTAGTGTGGGGAGCTTTGAAACAGCTCTTCTGCTGCTGATTAGTGCTCACATGTATTGGCATATGATAAGAAACCATAATGTGGTTTTCTTATAATTTTTTTTTTTTTACTGTCTCGCTATGTGATGGTTATAGTTAATGATGTGTGTCTTGTCAAGATAGTCTAAGACACAAACTACATGCTATCCTGCTGTTTATTGAAATTAGTTGGCCTCACTCTCTTTTTACAGAAGAGTGACTAGGGTTATCCAGAGACATGTTTGCAAAGTGCTCTAAAACCTATCCAATTCCAACCAAAGACATGTAGTAATTCTCTTGTGCAGCTACACTTAATACAGGCCTAGTTCATCCTCTAGCAAGTTCCAGGCATGGACTTTTACATAGCATTGCTGGAGAATTCTTCCTGAACTGTGATCCCCTTCCTGTCCTCAGCTTTCTTACCTCATGGGCTGGAGAAATGATTCTCACATTACTCAAACCTGCACTTTCAAAGCTTGACCTTCAAGCTCTGAGCATGCAGATATGGGTCACTTTACCTGCCTGCTGGAACATGCAGGACACTTGCAGGCATCTGGTTTGTCTATACAAGTGCCGAGCAGGTATGTTGCTACCCATCTCTGTGTACCCAGTTATAAATATGCATGCAAAATTGTACATACCTTTGTATTATGTGCATATTTCATTCCCTACAGCATGGCTATTTAAACTGAATATTAAAAGTGGAGGAGGAAACTAAACCTTCTGTGAATGCTGGAGTTGGCAATAAAGCTAGTGCACATTATTTACAGGATGCAGTGTTTATTATCTGTCAGATCTGAATCTGGTTAGACTTCATGTGTTTCAGGGCTTACTATAATTTCATAGACATTAGGGCTGGAAGGGACCTCAGAAGATCGAGTCTAGCCCCCTGCCCAAAGGGCAGGAAGTCAGCTGGGGTCATAGGATCCCAGCAAGATAAGCATCCAGTTTGCTCTTGAAGGTGTTCAATGTGGGTGCTTGAACCACCTCTGGCAGGCTGTTCCAGACCTTGTAAAGAAATTCTTCCTTATGTCCAGCCTGAAACGGTCTTGTAGTAGTTTTATGACTGTTCAACCTCATCATCCCTTGGGTCGCTCTGGTGAACCAGATACTGGTGGTCACCATCAGATCACCCCTGAGCCTGCGCTTTTCCAGGCTAAAGAGCCCCATGGCTCTCAGCCTGTTGTCATAAGGTCTGTTTTCCTGACCTCTGATCATGCGCATGACTCTTCTCTGGAGGCTTGTGAAAAGCAAATTTGTGGCATGCAAATCAGAACTGCTGAAATAACAATTAAGCTAATAGCCCAGTCTGCTTTAACCAGTTGCGATTACTGTGTTTGGGGTTGGGGCAGTGTGGGAAGGGCAGGGGTGGCATTTGCAAGTATGGTCTGTCCCATTTGTTCAGTGTGTATTCCTCTTTCCTATGTACCTTATAGTTGCACAGCACTGCAGGTTGCTGGAAGACCCAACCCTGCAAACTATCACACCTGCTGAATGTTGCACCCTTTGCATAAAACAGATGTGCTTTAGGTGGTCAGGGTCAAGCTTCATGTTATGAGTGCTGAATTAAAAGCCTAGACTTGCTTTCAAGCACCTTGAATTGCTTCACAGGAAGTTATTAACACAGAACTCTGCTTTCAGTGCCTTCAGCCAGCATGACCAGACTGATGAGATCCCGTACAGCATCTGGCTCCAGCGTGACCTCTTTGGAAGGACAGAGGAGCAGATCCCATACTGGGGAGGGAACAAGAAGCAGATCTCACACTGGCGAGGGCACCAGGAACCGTTCTCACACAGACACGCGCATTGAGCTCACTCCTAACTCTGCAAACAATGCTGAACAATCCAGCCCCAAGTCCATGGAAGTCTCCTGTTAAATACAGTTTTTAAAAGAAAAAAATATCTGGTTGTAGTCCGAAAAGTTAAACTTCAATGGCTGCCCACTGTGCATTGCAAAACATAACTGGCATTAATCTCAGGCTGTTCTGTGAGATGAACTGTTTTAGAGTTTGATGGGGACCAAAGAAAGTAAGCATCTCAATTGCTAGATCTTTATTTTAATTGATGGTTGCTGCTATTGTGCCCTCCTCCAACTGATGCCAAATTCTAAAGGATATTTGCCAAAAATTCACATGGCTGTAAACATGGTAAATTCCCATTTAACCAAATCCCCTCCTCAAACAAATATTGGAAGCAGATGTGCTCCTGCTTTCTATGTCTCATTTACTCTGAATAAACTGACCCAGTTTGTGGCACAGGTTTTGTTTTTTTTTTAAATATCAATAAGAAAATCAATGCATTATGGGTGGCTTAGTTACAGCCTCATGTTGAAGCTGGAGTTAACACATTGTACATAGTTTAATCTCCAATCACTGAATAACTCAACTGCATTGTGCATTTTTATAGGCCTTCTAATTCATTAGTACTCCGAGCCCATCTTCTTCCTAAGTACAACTATATGCTACAACAATAGGCAACTTAATGTGACTTCAAGGGAAGCTAAATCTTTCTAAGTTTTTTTTGTATTTCACTTTTTACTTTGAGATTTTTAGCTCCACTCTTTTCCCCCTTTTAGTACCTAAAAACCTGCTTAACAAGGTTTAATTTTTGTAAGTCAAGTAGCACTTCCTTTTTGGTGGGATCTTGGATGATGTGGCAGAGGGTTGGCTTGCTTATAATACCTGGAGCAACTGCACAACGGCAATGAATAGTTGTTGGAAGCAGCTTGATTACCACTTCATGTGAGGTTTTCTTGTTTGTTTTTAATCTTTGCAGCTTGAGGGGGTTTTTGTCTAGCAGAAGTGTAATAATTCTGTGATAAAGCCAGTTCCAGCTGTTCTAGATCCAGAAAGATGAACTGTGGGATGGCTTGTAAATTATTGTACATTCCACGGCCACTAATTACTGGAGGGTTTTTTTTAATTTCTGATTGGAACTTATTGGTGCTGAAAAGTACAGTCCACAACGTGGTGGAAGGGGCAACACTGTAACTGAGAAATCTAGTGGTTAATGACTGTAAATCTAGTGACGTGCTGATTTCTGCATCTCTTAACGTAACCTACTGATAGCTCTCAGGTTACGTTCTTTTGAAAGTTAGTGGGTTTGGTATCTATCAACTACCCACTTTTTTTTTTTTTTCCCTAGGTGTTGGATGTTCTTCAGTCTATCTTTTTTTCCTTCCATTCCTGTATTTGGACAGGTTTTCACTTGCTTGGTATGCATTTGCTACATCACAATTATTACATAGACATGAAAATTCAGATACTGAGCAATTAAATAGCAAGTGGTAATACTTTAATACACTTAAATATTTTGGGTTGCTCTCCATGTTCAGAAGAATGCAGTTTAGGTTACTTCACATTTAACTAACACTTCTGTGCAGAATTTCCATAATGGCTTGTTAGGAGGAACAGGCAAATTTTTAAAGAGCGAATAAAGCTACTGTGTAAAGTCTATCCAGAAAAGTTTCTTAATGAAGTATTTGTATTTATTTAAAAAAAATAAATAAATTTGTAACTTTGCAATGTCTTGTGTCTTCATCCCGCATCTCGAGCACAGCTGTCTTCCAAGACGAGTGAACTCTTCTGTGCGTTTTCTCCATGCTTCTTCTCTGGCTATGTTGTACAGCGCTTGCTCTGACCAATCCCTCAGTTCAGTGTGTATAGTGTGTGTATAGTGTAGGCAGGTGATGTATTTCCTGCCTCCCTGCAGTACAGAAGTGGAAGCATGCGAGTGGTGGGGATCCCTCGTCTCTTCTCCCTCAAGAACTTCTCTCCCTTGGGTAAGGGTAGAAGAACCTGTGCTCCTGCTCGCGACCTGAAGGGTTCTTCAGCCCCTCTCAGTACCTAGGGGCACATCTACGTGCGCTGCTGCAAATTGTGACACCAATGCTACTGTGCAATACAGTGAGAAACAACCCATGCGGCACCAAAAGCGTGCAGTCTGGTAGACTTGCCCTAGGAGCAGTAATGACGCGAGGCAGCATTTTAAGTCATCCTCACTTTTTTTTTTTTTTCCTGCTCTCCTAAATGAACGCTTTTCCCTCTCTCCTGTTCCATCTAATCCATAAGAATTGCCATTTACTGGGTTAGACTGTAGGCCTGTTAAGCCTAGTATCCCATGTCACTGGGAGAGAGCAGGGTATGTAGAGACTTTTTTCCACTTGCTGCTCCTCTCCCACTTCTAGCTTCCAGTATTCAGTACCCACTATCTAATGGTGGAGCTTGCATGAGCTTGATTCTTCACCCTATGCGGCATCCTACCCCTTCCCTGGCGGTGCAGAAGTCCTGTTATCCAAATGCGTGGGAGCCATGGGACCTCTCTGCTGGCTGTGCTGTATGTATTGGCACTTCTAGCTGCCTATGATGGAAGTATTCAAAATCATGTTAACCTTCCCAGGAGCACTGATGTTGCAGAGTAATCACCCTTCTAAAAAAATGGGTGAACTGAGAAGGAGGTTAAACTGCTTGGCCAGCAAGTTCCCTGAGTGAGGTTGAGTAGGATGCAGTCCCTTGTCTGTGCCTTCACATCCAGGACACCGGCATCCTCCCGCCTTCACCTGCAAAGAGCACTGTGCGTTTGGCAGAGCTCAACGGCAGCATCGTCCAGGTTCCTTTTAAGCCTTTTCATGTTGCATCGAAAATCATAAAACCTGGGGAGGGGTTGTATGTTTTGTTTTTGTTTTGTTTTTAGTACCAATGCATACACAGCTCTAATTCAAGCTAATGGGAATTGCATCTGTTTTCCTAGGATGCTGACCTTCAGCATGTATTTAACGCCTTTATGCTTGGTTATCTGTACTACAGAAAATACTTGGACTGGAGTTGTGCGCTGCCCCACCCCACCCTGGACTGCCATGCCCTGTTCAGCAACGGGGTTCAAAGTTGATACATTTAGGGGAGGGCTGGGGGAGCTAGGATAGTACCACTTGAGTTCACTGCACAAAAACTGCTAGGAGAACCGAGGCAGATTAATAGAAGTGCACAGATGCCTGATTTGGATAAAGGCAGCTTAGCAAGTACAAGTGGTATAAATTGAACTGTCCTTACAAGGGAAGCAATTGAAGGGATCAGAATTTCCAGGAAAAAGTGGATTTGCAGCTTTTCTCTGACTTTAATTTGGACCTGCCTGGTTGCCTTCTATGATGAGATGGTGGTCTCTGTGGATGTGGTTTAGCTTGATTTTTAGCAAGGGTTTTTGGTTGTAGCCATGTTGGTCTAAGGGCACAGACAGATAATGTTCTTTGGGTAGATGTGATATTTTTTTATTAGACCAACTGAGTAGTTGGAAAAAAGTTCTTAGCAAGTTTTTGGGCAAAGTCGCCCTTTGTGAGGCATAGGGAATCTCGGCTGAGACTGATGAGACTTCCTTTGCCTGACAAAGGGTGACTGAGCCTGAAACCTTGCTAAGAACTTTTTTCCAACTACTCAGTTGGTTTAATAGATGAGAGTTGTTGTTTTTTTTTTAATGTTTTGTTTGGTTTTGTTTTGGTTTATTTGGTTTTCTGTTGTGTTTTTTTTTTTTTTTTTAAGCAAGGCTTTTGATATGGTCTCCCACAAGGCTCTCACAGGCAAGCTAAGGAAGTACAGGCTCAATGGACTGTAAGATGCATAGAAAACTGGCTGGAGCTTTGGGCTCAGAGGATAGTAATCAATGGCTCGATGTCCAGTTGGCAGCCAGTGTTATGTGGAGTGCCCCAGGGCTCACTCCTGGGACTGGTTTTGTTCAATATCTGTGTCAATGACCTGAAAGGTGGCATAGTTTGCAGATGATACCAAGGGGGTGGGGGAGTAGTAGATATGCTGGGGGGGTAGGTCTTGGATTCAGAGTGACCTAAACAAATTGGAGGACTGGGCTGAAAGAAATCTCATGAGGTTCAACAAGGCCAAGTGCTATGCACCGATGACTGGCTGGGCAACAGCTCTGCAGAAAAGGACCTGGGGTTACAGTGGACAATAAGCTGAATATAAGCCAGCAGTGTGCCCTTGTTATCAAGAAGGCTAATAGCATACTGGACTGCACTGGTAGGTGTTAGCAGTAGGTCAAGGGAAGTGATTATTCCCCTCTATTCAGCATGGGTGAGGCCACATCTGGAGTCCTGTATTCAGTTTTGGGCCCCCCACTACAGAAACTATGTGGAGAAATTTGGAGGGAGTCCAGTGAAGGGCAAAAAAAAATTGTTTGGGACTGGGCAATGACTTGAGAGGAAAGGCTAAGGGGACTGGACTTATTTAGCCTGCAGAAAAAAAGACTTGGTGCAGGATTTAATAGCAACCTTCAACTACCTGAAGGGAGTTCAGAAGAGGATGGAGCTGGCCTGTTCTCAGTGGTGGCAGGTGCACAACAAGGAGCAATGGGCTCAAGTTGCAGTAAGGCAAATTCAGCTTGGATATTAGGAAGAAATTTCACACTAGGATGCGTATAAAACACTGGAACAGGTTACCCAGAGACCTGGTGGACTCCCCATCCTTGTAGGTTTTTTAAGACCTGGGTAGACAACGCCTGGGCTAGGATGATCTAGCTGGGGCTGGTCCTGCTTTGAGCAGGGGGCTGGACAAGATGTGACCTCCTGAGGCCCCTTTCATCCTTAACTTCCTATGACAATATGACCTCTGTCTGCCCCCACCACTCCTCCTTCAGCTGTCTCCCCTAAATTCA
The DNA here is from genome assembly GCF_001723895.1 of Crocodylus porosus. Taxonomy (NCBI): domain Eukaryota; kingdom Metazoa; phylum Chordata; order Crocodylia; family Crocodylidae; genus Crocodylus; species Crocodylus porosus. Next base: position 258,576,709 of record NW_017728886.1, on the reverse strand, counting down.
GAACCATTACATGGGGAGGGATACCCTCCTGGCATGTCACAGCAAGGGTTTTGACAAACCCCGACTGTGAAGCTATGTAACCAGGGTTGCCTGAAACAGCAGCGGAAATCCTTGAGAGGAGCTCGACTGAAATTCCCTCTTGGCTCTGCTGGCAGGGGGAACGTGCACCAAAAGAAAAGTGCAGCAGATCATTGTTTTCTTAACTGCCGCAGGCCACGGTCAGCCTGTTAAGCAGTTCATTTTTCTCGCTGGAGAAGAACAGGAAGCCATCCAATCCCTCTTGCTGTGCAAAGGGACCTGCTAGCACTTCCTGTGTAGCTTGTGGTCGCCAGGACTAGTGCACGGGAGGTTCTGGCAAGGAACGAGGTGTCCCACGCAACCAGCCGGCTGCCTGCGGTACTAGGGAACAGCATCTTTGTAGGCTGCAATTAAACATGAAGGTGCTGCTCAGGCTAGGGCTAAACTTTTCCAGCTCCTCAATCAGTCCCTATGAATCCTCCTCTCCTTACAGCTTGTATTGCATTCGGTTGCTCTGCCTCACTTGGACCCACGGTTCACCTGGTGCATCTAGGCTGTGCAGCTGCAAGGGTCATGGCTGATTGGGCAGGCCTTGGCATGGCTGTGCTGGATCCTGGTCTGAGATACCTATTGCAATTCTCCGTGTTAAAAGCTTCAGCACCTCCTAGAGCAGCAGTCACCAACCTGGGAATCCCGATCTACAGGTGGATCCCAGAGCCTCTCTTGGTAGATCCTGGGCCTAGGGGCCGACTAGGTATGCATATGCACACCCACCACCCCCTGCCACTATCCAAACCTGCAGATGAATGTCAACTGCCATCCCCTGCCCCAGGCTATGGGCATCTGCTGTACAAAGGGGGTACTAGATGTCTGCACAGCTTTCCCCTCTCCCCTGGCTCACAGAGCTGCTCCAAGCACAGCAGAAGAGGGGGTGTGCTGCTGCCACTGCCCTTCCTCTGAACGCAGGAGGCTGCACCGCTGCTGAATCCACCCAGCCTGAGGCCACAACCAGGGCACTCATCTAGATGTGGCTCTTGTGGTCCCCAGCTGCACTGAGTGGGAGAGCACAGTTGTGGGGAAAGCTGCTTGCTTTGCTCCCCACAATTGTAACCCTCTTTGTGTTGGGGTACTGTTTTGCAGCCAGAGAGCATCTGCCGCAGCGCTGGACAGACGTTCAGGAGGCTTTGTTGTTGTCGGTGCACCATGCACGTGGACAGGCTGTGACCTGGGCTTGCGTTGCCACACTCTGCTTTACGCTGTGAAACATCACTGCCATTCTCTCTACAGAAGAGGGGCCCTTCTCCAGAAGAGCTGTCGCTGCTGCGGTAGGCACAATTTTAACTTCTGTAGTGCAAGTTGAGCTTTTCCACCAAACCAAGCAGAGGCTCTGAGTTGAACTCTCAGGCATCATCTTTAACTCCAGGAAAGAGGGTAAAGATGTATTTAAAAGAGTGCAGATTCCCCTCATTCAGCCATAGTCCCACAGCATTTCTAGTTATCCTATTATTTAAGGAGTACAGCTGACAACCTGTGTTTAATGCTAATTCTGCACAAATCAGTACAGAAACTATCATGGAAAATTGGGGTTGGAAGGGACCTCAGGAGATCATCTAGTTCAATCCCCTGGTCAAAGCAGATCCAGCCCCATCTAGATCATCCCAGTCAGGGCTTTGTCTACCTAGGTCTTAAAAACCTTCAAGGATGGAGATCCCACCACCTCTCTGACTAACCTGTTCCAGTGTTTTACCACCCTCCTAGTGAGACAATTCTTCCTAATATCTAACCTAAACTTCCCTTGCTGCAACTTGAGCCCATGGCTCCTTGTTCTGTCATCTGCCCTCACCGAGAGCAGTCCAGCTCCATCCTCTTTGGACCTTCCTTCTGGTAAAGTTTGCTATTAAATCCTCTCCAAACTAAGTAAGCCCAGTTCCCACAGCCTCTCCTCATAAATCATGTCCCCCAGCCCCTGTGCCATTTCCATTGTTCTCTGCTGGACTCTCTCCAACTTGCCCCCACATCCTCTCTATAGTGGGGGGCCCAAAACTGGACACAGCACTCCAGACGTGGCCTCACCAGTGCAAAATAGAGAGGAATAATCACTTCCCTCTTCCTGCACATTGGGATGGTTTAACGTTCCTGTGCCCCCAGTAAGGTTTCTTTAAAGTACAGCCAGCTCTCCTGGACTGCTCTCCCCCTCAGACTGGCTTCCCAGGGGATCCTGCCCATGATTTCTCTGACTGAGTCGAAGTCCGCTTTTCTGAAGTCCAGGGTCCTTACTGTGTTGCTCTCCATCCTTCCTTTCCTCAGGATCCTGAACTCAATCATCTCGTGGTTGCTGCTGCCTGAGTTGCCATTCACTACTATATTCCCCACCAATTCTTCCCTGTTTGTGAACAGCAGGTCAAGAAGAGCACGGCCCCTGTGAGCGTCTTCAAC
>NW_017728886.1:258548497-258572353 GCF_001723895.1 Crocodylus porosus | reverse complement strand
TCATGCCATAGTTCATCGACTGTGTGAAGACCTCCAGTTCTTCCTGCTTGTTTCCCAGCCTCCGTGCATTTGTGTACAGACACCTGACATGACCAGCTGATTGCCCTGCTTTCTCAGGATGAATGAGACTTCCCCTGTTGTCCATCTGCTTTCCCAGAGCTGAATGGAGTCAAGAGGAGGCTCAGCATCTGTTGGATCACCTTCAGGGAGACTTCTGTCACCTGAAGAGCTGGACTTGGCTGATGATGGCATTTGCCATCTCATGCATGGTCCATCCAGGCCATAAAGACCGACCGCAAAACGGTGGCTGACAGCACCATCTCTACAGCATCTCTTTTCAGCTTTGATCCAGTGAAGTGAGCAGCACTAGGATGGGAGATGTATGATGGACTGAGGAGGAGATGCAAGTCTGAAAGGCCACACAAGGCTGTCATATACTCACAAGGCCTCCTACAGCCTTTTGCATTTCCTGCAGCTTCCGTTTGCACCCTGGCGTGTTGAGAGGTACAAAGAAAGAGGAGGAGAAGGAACATGGCTTATAAATATACATATGTGCACACACATTTTCTTAAAGCTTCTGAATAAGGAGACAGTTGCATAGTAATTCAGTGCTGAACCATTTCAATGGTTATTTACCTTTGCTGCATAGCTGTATTATTCCAGCCATAAAGCCGACATCCATGTTGTATGAACAAATATCATACTTTGAATTACACAAGTTTTTACATCTCTTAGACTTCCCAACCCCAGGCTAGTTTGTCTTTCCAATAGATTGCTATATGCTTCAGAACTTATCTGTTACAAAAATAGCTCTGTAAGATCATTTAAATAAAAGTCACAGTTTGAAATGATAAGTGTATGAGTGAGGATGTCCTTGTATTTAATGAAAACACTAATCATTTGGTTCCCTTCATTTTCATGTACTTCTCTTTTTAAAGTACCTTCTGACTTTTTATCCTCTAAAAGAAACCGGGACATATATCACAGTGCCTTAATTTAAAGGACTGCATAGTGATTGTGAACTCTGCAGCCTCCCACGTTACCTAAATATCAAGAACAATACTCAGGATCTTACTAGCAGGAATGTAATAACTGGAGTACAATGTGCCTTGTTCTGAATAATAATTCTCAGTGTTTTAAATATACTTGACTCAGTGCAGAAGCACCTCGTTTTAATATACTTGAGACTTTCTATTCTGCATCAAAGGTGCATGTTGCTTGCAGAGGTTCTAGACCAACCGTGCTCGATCTTTCATCCCGACTGAGGGAAAGTTCGCATTGAGGGGCTGCTAGAGGGACTCAAGACAGCCCTTGAAAAATGACAGCTCTTAGTTTTCACTCTTTTTTTGCCTACGGAAAAATGGTACAGCAGCTTTTCTACTGCAGAGAATTCAGAAAGACTAAAACTATGGATTTCTCTCTGAAATCTCTGGGGTTATTTGTAAGTCACGGTTGCAAAGCTACCAGTGCTAACATTGTGTGGCACCCCACGGCACCCTTGAAGGCACACCAGGATACTGTGGGAGCTTGGCTGAGAATCACTGGCACAGGGTAAAGAGGATTGGGCTGCATTGTCTTGCTTTAGGATGGATTGCAGAATTGCCACCTTGCTTCCCCTCACAGTAGCCTAATTCCAGCCTTTCTCTAGCATCAGATTTGGGCTCTCTGTTTCCTCCATTGTATCTTCATATTACTCTAGTTGGCCCCAGTGGAGGTCAGGACCCCTTGTAGTAGACACTGTGCATATAGAAAGAGACGGTCCCTGTTCCAAGGAATCTATGCTCTCCTGCTGTCAACAGGCATTGCACTTCTCCTGGGAAAGCCTTTTGTCCTGGGATCCTCCAGACCTTCGCACCCATTCTGCTTCAAGGACCTGTGAAATATGCCAGATAATATGTGCTAACGCTCCCCCTGCTATGTGGGGGTCTGTGAATTAATTGTAACTCATTTAACTTAATTGTTGTTCATTCCAGGGACAAGCTTGGCAGATGTGTGCTCTCCCTTGCCACCTACCCGCTGACAAGCAGCAATGCAGCTGAGCAGGGCTGTGCATGCAAAGGGCTCAAAGGCAAAACCTGGGCTCAAAGGGCTGTGCATGCAAAGGATCAAAGGCAAAACCTGGGCAATCGGGCCAGCTTGACATGAGACATCTGTTTGCAGCCTATGTAGGATGGACAACCCATGAGAGCATTACTGTCCTATTGTTGTAGGTACTGGACCAGAGAGCTCCAGGGCCAAAATCCCCGGGAGTTTGTTGTAGAGCCAGGAAGTGTCCGGAGTCGCAGGCCGCAGCTAGGGAGTCGGACACTTTTCTCTCCCACAGAGCTCTGCTAGAAACAAAGCACAGAATCGGCTGGAACAAAGCTCTGCGGTTCAAAGGCATTTACTTCACTGAGCACAAGTGTCTGCTAGAGCTGCAGGTCACGTGCCTGTTCACAGTGGCTTCTTTCAGCTCTTGAGGAAGGCAATGCTTGCTGGCCTCAGCCGGGACTCGGTCACAGTGCTGGCAGCATGCAGCTAGATCACTGCGCTGAAAACGTAAGCAAAGGCACTGCCTGGCATGACTCTAGCTGAGGTCCACCCCGGGGCTGTGTTGCTTTGTCGTGTTCTTCACTAGGGCATGTCAATGTGACAGTACATCTGTGGCCATGCTGTATGCACACAGGTGTGATGCAGCGTATGTAGGAATGTGTGGACTCACCATTGCACACCCAGGAGCACATCCGTTGCTTTACCAACCACCCTGAACCAAAGCACTGTACACAAGTGCTCCCAACCGCCGGGGCAGTCAAGATCCAGGTCACTGAGTACAGGGGCAGTGAGAGAGGGAACCCCAGGTATTCCTTGCCTCCCACTTAGATCCACGGCTTGATGTCCGTCTTCAGGCCCCTTTCTCTTACTGAATTTTTATGCCGGTGTTACAGAGTTTCAGTGGGCCCGTGCTTCCTCATGCAGGTTTACAAGAGATCATTTGGGGTAAATCAGGCATGGCCTTCAGACCCTTCAGCGAGGTCGCAGACAGCTGCAGCCTCAGCACCGTGAGGGCCTTGTACTCCCCGAATGCCAGGATTTTGCATCTTTGCCTCCTGCTGTTATTTGGGTAGCGGGAAGGCAGAGAGTGAAGCCTCTTGCCCCCGCTCCCTGACGTGATGTTCTTTGGGGCAATCTCAATTATATCGGCTTTGGCTTGAGGTCGGCCAAAATCTGAGCCAAAGTGGTGTTACCCATTTTGCACCTTGGAGCAGGTTTCCTTGACAGGACGGTGAAAATCCCCGAGCATAGCCCACTGGTTAAGCTGTACTATTGTAGTAAACCCACATACTTACTTCTCTAGTGTAGATGTACCCTTCGGGAATTAGTTTCTTTACTGAGCTTTTAATATTGTTGCCATCCACAGCAGATCAACACTTGTGTTGTACAAGTCATGGGCTCTGAGAAAGACGGTTAAGTTTGATTACTTGGCGTGCTATTAATGAAAGGGGGCTCTGGCCATTGTTAACAGAGGGAAGGCTGCTACTCTGCACATCTAAAATCTCTACAAAATCATAATAATAATTATGTGCTGAGCAAAGTGGATTTTCCCTTCCCACTTGGAAAAACAAAATGTTACATTAGCACCAAATGAAAGATTTTCTTTTTTCTTTTATTTTAAAACCTCTGTAAAATCAGAGCAATGGGCCATTCCAGCATTCAGCCAATTTAATTAGCAATCTCGGAGTAATCATGGTAATGTGCCAAATCAGCAAAGATGTCATTGGGGTTCTTGCAGTTCAGGTTGCAAAAACAAGCGTTGATCCACATGATTTTCCAGGAAAACCCAGTTCCGCCCGGGCACTCAAAACTCACTTCAATGGTCTTTGACTTGTAGGGTGTGCAACACCTGTCGTCTGTGCAGACCCCACAGTATTTTGGTCTGTATGTTTTTGTGCTCACGCAGCCTGAAATGGTGTAGTTCATCGGCTCATCAGCTCTATAGACAGCCAAGCATTTCTTCCCAGGCTAGATCAGGGCGGGAGGGCAGAAAGAGAGATAAAGATTAATTTCTTTGGTCGTGAATCTTAATTGAATTGTCTTTTTCTATCTGCCTTGGCTACCTTCTTCCATGCAGCTAGCACTTCCTTTATGTTAGCAGTAAATCCGGTCAGAAATGTAAATGTAAATGGTGAAAAACAATGACATTTCTGACTCGCTTCCATTTCTTCGGATTCAAAATGGGATTCGTTTGCATTTATTTTTATAGAATATATTTCCAATTCTTTTTTAGTTTTGAAATGTCATTCCCTCCCATTCTCCTTTTCTATCACTGAGTGCAACAACATGAATAAATAATATCCAGGTTTAGTATTTTTCTCTTTTTTCCCCCTCAGTCTGTTTAATTTCCAAGTTCAACTTTGCAAAACTTCCCCAACTTTGGCAAAGTCATCAAGTGGCAGACTTTTCTTTTTCCCTTTGCCATTTAATCTTCTTTTTTTCCAAGGTGATCAGGTTGGTTGAAGAGTTGGAGCAGGAAAAGATCAGTTGAAAAAAAATCCAACCAACCTGTGGACATAATTCATTTTGGAGGAACAAACCATGTGTTCTAAATTTTTAAAACTAAACTCAATGTCAAATCTAAAAAAAAAAAAAAAAAAGTTTCACTTAATAACACTTCCCTATCAAAAATTGTAGGAAAAAATATTAAAAAATTGTTTTTCCATGACACGTTCAATTTCTGATAAAAGCACAATGGAAAACCTTCACCCAGCTGCAATTAGCAGTCCTCATCTGTTTTATTAGGTTAGCATTGTTACGCCACATTTCAGCCAGGCTTGAAGGCCCAAAACAAATGTGTATGTGCCACTTAAATGTTACTTACAGCTTAATTTGAACCTACGAGGACAGGTATCAGCAGAAAGATTGCACGGCTTTGGCCATGTTTCTCAGTAAAACACAAGCTCATTTTTGTTTTGAGCCAATGTAAGACCCCCAAATCTTGCCATTCTGAAATTATTCACCAAATGACAAATTTAGCTTAAGGGCATTGACCATTTACCATGTCGCATTGTGGATTTGAGAATCAAACTGATTCTTCAGGGAGGAAAGGCAGAAACTTTTCAAAAGAAAGCTGACCAGGAAAAAATATTCAGAGTTCACTTTTGTCAAAAGATTGACCTCATTCGCACAAATCAAAGCAAATGCAACCCGCCTCCCCCCCACAACCACCACCCTACCCCTCCTCTCCCTTTAATTTTCAGGACTTTGAATGTCATCAGTCATAGACTACTTTCCACAGCCCTCATTTGGAAGGTGATATGGATTTATGCACCTGGAAATGCACTTCCCCCATCCCTCCCCTGGTTGCAGGCAGAAGGTTTCCACAGTTATAGCTACATAGAAAGATGCCTCGCAGCTTCCCATCGGGCTTTTGTCAGCTGAGTAATGGGCAAATCTGAACTCGTGATTGGCATAGGTGCCTACGCTGCTGTCACTTGCAGCGCCTCCTGGGTGGCTTTAAGCAATCCTCCCACAATGGGAGTTGTTCATATCCAGGATATGAATAGAGTTGCTGGTGGTATGTGGAGACATGCTGACCTATCCCCCCCCAGCCAGAATGCATTTAAGTCAAAGGATGCATTTGCTAATCATGGCATTCCCATCACTTTTATTTGCAAAAGGTCACCATCACACTTTCCAAAGGGCAGCTGTCCCGGGGCACATTCACAGCATGTTTTTGGCCAATCAGTGACCTGGAAGAGAAGCTGGGACGTGGTCCTACCTTAATGTGTTTGGTTATATCAGCTTCACACGGCCGCAAGTTGCAGAGGCGACTTTCTTTCATGAGCTGGCACTGTGGGTTATCATTGGAAATTCTTGTTGCTATCCCCAGCCCGCAGGTCTTTGAGCAGGGGCTCCAGGACGAGGTGTGAACAATGCAGTTCTTCTGCCAGGATTCATTCTCTCCCCCATAAGCTATGGAACAGATTAACATGCATTACTCATTGAGACAGGTTTCCACACACTTGTCCCTTCTAGGTCTCTCTCTCTATAGTTAGGCCAATAAACCAATGAATAATTACATTGAAGGGACATAGAGGCCATGGGGCTGGATGCAATGCATCCAAAGGTGCTGAGGAAATTGGCTGATGTGACTGCAGAGCCATTGGCCATTATCTTAGAAAACTCGTGGCAAAAGGGGGAGGTCCCAGACTACTGGAAAAGGACAAATATAGTGCCCATTTTTAAAAAAAGGAAGGAGGAGGATCCAGGAAACTACAGGCCAGTCAGCCTCATCTCATTCCCCAGAAAAATCATGGAGCAGGTCCACAAAGAATCAATTTCTAAGCACTTGGAGGAGAAGAAGGTGATCAGGAACAGTCAGCATGGATTCACCAAGGGCAAGTCATGCCTGACCTACCTCATTGCCTTCTATGGTGAGATGACTGGCTCCATGGATATAGGGAAAGCAGTAGATATACTATACCTTGACTTTACCAAGGCTTTTGATACCAACTCCCACAGCATTCTTGCAAGCAAGCTGAGGAAGTATGGTTGGATGAATGGACTGCAAGGTAGATAGAAAGCTGGCTGGGTTGTTGGGCTCAGTGAGTAGTAATCAATGGCTCAACGTCTAGCTGGCAGTCAGTATCAAGTGGAGCACCCCAGAGGTCGGTCCTGGGGCCAGTTTTGTTCAATATCTTCTTTAATGATCTGGAAGATGGGATGGGTTGCATCCTTAGCAAGTCTGTGGATGACACCAAGCTGGGAGTAGTAGATACACTGGAGGTTAGGGCTAGGGTTCAGAGTGACCTAGACAAATTGGAGGATTGGGCCAAAAAAAAGTTCATGAGGTTCAACAAGGACAAGTGCAAAGTCCTGCACTTAGGACAAAACAATCTCATGCACTGCTACAGTCCAGAGACTGACTGGCTGGGCAGCAGCTCCGCAGAAAAGGACCTGAGGGTTACAGTGGACAATAAGCTGAATATGAGCCAGCAGTGTGCCTTTGCTGTGAAGAAGGCTAACAGCATCCTGGGCTGCATTAGTAGGGGCGTTGCCACCATATCAAGGGAAGTAATTATTCTGCTTTATTCTGCACTGGTGAAACCAAATCTGGAGTACTGTGTCCAGTTTTGGGCCCCCCACTACAGAAAGGATGTGGACAAATTGGAGACAGTCCAGCAGAGGGCAACAAAAATGGTTCGGGGGCTGGGGGACATGGCTTATGAGGAAACGTGGAGGGAACTGGGTTTATTTAGTCTGCAGAAGAGAAGATGGACGAGGGATTGAATAGCAGCCTTCTACTACCTGAAGGGGGGGATTCAAAAGAGGATGGAGCTGGACCGTTCTCCAGGGGGCAGATGACAAGGGAAGTTTAGATTGGATAAAACACTGGAACAGGTTACCCAGAGAGGTTGTGGACTCCCCATCCTTGGAGGTTTTTAAGACCCAGTTAGACAAAACGTTGGCTGGGATGATATAGATGGGGATGGGGATGGATATGATGATAGATGGGGATGGCCCTGCGTTGAGCAGAGGGTTGGAGTAGATGACCTTCTGAGTTCCCTTCCAACCCTAATTTTCTGATGCTCTGATTCTAGAGTTATAGAGAAGTAGAGCTGGAAGGGACCATGAGAAGTCATCTAGTTGAACCCCTGCCTGAGTCAGGATCATCCTTATCCAGACCATCCTATACAAATCCCTTTTCTAACCTCTTAGCAAATCTACACCATCAACCCTGACACAACAGATGACATAACACCCTAATCTGCCACCGGTAAAGCAGGGGGGGTCACAGCAGCCAAAGTCCTGCTGCTGCAAAGGTTGTTAATATACTCCCAAAGCCTGAGAAGAGGTCCACCTTCTGCTTGACTCTGCTTTTCTACTAAACTCAAGCTTTGTCTCCTCCTCATCTCTTCACAGTGTCCTTCCTGATACCTAATTCATGGTCTCTGTGAGGCAGGGACTGTCTATATATCACCTAGCACAGTAGATCCCCTTCCTTGTTTCTGGATCCCAGATGCAAACATACATGCATAATTGAAGCTGCCAGTGCAGGACAGAGATGAAACTGGAACCACTGGAGATGGTTTAGACACCACTGATTCTGCTTTAAACAGGAGTTGACTTAGATGGCCTTCTGAGGGCCCTTCTAGCCCTGTTTTTCTGTGAAGTTTAATTTTTCCGCTGATTTATGATTGATAGTCTATGACTGAGAGGTTCATGGCTAAGGGATCTGGTACGCAGTTAGAGCATTTCAGGCAGGGGAGGACACATTGGCATACTGAATTGGAAGGGGCCTGCAGCCCATCAGGCCCGTTCCCTGACCTGGCAGACAACCATTTGTCCAAAAGACACACAGGAGCACCTATTCTGGTTCCTCTTGCATACCACAGCTGGAGAGGACCTTATTCAAAAAAGCCCTGTGTCACACAGGAAATAAAAAGCAAAAGAGATGGGAGCACTGCCGGTGCACCGGGCATGGTGGTGAATAGCCCACTAGGAGCCACTCAGAACCAGGCTGGTCTCAACTTGTAATGCATCCACACATTGTAGTGCAGGCTCCCACAAACAGATACGAAGGGATGGTCCCTACCCTGAGGAATGTCTATTCTAGATAGACAAGACAGCCAAAGGAAGTATTATTGCCTCTATTTTACAGGTGGAGAACTGGGCCGCAGAGATTAAGGCCAAGCTCCTCCAAGGAAGCCAAAGTAAGTTTAGACATCTAGGTTTCTTGGAGGATCTGAGTCTACAGGACTTGCCCAGAGTTATACAAGGTCCTGCAGTCAGGAACTGAACACCAATTGCTTGAACCTGAGTGCAGGGCCTCACCTGTGCTTTGGACTGCTTGACGATGATGAAGGACAGTCCAGGGATCAGGTCACCAAGGCCTGGGAACACTAAATTCAAGCGCCTCCCCCACCACTGACATCCAACAACACTGAGTGAATCACTGCTCTGGCCTCAGTCCCTTGCTGTACAATCAGGATAATACAATTTCCCCTCCTCACTGAGCTTGCATGAGCATGCATGCACTTTAAAACATACATGTTGTACAGGGAGGGTTGTGGGGGGGGCATATAAGTACGTACTTAAGGGGGGATTGTACTGTCCATGCTCTCAAGTAAACAGGGATGATACAATGTACCTGAACTCCACCTTTACGTTGAAATACTCCCGACGCTACATAGAGCAGCTCTCACAGAAATGGTGATGTTGGAGTATGCAGTGACACAAGAGTGGTCTGACATGCTCTTGGAACTAGAAGTGGGCTCAGGATGGCAAAGGTCAGCTCCAGCCTGTCTCCAACTTTCAGGCTGCTCAGATTCAGGGCGATAGAAGCCAGCCAGAAAGCCTCAATCCCAGTCCAGGTTATCTCAAAATTCAAGGCTGCCTGGCTTCAATTTGGGACCCTCTCTACTTTGGATGCCCAGCCCAGAAGGGGACAAAAGCAAAGTTAATGGGACAAAAGCAAAGTTCCCCCTTTTAGAGAGGCCTTTGCCCACCCAGCTCTGACTGACGAAAGTGTCAGCAGCACCTACGAGCTTTGGATAAAGCTGTCCAGCATCTCTGCAGATGGGCTCGAATGCATCTATGATGGACACTGCTGTATAATGCCCACTGAGACGTCTCTGTGGCTGAGCCACACTGAGTAGGAGTCTGCTACAGCAGCCAGGTAGGCTACCAGCTTCTTGGGTGCACAGAGTAGAGACTCACGATTCAGGTTTTAAGGTCCCTGGGTTCAATTCCCAGCTCTAGCCAAGTCAATGCTTGCTCTGTAGGCACTATACCTGCGGAGGAGATGTGTCGCGGAGACGTCTTCCTGATCCTCCTGGAGTCGTCGCAGATCCACTGCCCACAGCACTTGCCTGCCATCTTAATCTGCTTTGGGTTCGGGCACCAGACGAGCGGGGGGCGCGAATTTACGCACAGCGGGATGCAGCCCACGGCCCCATTAATGCACGTGCAGTTGTACTTGCAGTTGGGCTGGAAGGAATCTCCGTTCCTGTACCTGATGCCATTGAGGACACAACCCACCCCTGCAATTTCTATGACGAAGATGAGAAAGAGATAGAAGGTGATTAAAATAGCAAACAGTTACAAGTAACCAATTTCTCTAAGGGGGCATTCTCCAGCCTGACTGGACCAGCATTTAAAGGTGCCAGCATCACACGATCAACGCAGATAGGGAGAATTTGAGGCCTTATGCTCAGAGCCCAGTGAAACTCAGAGTTTTGCAGGAAATTCGGTCCTTAACAGATCCTGTTTCCACTGTGAATTTTAAAAAAATGAAAGCAGAAATTGTCAAGTATTTAGGTTCCCAATAACATTCCGTGTTTTGAAATGGGATTTTAAATATTTTTAACATTTTTATACTTCTCTTTCTCACACAGTGTCCTGAACTGTGAGGAGGAACAGTACTTAACATGACATATCATATCTTTTGGGGGTCACATGATGATGCAACCTTGCCAGCAAAGTGCAACAGTTTGATTATTATGTATTTTTTAACACTAAACGGTTGACCAGGTTCATCCCCACACAAGCAGGGAACACTTGGATGTAGAGACTAAAAGAAAATGCTTTGTACTTCACTTCAGAGCAGCTTTCCCATTTTGCAAAACTGGCTCGGATGCAGCAGTAAGCCTGCAACGTGAAGGCTGCAGTTTCATAGCCCGTCACAGAGAGGCAGCGTGCTCACATTGCTACTGTTGGGTTTCCCTGTTGGTTAAAGACAGGGCTGAGTCAGAGCCCGCTGTAGCTGGGCAATCAGCGGAAACTTTGGCTTCTAACACTGGAAAAGCCTCTTCTCTTTCTAATGAATTGAACAAACCTCCCAAATTGAATGGCCTTCCTTCTGATAATTGGAGCAGCTTGCACTCCAAACAGAGAATTACATTTCCATGGCCAGTGCCCATCTGCAATTCTGACCTTGTGCCTTGTCTTTGGTTTTGTCACACTGGGCAGGCGTCTCCAGGGACGGATCCAAACCGGGCGCACCTCCCTTTTCGACTGTACGGGGGGCACAGCAGCCAGGCGCTTGTTTTAAGTGCCCGAGGCAGGTAGGAGTCCGGCCCCTGTCATGTCTACTCCACAGCTTGCAGGTTAGGGCACTCTCCTGGGATTTAGGTGGCATGAGTTCAAATGCCCTGACTCTGGGAAGGCGAACCCAGCTGCTCAATGTCCTGGGCAAGTGCTATAACCATTAGGCATTTTACAGAAGATCAAGATCCTGCTGCTGTTGCTGCTATCTGCTGCCTGCCTGCTCAGGTTTGCAGCCCTAAGATGGGTGTGACTTCTGCAGCCAGGAGCAAAAGGGATTCAGAGCAGACAGAGGCATCTGAACACAGGTTAGAAGTCCCCTCTGAATGACTGGAGGCTCACGTCCCTCCTGCAGAACTCAGGATGGGTCTCTGGTGGTGTCCAAGTGCTGTGCATTGGAAGTATCAGCGTGCCTTTACGCAGGCAAAGAAGAACGTCTCCCTGATTCTGGCTGTGCACATAAGGACTTTGCCAGGAGCCACACCGCGGTCACTGAATAGATGAAGCAGGATTTGGCCCCAAGCGCACTCAGTCCTCTGAGTCCTCGGCCCTCTCCAGGGTTGGGACTCAAGAGTGTGGGATGAGACCTCCCAAAAAGGGGAGCGAGGAGTGAGGGGACCGCGAAGGCCTCCCAAGAACCAGCTGTGCCCCAGCTTCTTTGGTCGGGAGATTCCCCAACCCCTTTTGCCCCTGCAGGGCCAGCCTGGGGGTCCCACACAAGAGCAAAACCATCCCCCGCACGAGGCAGGAGGGGGCCACAAGCTCACTCCTTTCTCCTGCCCGGTCGCTCCTTGGGACCACGCTGCTGGGGATAAGCAGAGTCCCACTCACAGCGCAGGTTTGCAAGCAGGCGCTTAAAGCCTTTGGCACCCGCTTTGTGGACCTGCTGCCTAGCGATGCTCTTCCTGCATCCTCCTCCCACCAGCCAGTCACCAGAGCAGCAGCTGCTGTCCAGGCACTCGCAAATCCAAGGGCAGGATTACGCCTTCAGGTTGCTGTTTCCTTCTTGCCCTTTGCAACCACCAGCTCATGGAGCAAGAACTCTCCAAGCCACTTCCCCGCTGGCTGAACCAGCAGAGAGGTCTGCTGGGGGCTGGCTGCCTCACAGCTAATGATCTGAGTAAATCAGTCTCCGTTTAGACCAATGGGAGGTGCCAGTGCTGGAAAGCAAAGTAAAAAGTATATGTACATCACTTACGTGCACACACTCCTATTTCGTACCTAGGTCTGTCTCCACTGTAGTCACAGTACAAGCCCCTGTGGAAGTCGCAGGTGTCGGCCTCGGTGCAGTTCTCCCCAACCTGCTTGGCACACACCTTGCAGCATTCGCAGCCATCTGTGACCAGGCTAACCCCCCTGGGACAGCGAGGTGGCAACTTTGGGCACTCACACGGCCACTTGCAATACTGAGTCCGCGTGTAAGCCTCTGTCACGGTGGAGGTGGTGGGGGGCATGGTGGTGGAGGGCTGGGAAACGGCCTGCAAGCAAACAGAGGAACAAGGTTTGCCGTGCCTTCAGGAAACGCTTTGAAATCTGCACTGACTGGCCAGGAACCAACCCCTTCACGATGGGAACAGAAGGCTAACTCCAAAGCACCGTCGCCCATTCGAAGAGTACCACGTCCCTTTGGTGGCACAACCTCCCGCCCCAGCCAGGGGGGAAAGGACAGCAATTGGGGTCAGCCTCCAGAACCCAATTGCCAGCCTGGGACATGTCCTCTCTCCAGCTGGACTCATTCCCCATTTAGTAGCTAGGGAAGTATGAAACAACCATCCAGGCCAGAAATCCCCACCCGATCCACATGGTCTGAAACTCCGGAGCCTGCTATGCTGAGCAGGGCACGCAAAAATTGCCTCTTCTAGTATCGCAACACATTCAGCTGCAACTCTGATCAGACCAGAAAGCGATAGGGAAAGAGCTGCGTTTATCAGCAGCAGCAGGTATCCAGACTGCTAGCTCCTATTTTATCAAGCTGGCTCACCCCTCCCTAGTGAAAGTTTCTCAGCCCCCCACCTCCCCCCGCCGGCCAGGCCCCAGGTTCCCAGATCCTAGCAGCTTGGTTTCACTTCCATGGTACTTTGGTGTTGGTTAACCTCAACGATGCATACTTACTCTCAGCAAAATGTGATTGAGATGTATCTACCCTTTTCCATATCAAAAACACAATCTACACAGCAAACATGACCTCTTGGGAGCTAGAGCAAAATGATGTGGCTATCACAACTGTATGTCCATTGGTGACAAGTTCTTAATATTCCCACGGTAAACAGCTCTTGCAATACTGCCTTGCTCGCTCTGTCTCACTCTTTTGACTTAAGGTCCAGAATTTGCTGTGGGGACAAGAAAGCAGGGATCTGCTACCTCAGCCTCTTGGCACATATTTCAGTACCCTGCAAATGGTTCCTGTGAGATCTGCAAGTCTGATGGGTGAAAATGAATATTTAACCCTTCTAACAGCCAGCCTGAGGTTGGACACATCAGCTTTCTCGCATAGGAAAGAAACGATGGCAGAGAAGAGGTGAATAAAACAGCTTAAGGCTGCTCCAATGAGTACATCGTACTGTCTCATTACAACAATGCATTCATGTGGCACCAAGCTGCGATGTGACGTGATCGTTTAAATACAAGGCAGGGCTTCCAATCACTAAATGTATTCAATCTAATCTGTTAAAAGGTGGACGATCACTGCCCTGATACCTAAGGCCGAATCCGCAAAGAGTTCACAACAAAAGGTTCGTGCTGTAAAATTAAACTTTGAAAGAGTGATCACCTATGGTCCATCCTGGCCCACTCTTTTATGGCCATTTTATGACAAGTAGGCTGCATCTGATATTCACTGTCACTGGAAACCTTTAATCACAATGATCTCCTTGAGCTTTCTTCTCTACAGAGGACCAGTTCTGCCACACAGTCTGTAGTAGTTTACAGCTGAACTGTCACAGGATGGATGTATTGAACTATTGGCATCTTTGCCTAACGTTTCCATATTCCAGCAATCCCACTGGATAAGGAAGTCTGTACCTTTGGGCTATGCTTTGTCACTTGGCACAGCTCCGGGGCTTGCTGGCTGTAGCAGGTTGCCATCACAAGCAGCTTATTGGTGTCTGCCTGCCTGGGTCTCTTCTGTTTCACTGCCACCGGCTGCAACTTTGAGCAAACTTCTACCAGAGATGGACAGATGCAATGGCTCTGGGGTGCCCAGTGGCATCTAAGCTCAGCCACTCGTGCCGCTCCACATGCACGGTGCAGGCACAAGAGAACTTGGGCCCGTACTTGTCTAGCATAATCCCTGCCCAAACAGTCTTCAGAGACTGGACCTCCAACAACCTCTCAAGAAAGACTCTCCCCCAGCCTAACACCTCTTTACTCGGGTCTTTTCTGTTGGAGTCAAACCAAAACTTCCCTCACATGGCATTACTTCATGTGGACCACCCTATGCTATTTCAGCCAATCGTTGACCAAGCCTTTCATTGTTTTGGAAGGGTTGCTTGCTATGTGTCTCAGGATTTATTAACAGTCTTGTAAACCTATTGCAGAAACATATGAATTTATATTTAACTACCTTAACAGACAGCTCCAGACAGTTAAACTTACCACTAACCATTATCAGTATTTGCAATATTTGCTACAATTCCCATTTCTCCTAAGGCCCCTTTCAGGCCAGCCTTACGCTATATTTAAACCCATACAAAATATAATTTATTCCCAGTTTAAGGCCACTGCAAGGCCCCTAAGCACAAACAAAATAAAGCAAACCCTTTATTTTTAATATCATTCATTTCAACCCCATTATTTTGTTATGTGCGGCAAGCTGTTGTCTAGTGAGAGAAAGTTCCTTCAAATGAGATCAATCTCTTTGCATGACTGTTCATCGTTAGAAGTATTTTAATGACCGACTCTAGCTACAAAACCCAGTTATGCAGCTATTTAATGAGTCCATTATCGCAGCATAGCTCTATAAAGCAAATGGATTTGCAATGACTGTTGCCAAGTTATTGCTGAGCTGGACAGGAACGAGTGAGCTGGTTGGCTGAAAAAGCTCTCGTCCTCTGTAGATATGCAGTACAGAACAAGATCAATATGTTGCAAAAGGGCGGGGGGGGAATCACAGCCTCCCTCAGCACTTGATTCTGGTTCATAGAAGTCAATATTTATGGTTTGCTGCACACCTACTGTCACAGAGCACAGCACTTTTGGGGGAAACTCTGCCTAGGGACTTATCAAGAAGGAGCCTTATTTAGACTCCTTCTCCTAAAGGATCCTCTTAAGTCAGCCTTGACATGGCTTCACAAGGGGCAAGCCTCTGGCTTTGAGATCCTGGTTCTTCTCTGTCACCAGCTTCCCTGAACCACTGGTTGTTCAGTTTTTAAAAGAGGGAGGGATGTGACAAACAAAGCTAAGTGGGCTGAGTCCTAGCCCACCGGTCTGGTGGCTCAGTGGGAGGAAAGACAGAGGGAACTATGGTTTGGAGTGGAGCTGTCTGCTGTGCTATTTGGGACATTGGCACCCTGCCCTCCCCTTTGCAGAAGAAAAGACACCCCTTCACACGTCCTGCCAGACATCCCTCA
The DNA here is from genome assembly GCF_001723895.1 of Crocodylus porosus. Lineage (NCBI taxonomy): Eukaryota > Metazoa > Chordata > Crocodylia > Crocodylidae > Crocodylus > Crocodylus porosus. The sequence continues at coordinate 258,556,763 of NW_017728886.1, read as the reverse complement.
GCTGTGTTACCATATTTTGATTTAAACAAAAAAAATAAAATAAACCACAGCATTATTGGCTACATGGGGTTTCAGGAATTATGTTGTTCGAGTGCCAGTACATCCCCTGTTCAAAGGATTGTGTTGCAGAGAGATGCAAAGACAGAGATGTAGGCTTACTACAAACTCTCCAAGTGCCGAGTCTCGGTCAAGAATACTTTTGAAGGGCAAGAAGCAATTTCTGCTTTGGAATCATCCCCTCCCCCCCGCCAAGTTTCAATAATTAACCTTGTATGATTACTCCCAAATGTCTTAGCCTGGGAATTTGTCAACCTGGATGCAGAATAAAAAATAATTGCAAATTATTTGTGAGGTCTAATCCTCTGTCTTCCGGATTGCCGGCCTGTGTTCCTGCGCTGAAAACAAGGCCTTTCTTGCCTGGTAAAACAAGGCCTTTGAGCCTGGTAATTCTGTCTTGGTCACTCAGGAGTTGTATTTGGCAGGCTCCAAAAGGATCTGCCGTTTGCACTTGTGAAGGGTAATATATCTCCACCAAACAAAAGCCAACTATTTTCCGTGTTTGCATTGCTACGAGGGGGAAAAAGAGAAAATAACAAGTGATAGTCTTGCTCATAACCTCAGTATTAATAACAGCCCTGTATTTTTGTGCAAATCTCACAGACATCAGGCAGAGGGCAATGGTTCAGGGGTGTTTCTTACATGCTGGCAATGTTTTTTACCAGTTCCCTAGGAAGCACTGTTATTGTAAGTCTGTTTTATTTTTGAAACTCTGCAAGTCCACGTGATGGTACTGAAACTGCAGAATAGCTTGGCTTTCAAACCTAAAGCAGAAATGCTAGTGTATTTGCATACAGGATAGAGAGGCACCTCCCAGCTTCAGTGTTTTTGGTTATCCAAGTCCCAGTGTCTGGAAACCGGGATGTAGCTGGTCCTGCTAGACACCCAAAGCATGGATGCAGCTCTGACTGGTTCCCCAGGCAGCTGGGAGTATAGAGGGGCCTGGCATTAGCACCAGATTTGGGAGCCATAGCCAAAGTCAAAGCAGCCAGGAGCAAAGCTGTAGACAGAGACTGGGTAAACTAGAATCACAAACCAAAAGCCAAAGCTGAAGGTCGAACAAGAAGCAAGAGCTGAGAAGCAGGATCAGGGATCGGCAAGGGTCATATCAGAATTGGAGCCAGAGAAGCAGCCAGGAAGCAAAGAGATCAGGAACAAGAGCTGTCACCTTTGCGTGGACAGGGAGCCTGCGGGCTGGGCCTGCCTTTGAAAGGGTGGAGCAGGTGGCGCCTACTGCCTGCGGCTCGGGGGTTGGTTGCTGATTGCCTCGCTCAGCCCAGCTGGACCAGTGCGCTGCTCTGGGCTTGTGCCAGGAATGCCTTGCCCTGCTTTCTTGACTGGGACCAGCTGGGTCCAGGGGTCTGGTCTCACCTCATTGCACGCAGGTTATTGCATTAGAACTCAATAGTTCTCAGTTGTTAGTGGTTTTTAAAGCCACTTTATTAGCTGCATTGTCCTGGTAGGATCTTGCTCCGAAAGCTTTGGTCTGTCCTCGAGTGTGTCTTAGAGGTGGGCTTACCCCAGGGGTATCAAATTCATCTAGCTCCGGGGGCAAGATAAGGAGCATGGGGCCAGTCCACAGGCCAGATCAGACCTGCAGACTGGCCCTGTGCATGGCATGCATGCAGTGAGTAGCCCGGATTGGCCCCACAGACCACATGTAGCACATGCGCTGTGCGCTGTGTGCAGCGCAGGTCGGATCCAGACCAGTCCAGCACACGGGGCCATTTTGGCACACATTGCGTGTGGCATGCAGGTCCACAGGCTACATTGGGGTGGGCAAAATGCAGCCCTTGGGCTAGATGCAGCCCGCCAGGCCCTTCTATCTGGCCCGTGGGGGCCCCTAAAAAAATTTAGAAAATTAATATTTATCTGCCCTTGGCTGCCTGTCATGTGGCCCTTGATGGCTTGCCAAAACTTAGTCAGGGGCCCCCCTGCCCACAATAATTGCCCGCCCCTGGGCTAGATGATAGGGCTCAGTAGGCTAGATCTGGTCTGCAGGCCACATCTCTGACACCCTGGCTTAACCCAAACCCTGGGATATGTGGGAGATGGGAGTGATATAAACTGTCAGTCATATTAACAAGGAAGGGCTCTGTAAATAAAAAACATGAATACACGTAATAAGTCAAATCTTAAGTTAGTTTCAAATTGGGCAGCTCCAAGTATCTCATCCTCTCTGTGTAGCACCTGTACAGATGCCTTTAATCCAGCCCTGTAACACAGCCGGGAAGAAGAGAGCAATTCAGTCAAGGTCATGCAAGAAGGTATTGGCACAACTCAAGAGCTCAGCCCAGCTCTTCTGCCATAACTGCATGGGCATCTTTTGTCCTCATTCGTTTCCCACTGTCCTTTTATGCTGTTGCAACATAGGTTAATTAAAGTAACTTTATTTGCTTTTACCTATCAAGTTTGGTTCATAGTCTTTGTCAAAATGGTCTTTGTCTCCATTTTACAGATGGAAAAACTCAAGCACAGGAAGGCTAATGACTGGTTTCTAGTTACCAGATCACTGGCAAAGCTGCACGCATGGCAAGGGAGAGCTGGCTGGCAGCGCCCTGTTCAAACTACAGCAGCAGGTCTGCTCCACTTTCACTCCCTGGGAGGCAAATAGTAATGCCTCCCCACCCCAGCTTACTGTTGTGCTCTGGAAGATACAGTGCATTGCTCTGTCGCTAGGTGTGTGCTATCAGAGGGAGCTGGCAACTGAGTAATGACTAGGGCTAGGATTCCCAAACTGTGCTCCATGCCGCACTTGCTTCTGGTCTGCAGAGAGCTGGCTCTGTGTGTGGTACTGACTCCTTGACAAGGTAAAAATATATTACATCGCCCACATTTTCTGTATAACCATTTGCTGTAGTCAATAGAGGGAAGCCCTGTGACTGGGAACACGCAGGGAAATCACAAGCAGCAGACAGCTGCTGACTGCTCTTCCCTTGTGATGGTCGATGAACCGTGTCAGTGGTTAACAAGTGACTCCTACAAAGGAGTTTGAGATCCCCAAAACAGGCTTTGATGCACTGGAATGATTTGGAGCCTGTTCCCACAAGCCCTTTCATGTGCAAAACTGGTTACATATGCCCAGGCCCATGGTATGGTTTAGAAATTAATCTCTATCCCTCCTAATTTGCTTTTCTAAATAAGTGTGGAGGAAATAAGCATGGGAGTTTCAACCATTCAAGACAGAAAAACATCTGAAAAATCAAAGAAGGGGCCATCTTTTCACAAGGTTTATCTGCTAGCTAACACATCCCTATTCAAGTGGTTCCATCTAGTGGTGCAAAGCATCCTAAATGACATGTGCATAAGTGTTAATAACAGCTCTAATGAGATGGGCATCGCTGATTCAGAGTGGCTTCAAAAGTACCATGTTTACTCGCCTAGAGACTCAAGTCGACTCCATCACCATGCAAGCTCCCTATCATTGCCCTGACTCAGTGCTCTTCTAGAGGAATCAGTCTCTGACTTGTTAATACTGGCAGGTCCCAGTACTTGATGGTACAGTGTTTCCAGAGTGGTTTTGGCATGTTTCAAGACAATCAGAACTATTAAACCCCCCTGAGAAAGCAGTAACATCCAACAAGCAGTCCTAGTATATGCTGCTGATGCCTAAAATTTCTAGCATGCCCATCCCCAGCCTGTACCCATCACCAGCCTGGTGATTGCCTGATAGATATGGGAGGACAAACGCCCCAGACTTCCCTGTGATGTTGGTGGGGCTCCATGGGACATACGCTGTACAGCTTATCTGTACCATATCTGTTGGCTAACACATCCCCGTTCAAGTGGTTCCAACTAGTGGTACAAAGTATCCTAAACGACATGTCCATAAGTGTTAATAATAGCTCTAACCAGTTGCACAGAAGGGCATCGCTGATTCAGAGTCGCTTCAAAAGAGCATGTTTCCTTGCCTAGAGACTCAAGTCCACTCTGTATTCATCCAGCTTTGCACCCAGCTACCAAGAGCCCGTTGAAATTTGTGCCAAGAATCAGAGACCTAGGGTCATAACATGACACAGGTCACACAGTAAAGGGATATACAGAGAAAAGCGTTCAGGTTGCAAAAGTACCAAAAGTTGTGTCAGAGGGACTTTGTTGACTGCAGGCTGTCCGATCTTTCTGTTTTCACAGAATCGGGGAAATCTGGCACAGTTTTAAAGAAGAACTACAAAATTGAGAAGCAACAGGACTTTTCTGTATCTTAATCAAGACATTTGGTATCAAATGCAGATATTTTCAGCCCAGGATGGAGATTTTACAACCGCTCCAGCAAGCTTTTTCCAAAGCTTAACCTAGCTATTGCTTTGCTGATCTCAAAGCAGCTGAACAAGAAATCATCCACAAGCTGGCCTGGGTTAAGTATAGTCTAAATAGAGACTATGGATTTTTACCCCGTTACATCACTTTTCTTTTATGACCCCCTGCCCCTCAATGTGTTTCTTGGTTTTTTTTCTCCACCCACCTTTTCCTTTCTCAGCAGTGCCCCTCTCCTTCGTCCCCTTTCCCTTTACATCCACTTCCCTCCCTCCCTCTCTGTCCTTCGCATTTAAATCACTCTTTCCATTTTAACAGCTGTTCGTTAGAAGTCCTTTCATGACATCTGATGAAGTGAGCTATTGCTTATGATCTCTGCATTAGTCTAGAAGGTGCAACTCTATCTTGCCTTCACCCTCATAGTAGGAAAATTCTTCCTAATCTCAAGCCTAAATTTCTCTTGCTTCAATTTAAGACCAGTGTCCCTTCCCCCATCCTACGTGGCTGCAGAGAGCAGTCTATCACCATCCTCCCTATAACTGCCCTTCAGGTATTTGAAGGCTGTTATTTAATACCCCCCTCAATCTTCTCTTCTCCGGACTCAGTAATGCTAGCCCTTCTAAACTGTCTTTGATGTTGCCCAGACCTCCAGTCATTTTTATTCCTCTCTGCCAGACTCTTTCTAGGATGCCCACATCTTTCTTGAAGTGTGGCGGGCAAAACAGGCCTCACCAGCTCTGAAAACAGCAGAAGAATCTTGTCCCTTGACTTGGAAGTGACTCTCTTAATTAACACAGGCCTGTATGCTATTGGCTTCTTTTTTTTCTTCGCAAAAAGAGCCTACTGTTGAGTCATATTCAGATTATGGCTCACTATACTCCCCAGATGCTGAACACTTGTTAGCACAGCTCTACAGTTTATTACCTACCCCCTTGGCTATTATTAAATTACAGGCAATGCTGAATGCAAGATATCTCACTGGATTCGTGTGCGTCAGAAAGAACAGACCATTGAAAAATGAACTAAATGGCAAGGATACGTAATGGCAATAGGAAAATATAGTGCTAAGGATCTGATGCTCTTGGAGACATGTAAGCCTCTGGGGATCTGCTGAAATATGGATCCCAGACACCAAATCTCTAGACTAGTCACCCAGCCAGCAGGAGTCAGCTTTATAGCACTGCTGGACTGGAGATGCCAACTGGAATAGTTTTAGTTATGCACTGTCAGGCCAAGAAGCAGCATTTAGACTTGGTCTTTATTGAACCTTTTCTTTTTCAATAGTCTGAAAAAAATATAATTGCTTTATCAAGCCATGCATTAATATGTATATGGCTTTGAGAGCAACGCACAATTAATTTCCAAAAGCGCACTCTGGAAAAGATATCTGTGGGAAGAACGCAGGCAAATGTTTAGTGTTTTCATCCCTAGCCTAATGTACCCAATTAAAAAGTAAGGATTACATATGTTCATCTGTTTGCCAAGATGTTGCTTATCCTGGCACAAATGCTATAGCCTCCTTGACATTTTCCCATAAAAGTATTCCGGCATATTTTCTAACTTGTCTATTTAAAAGGAGAAACAATGCACTGTAAAGGCCAATAAATTAAAGCCTGCTTAAAATAGCATCACCTAAAGTTGTGCCGCATCATCCACAAATTGGCAGCTGCACAAAAGACCCCACTAAATGTGCATCTTCTGTGTACTGGCCGAATGTTTATATGTCTAACCCTGCAGCTCTTCAGTTTGTAAGCTTGTAAACTATTTGTTCTGCACAGTTCATGAACCAATGTGACTTTGATAGAAGCAAATCAATACAGTCTGGAGAAGTAGAGAGGAAAGTCTCCAGCAGGGATGGGTAAATAGCATAGAAAATATAAGGAATAAATCATCAAGACCTGGGGGGTCAAGGGGAAATTAGCCAAAACTCCTATTCAGTCAAAAAAACCCAAAGCCCATTGGCAAAATTTCATAAATTCATGTTGGTTTCAATGAACCATTTGTGTCAAAAGCATAAACGAAAGCCCTCCAAAAATTCATACATTTCATTTGGACATTTTAAACAAAACATATTGATTTCATACCAAAAAATGGAAAACCTACTTCAAAATGTCCATTGTTTTCAAAAAGATTTTTTAAAAACCCTTAAAAATGCTCAGACTTACAATGAAATATGTAGTTTCAAGTCAACCAAAATGGAGACACATAAGGAATTTAAAACTGCAGAAATTTTGCAGCTGCAGAATGGGAGGAAATAGGTTCATATTTAGGGACTTAGATGCCTAAAAGCTACATGGGAAATACCTTAGAGGCAGAATAGGATCTGGGCCCCTGTGGGTATCTATACATGTGCTCAGGAGTGGGAGGTTGGGGGGATGTGTTTTAATCAGAGCAGCTCCTGGACAATCGCTCTAATTAAAATGCCCCTCCCCCTCCCAGCGCTGTCACATGTATGCAGCATCCTGCCTTTCAAAATGGCTACAGAGACACTTTAAGTAAAGCTCATCAGATGAGTTTTAGTTAAAATACTCCCACCACCATTTTGAAACATGGGATGCTGATACATGAGATGCTCCAACAATTAATCAAGCCTGCTCCGTGTATCCGCACCCTGTATATGGGCATCCTGTGTGACCGGATGTCATTCCCTTGCCACCGCCCTCCTCTCCCCACCCTGGTTATTCATGTTTGGAAGAGAACTAGACAAAAAAACAATTGTTTCCACAGCTCTGAAATCATCAAGGTTTCCTGGGTAGGATTTTTATCTTTTTCCCTAGCTTCCATTGCTATTCAGTTCACTCCAGCCTGGGCTTCCTAAGTTGCCACCATGGTGCTTTGCTATGGGCTGCATAAATTTCTTGTTAGGAGTCCATGCACAAGGCAAGGAACTTTCTCTCAATTTGAGTGTAATTTAACTATTCAGCCTCCAAAGGAGACAGCATCAGGGAAAGTCATGTCCCCTCCTCTTCCCCCCCCCCCCCGCCTTTGAACAGAAAGCCAAATCATAGACCCAAAAGCATAGCCACAAATAGTTAAAGATACTAAGGTATCCAGGCACCAAGCAACCAACCACTCGCCTTGAACAATATCATCTGCCACCCGAGTCTTCTAAAGACCAATAAAACAACCTTTTTCTGTCAAATTGCACAGTAGACATTGTTCATCTGATTTTAGAGAGGTAAAGTAGTTTTGTCTTGAGTCATTCTGGTGTGAGCTGACACTCCATGAGCCAAACTTGATAGGTAAAAGCCAATAAAATTACTTTAATTAACATATGTTGGAATAGCATAAAATGACAGTGGGAAACCAATAAGGACAAAAGATGCCCATGCAGTTATGGCAGAAGAGCTGGGCTGAGGTATTGAGTTGTGCCAATACCTTCTTGCATGACCTTGACCAAAGCTCTGTGCCTCTACCTCCCAGCTGTAAGACGGGGATAACATTTCTCTACATTGCAGAGGTGTTGAAAACCAGTCCATTTTTATGACATGCTGCTCAGGTATTATGGATGATGGGTGTCATATAGCAGCCTCTCAGGAGAGTCACACTTCTTGGAGGGGACAGACTGGATGTCACACACTAGCTGACCAAGAATTTGGCACAACTTTACTTGTTGCTTCTCCCCTGTTTTGATCATGGGATAACAGAACAGGGCCTACACTTCAATATTACGCCAAGGTATGTGTGCACTGATGCTCCATGCCTGCTAGGCACCAGATACATCGATGTATGAAAAAGACATAGAGGAACTTGTGCCTGGTACAGGCTCTGGAGAGATGCTGTTGGAAAAGAAGATCCACTCAACAGGTGTAAGCTGGCCAAAACCTGCTTTTACCAGGAGCTGGGACGATGCTGAGAACTATTTCATAGACATCAGGGCTGGAAGGGACCTCGGGAGATCATTGAGTCCAGCCCCCTGCCCAAAGGGCAGGAAGTCAGCTGGGGTCATAGGATC
>NW_017728886.1:258504739-258547962 GCF_001723895.1 Crocodylus porosus | reverse complement strand
TGGAGAACCTTGCATTTTTTGGTGTTAAACACCATCAGGTTCTCATCTGCCCATTTCTTGAGCCTGTCGAGGTCAACCTGCTATCGCTGTGCAGGGAGAGACAGATCACATACACACACATACTATAGAACAAATTCAGATATTCACAGCAGGAGAAGACAGACAGACAGCACACAATTTTTACATAACCCTTAACACCGAAGCAAACATTCAAAGAACAGGCCAGTGCATGCATGCAACAGAGGGAATAAAATGCACAATACAAAAGGATTCACATGCACACAGAGACTTTTTGCAGCACAGGAAAGATCAATATGAATTTTCTATAGATCAGGTCTGATTGTGATGAAGTAGTATATATTATTTTTTAAATTATGCAAATGTTTTGAATGTTTTTCAACCTTAACTCTAAGCTATACTACTATATTTTATTGTCCTCAACACCCTACAGAAAATGATACTCTCCCTCTCCCACTGTACGTGTTGCTAGCCACAAACTTTGGGACTGCAGAATGGGCCTCATCATTTCAGCAAGACTGGGAGGTATATCAGACCAAAGACATATGAATCATAAAACATCACTGTACACCACTATTAACAAGCCATTGGAAAACATACAACATTGGCAAGTCAGACAATAACAAGGAAAAACCTGAAAAGCATAAAGGAAAAGTAAAAAAAGGGAAAGGAGGCTATTGTAAAGGATTACTTCTTTCATCCCTGCTTTCAAATGCCTAGCATTGGAGTTCTTCCATAAAATATAACTGCAGTTTAATACCATATTGGGCTGCTACGCCAGACACATCTCAAGAGCTTGGACCAAAGATGCAGAGCAAGATCTGCATTTGCCAAGCCCTAGTGGGCATAAAAACCCAGGAGTCTGCGGCTTCTAATTGAAAAAGCAGTGGCGTCTCTGGGCAGAGATATGAGGAGCGGAAAGCATTCAGGACTGAAGTATGGCATGTTCTGGTACCAGCAGCACAAACAGCAGTCAAGATCGAGCCGATAAACGGAGGAAGCGAGGAGGAGCGTGAAAGAGGAATGCAGGTCAGCACCGCACTCAGCACCCAGACCAAATTCCACAGTGGTTTGTACACCGAGAGGACCTGAAACTAAGTCAGAGCCCGACTGCATACCAGCATGACCCAGCTTGGAAGTACGTGTCTCATGCTGTCGCACATCAGGCAAAAAATATGGCAGCAGCCTCTACCAGCTGAACTTTGTTAACCGTGTGTGCAAAGAGATCAGTAAAACGGCATTAATGTGTTTGAAACAAGACAAAACAAAGACATCCACACGGACCTCTCTGCCAGCCTGAACATCTGATCTGGACGTAATCTGGCCCCGGTCCCAAGATGAAAGCAGTTTTCATCACAGAAACGTGGAACCCAAATGTTAAGCCAGTGTCCAGCTGGTTGCTTCGGCTAATAGCTAGGAAGCGAAACAAGGGATGCACTGGAGGTGAGCGAGTGCCCTTGGTGTCTGGGACCCACAAAAAGGGAGTGGGTTAACAGGGGTTCAGAGACTGTGGGTGCGATTCACTATTGCCTTGCACCCTCTGTAGTTGTATACACCTCTGCCTAGTGGTGCGACCAAATGGCAAATGGTTCATTGCTCTGAGGGAGAAATGACGACATTAGGTCTACGACAGTGGAGAAACCAGTACTGAGTGATCCCACACTACCGACCACTTGGCATCGCAAAGGCACAGGGCCCTATTCTGCTGTGCTCTGCTAACATACACAGGCCTCAAAGTGCTCATCAATAGGCCAGACAGGCTTTATTGTAAATGAAAGGCAAGTCAACGGCAAACAGAAAGGCGTCAGTGCAAAATTGATCAAAGCCATTAACTGAATGGAAGGATAATTTATGACAAAGATTACATGAGGGCTGTACAATAGGTGTAGGTTGGCTCAGGAATCCGATGCCACCGTCTTACAGATACGTGACAAGGGAAACCTCAAGGAGACAGAGAAAGTATTGAAAGACAGTATAAACAGGGCTAATGGAATCAAATTAAATGAAGCAGAGGAAAATATAGATTGAAGTTCATGATATACTTCCATGTAGTGAGAATATAATCCAGTTGAATAGTCTCCCACAGGAGGCAGTGGAAGTCCAAATGCTAGAGACGTCTAGAACAAAACAGTATCCAATCCTGTATGAACAGGAGCAGAGCTACAGCCAGGACTTTTAGTGCCATGAGCAGCGCAGGGACCAGGGGAAGCCAAGCGCTAGGGAGTCTTACCTCCCAGTCACGGGCTGCTGCTGCTGCCATGAAGCAGGCGCCTTAGAGGGCGTTACCGAATGGTGGCTCCCAAATTGGTGCCTGGGCCTTGTGCCCTGCTTGCCGACACATATTTTACTACTGTAAGTCACAGGACCTGACTCCACAGTACATTCTGCACTGTTCAGCCTTCACCTGAAATACTGCTTTGGACACCACACGTCAAGATGTGGACAAACTGGGAAGAGTCTCCACGAGAGCAAAAATTATTTGAGGCCTAGAAAACATGAAATATGAGGGAAACTTGGAAGAACTGGAATTATTTAGTCAGGAGAAGAGAAAGATGATGGGCACCAGCGATGCGCAGGGCGTGCACGCGGGTGCACATGCACCCCCTGAGATTGGCGGTGCTCCCCCTGAAAGAAGCGCTGCTGACACTGCCGGCAGTCAGCTCACCACCCCACCCCCCCGTCGCCGCCAACACTGCTGGCAGCATCTGCAGATGGTCATCAACCACTGGTCAGCACTGCCACCCCACCCCCACCGCTGACACCATTGCAGCCGCCTGCAGGAGCTCCCTGCTCACCACCGCCATGCCCCTGCTGCTGACACCGCCGACTCCACTTGCGGGAGGTCGCTGTGTCCCCCGGGCATCGTTCATGATGACGGGGGATTTGAAACCAATGCAAAAAAATGTGCTTGTACATGAGCATGGAGGCTGTTCTGATGTGCTGCAATTACAGTGTGTCAGAGCAGACTCGATAAACTGAGTCTGTTGGAGCATGGCAATTACTGTGTTCCTGCAGCCTTCTGCATCTCATGTATCAGTATCCTTCAAAATGGCAGCAGGGGCACTTTAACTAAAGCTCATTGACCAAACTATAGTTCAAGTGCCCTCACCGCCCTTTTAAAGTACTCTTGGAGCCGCTATAATTAAAGCACCCCCCCCATACCCCTGGAGCACGTGCAAAAGTGCCTGTTGTTAGTAAGTAGAGGAATAAAGTTTGCTCTGTGTCCACAGGGGATAGGACAAGAAATAATGGACTTACATTGTGGCACGAGAGAGTCTAGTAAGATATTAGGAAACGTTTTCTCTTTCCAAGGTTAGGTACTGGAACAGGTCCGAGATTTTCTCTTACTGGAAGTGTTTAAGAGCAGGTTAGACAAAACTTTGTCTCAAGGCGCAGACAGAAGAGCTGCTCTGGTTGTTACTCAGCAATTTGCAGAAAGCGCTCTGAGTTGCAACACTCCCCCAGACCCAACAGAAGTTCACTGTTTGGTCCAGGAGTTGAGGATTCCCACTGCTTGCTGCAAGCCTGCTGTCCGGTCTCCGCAGCAATGCCACAGACCCCTCCCAGCCCCAGTGCTGTTCCCACAATGGAAGGGGGAAAGGGAGCAGCGGGAGCCCCCCACACCTCAGCAGAGCTCCAAACCCACCTGACCCACCCTCCGGCATCAGCTGAAAAAAACCTAGACCGAACCCCCTCTGCTCCCTTTCCCTCCCTCCCAGTCTGAAAAGAGTGGTGGGCTGGGAGCTCTGCAGACACAAGTTACAGAGCGCGCTCCATTTTGGAGCATTTTCATCGTGACCCTCATGCAATGAGCATTCAGATGTTTGTGGGAGCGGGCCCTTTTAAAGCCATCTGTAGTCATGCACTAGTCACAGCTGTAGACTGCTTTCAGGGGCCAGATCAGGCGAAAGTTGTCACTTCTGTCTGCGCCGTCAGACGATTGCAACAAGTAAATGATCTCTACAGCTTCCCAACCCCCCGAGGTATCTCTATCACGGTTCCTCGGTGCTGAATTCCTTAGTGTGCCCGTGTAGGAGGAAGTGCAGACCACGCACAGCGTGAAGTGGCTGTTACACTAGTCCCTTCCCGGAGAACATGTATTCCTGGATTCCTTCGAGACACTATAATCTTCCTTGTCTGCTCTCTTGCTGGATCTTGTAACCAGCCTTTGGCGGTATTAAATAGCTGTCCACCTCAGACAACAGCTTCCCAAAGCCTCTGCTGCAGGATTGAAATTAGGATTTTTGCTTTGGTCATCAGGATGTAGTGCATGGCAGCACGCAACGTTTCAAAGGGACTGTGGAGCCCTGTGTGATGATCCTGATACGAGAGCTGCAGCATGCGAAGCCTGCAGACCTCTGAGCATCCTGCCAGAGCAGGCAGAGGACAACAGCTCCGGGGAGTTTGAAGTTAAGGATTTGCTGAAAACAGAGGAGGGAGCATGGGATGAGGACGGACACCTCCACTCTCCTCTTGTGATGCTGGGCATGTCCACATGAAAATGTCAGGTAGCAACATCCTGGGACACACTGCTCCTTCTTGCTGGCTACCTCTGGAGCTGAAAGCAGTGTAGCCACATCCACAAAATGCTTCAGGTGAGCTAATTCACCTAGCTGAGTGAAAGGGTAAAGTAGGGGCACTAGGCCTGGACATGGCAATGCTCCTTCTGGTTTAAGGTGGAGGCGTTCAGGTGGGGCAGTGTGGCACGTTTGAGGGAGCTGCTGTCCGGCACTGTGAGTCTACCGTGCTGTTTCTCCCCCGCCCTGGTGCAGCTGCGGGACAAAGGCGCTCAGACGTCCGGTCTGCCTGTTATTGTCCCAACCATGGGCGCTCCACGTTCTGCTCTGCTGTACCCCAGCTAAAGCAGAAGGCAGTCTAGTCCCCTTCCCATTGACCGCTGGCAAACTGACCACTTTGGCATGCTGAATCGTTGCTACAACACGTCAAAAAACTACAGTGAGATCAGGGTAGAAACACACTGCCGAGATAACCCTCAAAACATGCCAGCGTGGGCATCATGATTGACTGCAACCCTGTCTCCCTTGTCTTTCTCCTTCCCATCTCGAAAAGCTAATCAGCTTCTAGATGTTAGCAACGAAGTGACCTGACTAAGAGGAGTTGTTATCTCAGAGTATTAGGATTTAATCCCTACCTGCTGAGAGTTGAGTATGAGATACATACTGCAGTGATTTAAAGTCACACGAATAAATTTTTTTTTTTCTTTGAAAGGCTGCTCTGTGAAAAGCTCCTTTGATGACAGGCAATATTGCTAAGTAGCTTACAGCAAAGGACGGCTGTCTGTGGGAGCTCAGTACTGCAAAAAGACCACCTGTGATGTGGAAGGGTTATCTAAAAGCCAGCCAAATTTGGAGACATTTATAAATACCTTGTGAGAAGCAAGCCCTGCTCTAAAGAGCTTACACCCTAAACAGGCAAGGGCTGGAAAAGCAAAGCATCACCTCCCTTCTACAGGTGTCGGGCTGGGGCACAGAAATATTCAAGCCCAGAGGCATAAAACTTATCTCAGTGGGAATTAAGCACCTAAATACCTCTGAGGATTTGGACCTAAGTGATTTACTCAAGAAAACAGAGGATCTCCAGGAACCCGCAAGCGCCAACATAGCACTTCAACCACAGGATCAAACTGACACAAGGCCACTCGTCCACCAGAAGGTCAGCCTTGTCCAGGGACTGAAAGCAAAGAAAACCAGTTCTGCTCCTTCCTCTTGGCCCTTTGGGGATTGATGAAGATTGTTTTGAGCACTGGAAGAACAACTCAAGAGGCAATTTCAGCAGCAGGGAAAACCCAGTTGTGGAGCATCTCCGAACAAACCTTTTGAAAACCTCTGTCAGCTGCATCTCAGAGAAAAATTGCTCCATCTCTAGGCTGGGTTCCCACAGGAGCATCTTTGGTGGGAAGTTCTCTTTGGAAGAGCATGGCCTTTGAGGCACAAAACCTTGTGCAGTCTCATTAGTCTCACTTTGCAAAAGAGAAAATAATTTGCAGGTAGGGAAGACGTTAGCTACTCAGTTCTTATACTACCAGGGGATAGAGGATCATCTCTCTCCCAGTTTGTAACTCAGAAAAGCCAAAACATCTGAGAAAGGGGAAAAAAGGATCTTAAAGACTTACTGGATTTATTTTCCATTAACACATGGAGCCGCTCTATTTTGATGGGAGCTGCTAGGTACTGCAGCAATAGTGCAGAAGCACCAGAATAGGAAGGTGAGCCAAAGAAAGTAACTTCTTGTTCTCAAGCCAGTTACTGCAAAAGGCAACTTTCCACTCCAGTGAAGATCACCCATTTCTTCCCACAGACCAAGTCCTGTAACTTTCTTCTCGTCCCCAGAAGGAATACAATTCCAGGATGTATTGAATACAAGGATATATGTAGCACTGCCATAACAGTACTGTTAATAGACGAGTGTATCAAATACTGAGGCTAATATAAATCGGCTGATTTACAGAGTGAAGTAAATTCTGAACTGGCCAACAAATAAAACCTGCAAAGAGAGGGAGTACACACACAATGACCCTGAATGTTTCCCAAACTTATTTCCTGTGCTACCCGAAAGTGATAATTTCTACAGCCCAGGAACATGGAGCTTGTCAGACGTTCACTGGCACCAGTGGGATTTTCTGCACCAACTAGACTACACAGACTCGACTTGACTATTCTCATATTTTCAATGTACTGTGTGGTTGGCAAAAGTTAGCTGTTGGGTTTGAACCCAGCGGCTGGTCCCTATTCCTAGACGGTAGACAGAGGCAGAACCAGGAGCACGGCTGGCTCAGACTGATCTCTTCCTAGGGGACAGGAGGACGACCAGGAGGAGAACCTGGCAAGAACCAGCCCATGCCCACAGTTGACCCACTGAAGCAATTTCTGGATGATAGTCTTCAAAGAGAAAATCATGGTCCTTTAATCTGACTTCCCCTATGACCTCAGCCAGCTAGTTCAGCAAGAAGCCCCTAATTTCTTTTCAAGCAATAATGTATCCTGGAAAATACCCAGTCCTGAAGTTGAAGGACTTCAAGTAAAGGACAGTGTGCCTTGTCCCCAATTAAGTTGAATCCCAGGTTAATTATCCATGCCATTAAAAACTGATCATACTTCTCAGCTGAATTTGTCTGTCTTCTATGTCTGCTTACAACACCGTGCGCCTTTCTCTGCTACCTGACAGAGCTGTCTTGCTTTGAGAAGTCGCTTCCCCAGTTGCCTTTGCAGACTACCTGTTCACCTGATCTTGACAGGGTGACTAAACCAGGCTTCTTTAGTCTCTCCCTGAGATGCAGGACTTCTGTCTCAGGTGAGTCAGTCATGTTCTTCTTTTTCTTTTTAAATACATATTTTCCAAAATTTTAAAATTCTTTACAAAGTGGCCTCTAGAACTAGTTTCAGCATGCCAGTAATGAACCACCAGCAGTGTCTTCAGAGAAAACACCACTCCTCCTGTCCACTTAATACTCCCCTGCTTATACATCTGAGCTCTGCTTTCTCATCTCATCTCTAGCACCACACTCGCTGGTCAATTGAACTTCTACCATTACCCCTGGAAGGAGGAAGCAGAACAAACTGGTGCAGTGGATGAAGAGCTGTGGGAAGAACAGACATTCATTTCTGGCTCCTGTCTCACGAGCCTGTCTATCCCTTCTCCTACCAGCACGGGGCTTGATAGGCCTTCTCTCATCTCCTGCCCTTCACCCATCAAAACCAATGGTGGCCACTGCCGCTCCAGAGCTGAGGGGGTGAAAAGTGTATTTCTTTCCCCCTCTACTCTGACTCATCCTGCCCATGACTTCGTCAGAGCAGCAGCCCCCACTCCTGACTACAAAGAGGAATCGGGTGCTGGAAAGTGAACAAGTTATATCAAATAGAAGTGTTTAAAGAGCCACCCAGACAAGGGGGGGGGGGCAATGCACAATAACTCCTTTGTGTAAATATGATGGGTGCTCTTCTGCTAGACTTCCCCCCGCCACTAATTTAATTTAATGAACTTGAGCTGCTAGTAGTGATGTCCATTCAGATTGTATGGCTGTCATAAATAGTTCATAGATTTCATACATGTTAGGGCTGGAAGATCATCGAGTCCAGCCCCCTGCCCAAAGGGCAGGAAGTCAGCTGGGGTCATAGGATCCCAGCAAGATAAGCATCCAATTAATAAGCATATTACCGATCTGTTAGATGAAACCTGAACTAGTCCATCAGTATACATCCCAAAATAAGGAGTATGCCTACTCAGCCCAGGGAGGCACCTGGCTTTCCCATGCCCCCTGTGAGCAGCCTTATGCATTTCCATACGAGCCTGAGCAGGGAGCTGCCAACAGGAAATGCTAAGCACAGGCCTAGTGCATGGACTTCCCCCCCACCTGTCTGATTCAGGGCTGCACAATACATGCCTTCATTATCTCAGGATCTCACTCGGCAGGAGACAGCAGTGCTTCCAACCCTGTTCATACATTGTATTAATTGTCATTGGATACACCACTATGGAAACAGGGGCCAAATCCCAGGGTCCCTTCTCACAAACAGGCTCCTCTTCCTGCTTTTTTTCTGGTCCCCTGTCTCTTGAATTCCTGTCCATCCAGCAGTCCAGCTTCAACAGGAGGGCTGGAGGATGCCCTCTTCTCTGTCCAAACCCTGGCCTAGGTGTCAGAGCACTTCTCTGGGAAGGAGATAAGAGGGTCTGAACTCCCTTACCAGCTGAACAGGACCTAGATCCCAGGCCTCCCACAGCTTAAACAAGAGCTGGTAGGGAAGAAGGCTCTTTGATATTTTCCCTGCTGCCTTCTCTGATTTATGAGCTTCAGGCATATTACCAAAATAGAGGTGCTAACTATCACATCAAGAGGATGCAATGGGACTGTGCCTGCAGACCAAGAGACCTACAATTGGCTTAAACTCTACTTAATGGTTAATAGGTAGAACAGGATCTGGGTCTTTTGTGTTTGTGGCTATGTAAACTATATGCCAAGCAAATTACAGTGAGAAATATCTCTGTGTTAGTACACAAGCACTGACATTAGACCTTGAATTCAAACAGCTAATGTACATGGGATGATCTTCAAAGGTTCTCGGCTGGCTTTAACAGAACCAGGCCACCAGTGAACACTTTTTAAAATGTCAGGTTGTGGAAGAATGCAGGTTTTCCCCCACAATACATCATTATTGTAGTGCCCAACCTTCATATCTCCATCTCTAGGCATCTCAGCCACTTCTATCTTCACAGCAATGGCAGAAACAACAGGGTAGGTAGGTGGTATCCGAAGTGCTCATGCCACCCATGACTGGTCTCTGAGGCCATCATAAGGGCATTGTACCATCCAGGAAAACAGACACAGCCATAATCAAGTTCCTTCTGCTACGATGAAAGGGCCATGAGATATAGTTGAATAACTTCTCCCTCAGGAACGGAACACCATTAAGATGCGAGTTATGAGTGGTGTTTAATTATCGCACAGATTGCAAAAGATCTTGTGCATACTGATTGGGGTTTTGAGCCACTGTAAGCTGTACCAGGTATAGGGATGTGTGAGAAAAGGAAGGGGAAAAAAGGACTAGAGGCAAAAGAAGTCACTTCATGAGAAAGCCCCAGGATAGTGATGTAGCAAAAATGAGAAGGTAGGACTTTCTCTGATGTGCTTTAAGCTCGCTAAGGTGCTCAGTGATACAGCTGTATCAACAGGAAGGTGGGGTCTGGAATCCAAACCAGATTTTAAAAATTGTCCATCTGACAAAAATAGACCATTAAGCTTTCAGAACAAGATCTGAACCCGGGTGTATTATGTACCTATGCTGGGGTGAGGGGTGAGAGTCTCAGGTCAGGGTTATGGCTTTTCTACACCAGCGTTGGATTCCATTCCCTGGATCTTAACTAAAACAGAAATCTTAGTACAATTCATTCAAGGTTCACACTATGGGAGTTACTGACCTGGGATAATTGCCAGACTCAGAGTCTACAGGAGGCAGACCCAGCCAGGCCATTATATGACCACTTCTTTGTTGCCCCTATTGAATTCTGCAGGATACTTGTCCAAGAGAGGGAAGGGGAAGGATCTGTCAGCTATTTAGAGAATAAACATTGCACCCATGCAATAGGGATGGTGTAGATTAGTATCAGACAGGCCAAGCTGTCAATATTTTGCCATGAGTAGAGTTCCCAGTGCTCGCTGTCATTGACCGAAAGAGGCATAGCCCTTTAAAACTGATATGAATGGTATTTTGCCTTGTCCATGCTAGCTGCACCCAGCAACCCAATGTGTTATATAGAAGCTGCTGAGAGAGGAAGATTCTTGTTTTTCTATTTCGGTACAGTATTAAAAATGTTTTGCTAGTTTAAGCGCCGGCATTATATCTTGTACATCCGTCAGGAAGGTAATTATTCATAGCAAGTAAAACATCCCATTAGAATTTTCTGAAAGGGAGTGAAATGCTGCTGGCTCTCATTGGATTTATTATTCACCACTGGATTTGTTTTGGAACAATCAAGATACGGACTTTATCATTCACCCATATGACTTTGCATATATTTGCGATGAGTGAAAACGACCAAAGTTAAAGGATCTTAACATTTTACACCTGGAACTGCAACCCCGTGTTCTGTTCACACATCATGATTTCAAAGTATTTCTAAAGCTTGTTGCACTTTCGGAGCCTCCTGTGTTTAACCTCACTGTTAACCAAGACCAATATTCATAGGATGCTGAATTCAACAGACTCAGGGGATTAGCAGGGGACACGATGTGGGACCAGGGATGGAAGGTGAATGAGGTGCACGAAGAGTAGTCATTCCTCAAGGACATGATCCTTGAAGCACAAAAAACCATTCCCATGAAGAGGAAAGGCAGCAGGCTCAATAGGGACATCACGGTCCTCTTGAAAAAGAAAAAAAGAGGCGTAGACACAGTGGAAGCTAGGGACAGTCCTCACGGGGGGCTGTACAACAGTGGTCTGCACTTGTAGGGAAATGATTAGGAAAGCTAAGGCAGCGACTGGGTTTAAATTAGCCAAGGGAGTCAAGGACAATAAGAAGTCCTTCTTTAGGTATGTAGAGAGCAGAAGGGAAGCAAATGGAAGTGCGGGGACCCTGCTTAACACCTCGGGACAGCTGGTAATGGACACTCAAGAAAAAGCTGAACTCCTGAATGCCCACTTTGCTTCGGTATTTCACCGGACCAAGGGGAAAGACCAGCGAGATAAGGATCACAGGGGGCATGGTGGGAATGATAGCCTTCCCTCTGTGGATGCTGAGCTGGTGCTAAACCAACTAGAAAAGCTAGACATCTGTAAGTCAGCAGGACCAGATGGACTTCACTCGAGGGTGCTGATGGAGCTGGTGGAGGTCATCGCAGAACCCCTGGCAAAACTCCTTCAGAAATCGTGGCGCACAGGGGAGATCCCTGAGGATTGGAAGAGGATCAACATTGTGCCCATCTTCAAGAAGGGGAAGAGGGAGGACCTGGGCAACTATAGGCAAATCAGCCAAACCTCCATCCCAGGGAAAATCCTGGAAAAGCTCATTAAAGAAGCTATGTGCGATATGCTCATTGAGGGTAAGATTGTGAATGACAGCCAGCACGGCTTCGTCACGGGTAGGTCTTGTCTTACCAATCTCATCTTCTATGACCAGGTATCTCGCCACCTGGATGCAGGACAGAAGGTTGGCATTATATATCTAGACTTCCAAAAGGCTTCTGATCTAGTATCCCACAATATCCTGGTGGAAAAATTGGAAGATTGTGGGCTTAACAGCTCAACAGTTCAGTGGGTGGAAAACTGGCTGCATGGTAGGACCCAGAGAGCTCTCATGAACAGATCTGTGTCGTCCTGGCAAGTGGCTGGTGGTGTTCCTCAGGGGTCCGTACTTGGACCACTGCTTTTCAACATATTTATCAATGATTTGGATGTGGGGATGAAAAGCTCACTGGCCAAGTTTGTGGATGACACCAAGTTATGGGGGAGTGTGGTCATGCCAGAAGATAGGAGTGCTGCGTCCTGTTCTGGGCATAGCACGTCAACATGGAAAAACTTGAGAGGGTCCAGAGAAGAGCCACCTATATGATCAGGGGCTTGCAAGAGAAGCCACGCAAGGAGAGACGGAGGGACTTGGGCCTCTTCAGCCAAGAGAAGAGAAGGGTGAGAGGGGACCTGGTAGTGGGTTACCGCTACGTCAGGGGAGCACATTAAGAACTCAGTGAACAGCTGCTCACCCTGGGGAAGACCAGGGCCAATGGACACAAACTCCTGGAAAGCAGCTTCAGGCTCAATTCCAGGAAAAAACTCCTTCACAGTCAGGGTGTCCAGACTGCGGAATAAACTCCCTCCAGTGCGTTGCAGTCACTTACCCTGGACATCTTCAAAAGGAGACAGGACAGTCACCTCGCCGGGGTCACTTGACCCCAGTTGTCTTTTCCTGCCTAGGGCAGGAGGACAGGACCCGATGATCTACAAGGTCCCTTCCAGCCCCTACAATCGATGGATCTATGAATATACCGCCATAATGCATGAGAACAGAGCGGATGAAGGTTACCTCATTTTGGTGCCTTTAATAAGGAGGCACTAGGAGCCCAGGACTCCTGCGGTCTCTTCTCCCTGTGCCATAGACCGCTCTAGAGACAAAAGCCGTTCTGAGTCTCAGTTTATCTATCGATTCAGGTCCCTATCCTATTTGTTTTTCTCAAGCAAGTTGCCTGTGAGTATGAAAAGCAGGATTTGGTCCAGCATAAAGCCTGTTTTCTATGGAGAACATAGGACTAGAAGAGGCTTTCTGGGCCATGCTGTGGATCACTCTGCATTCATATGTTGCCTATGCTCCTACATATGTGCTATCACTGTACTACCAAATAGGAGACACATTTACTTTCCCAGTGAGCTCTTTCAAGGTGAAGGGCTACTTTCTATGCTGGGCAAGATTGTGGTCTCAAAGGCTGAGCCAGACAGTTGATATCAAATGTTGGGTAGCTCCCCATTCACAGGGCTCTTCCAGAACATGCAGCAAACACAGCTGTGAAAATGCTCGAAGTGTCGCACCACTACTGCTTCCCCCGCATTTCAGAGCACGGGTCTGTGGTAGGCACCTCTTGCGGGGTAGCGATAACTAATGCGATGGAGGGCAGCAGCACAGTTTGTGCCATGGTTTTCTAGTAGCAAGGGGGTAAAGAGTCAGCGAAAGAGACAGAACAGCCAGTTCCTGGCACAGAAACTACAAAGGAGCAAACAGACAATGGGAAGGAGGGAAACAGAGAAGAAGCCAGGCCAGGCTGCAAGTCTCTCCTTTGCTCTGCAGGACAAATACTATCCCAGATACGGTCTGAGCTTGGATTCTAGTACAGTGGGCAACAGAATAACCCAAACTCCTATAAAAACCATCCAAACTAGTGAAAGCTGACACATTATAGCAGGGGGGGGGAAGCAGAATTGTCGAATAGCCTTTGGCTTGGACGAGGTTTTTTTGGATAAAAACAAAATGCTTTCAAATGAAATACAATGGAAATTGCTAGCAGGGAACTAGCACGCCACCTGGCATGAATCTGCAAACAAGCAGCAAAAGTATTAGTCTTGGAAAGTTTGCATAGCACTGGGGCTCTGATCCTGCTGTGGAAACAGAACCGAAATAGGGTACTGACATAAAGAGGCGCTGGATATCAGATAGCCCAAAATAAAAGGCGTTTGTACCAGGGTGAAGGTCAAGATGTAGCTGGCCTCCGAAAAGGACGGTGCAAAAACTGAGTGACTAAAGGACAGCATAGGACTTTATACTTGCCTTAGTGCAAATCCGTGGTGACTACTTCAAAGGGCACATTCTTCTTATCTGTCAGCCAGGGAAGCATTACGTATCCCTAGTCTATAGCAGTGGGGAAACTGAAGCACGCAAGATGAGGTGACTTGCCTACAGTCAGACAGGATGTCTGTGGCACAGCCAAAAATAGAAACTAACTTTGTTGCTCCCACATTGCAACTAGAGCACCAGGCTCCTTCCCACGCAGCTGCAGTCACACGCGCCACTCGCTTCCATCAGATGCAGAAGCAGGCTCACCAAGACGATTCTCACATGCAAATTCCTTTCTATTTCAGCTTTTAATCAAGCTCCATGGGGTTTACATGATTCAGGGGACTCGCATCTTTTACCTCTACAGCACTAGTTTCACTCCTACACAGTTTGGCAGAAGGCAAGAATCACAGAATCATAAAAAAGGAGGGTTGGCAGGGGCCTCAGGAGTCGCATCTAGCCCAGCCCCCTGCTCAAAGCAGGACCACCCCCAACTAGGTCATCCCAGCTAAGGTTTGTCTGCTGGGGTCTTAAAAAAACTCCAACGATGGAGATCCCACCACCTCTCTGGGTAACCTGTTCCAGTGTTTTACTACTCTCCTAGTGAGACAATTCCTCCTAATATCTACCCTAAACTTCCCTGCTGCAACTTGAGCCCATTGCGCCTCGTTCTGTCATCTGCCCCCACTGAGAACAGCCCAGCTCCATCCTCTTTCAAACCCCACTCAGTAGCTGAAGGCTGCTATTAAATCCCACCTCAGTCTCCTCTTCTTTAGACTAAATCAGCCCAGTTCCCTCAGCCTCCCCTCAGAAGTCATGTGCCTAAGTCCCCAAACCATGTTCTTTGCCCTCAAATTTGTTTCCTTTCTGTAGTGGGGGGATCCAAAACTGGACACAGTAGTCCAGATGTGGCCTCACCAGTGCTGAATAGAGGGGAATAATCACTGCCTGTGATCTGCTGACAACGCTCCTACTGACGCAGCCCAGGATGCCATTAGCCTTCTTGGCAACAAGGGCATGCTGCTGGCTCGTATTCAGCTTCTTCTCCACTGTAACCCCAGGTCCTTTTCTGCAGAGCTGCTGCCCAGCCAGTCACCCCCAGCCCGTCCCAGTGCACGGGATTGCTCTGTCCTAAGGGCAGGACTCTGTGCTTGTCCTTGTTGCGCCTCATGAGATTTCTTTTGGCCCAGTCCTCCATTTTGTCTCGGTCGCTCTGAATCCTAGATCTAACCTCCAGCATATCTACTAGTCCCCGCAGCTTGGTTTCATCTGCAAACTTGCTGAGGGTGCACTCCATGCCAGCTTCTAGGCAGTTGATGAACATACTTAACAAAATCAAGCCCAGGACAAAACCCTGGGGCACTTCACTTGATAGCAGCTACCAACTAGACATCAAACCATTGATTACTAGCCTCTGAGCCCAATGCTCCACCTAGTTTTCTATCCACCTTACAGCCCATTCATCCAGCCCGTATTTCTGCAGCTTGCCTGGGAGAAGGTTGTGGGAGACCGTATCAAAAGCCTTGCTAAAATCACGGTACACCACATCCACTGGCCTCTGCATCCACAGAGCTGGTCATCTCATCAGAGGAAGCAATCGAGTTGGTCAAGCATAACTTGCCTTTGATGAACCCATGCTGACTGTTCCTAATCACCTTCTTCTCCTCCAAATACTTAAAAATGGATTCCTTGAGGATCTGCTTCATGATTTTTCCAGGGACTGAGGTGAGGCTGACTGGTCTATCATTCCCTGGATCCTTCTTCTTTCCTTTCTTAAATAATAAACTATGTTTGCCCTTTTCCAATCATCTGGGACCTCTCCCAGTCACCGCGAGTTTTCAAAGATGATGGCCAGCAGCTCTTCAATCACATCAGCCAACTTCCTCAGGTGCATCCCATCCAATCCCATGGACTTGTACACATCCAACTTTTCTAAACAGTCCCTAACCTCTTCTTTCAGGACTGAGGGCTACTCACCTTCTCCCCAAACTGTGCTGCCAGGTGCAGTAGTCTGAGAGCTGACCTTGCCTGTGAAGACTGAGGTGAAAAAGGCATTGAGGGCTTCAGCTTTTTCTGCATCCTCTGTCACTAGGTTGCCTCCCCTGTTCAGTAAGGAGCCCCAACGCTTGCCCTGATCCTCCCCTTGTTACTGACTTAGTTGTAGAAACTCTTCTTGCTACCCTTCACATCCCTTGCTAGCTGCAACTCCAATTGCACTTTGGCCGCCACACTTGCTAGTCTTTCTGTGCATTGGGATGGTTTGTTGCTGCACTCTCAGTAAGGTTGCTTTAAAGTACAGCCAGCTCTCCTGGACTCCTGTCCCCTGCTGTCTGGCTTCCCAGGGGATCCTGTGCATAAGTTCCCTGAGCAAGTTGAAGTCTGCTTTTCTGAAGGCCAGGATCCTTACTCTGCTGCTCTCCATCCTGCCTTTCCTCAGGATCCTGAACTCAATCATCTTGTGTTTGCTACTGCCCAAGTTGCCATTGACTATGACATTCCCTACCAATTCTTCCCTGTTTGTGAGCAGCAGGTCAAGAAGAGCACGGCCCCTAGTTGACTGCTCCAGCACTTGCACCAGAAAGCTGTCCCCAACTCTCCAAAAACTTCCTGGCTTGCCTGCACACTGCTGTGTTGCCCTCCCAGCAGATGTCAGGGTGATTGAAGTCCCCCATGAGAACCAGGGCCTCTGATCTGAAAACTTCTGCTAGCTGATTGAAGAAAGCCTCATCCACCACTTCCTCCTGGTGGTCTATCGCAGGCCCCCACCACAACATCACCCTTGTTGCTCTCCTCTCTGACCATAACCCAGGGACTTTCAACAGGCCTGTCTCCAGTTTCATACTGGAGCTCTGAGCAACCATACAGCTCTTTCACATGAAGTGAAACTTCTCCTCTTCTCCGGTTCAGGAAGGACCGTTTGCCCCATCCATGACAGTGCTCCAGTCGTGCAAGCTCCCACCACGTCTCTGTTATTCCAATCACGTTATAGTGCAATGCTTGCACAAGGACTTGCACAATTCTTCCTGCTTGTTTCCCAGGCTCCACGCTTTTGTGTACAGACACCGAGGTAACTAGATGATTACCCTGATTGCTCAGGAAGAATGAAACCACCTCCCCTATTGCCCCCTCTCGTTTGCTCTTCCTTAAGGTCACCCACTTCCCCCAGGGCTTTGGTCTCCATACCCTAGTGAACCTAGTTTAAACCCCTCCTCACCAGGTTAGCAAGCCTGTCGATGAAGATGCTCTTCCCTCCCTTCAGCAGGTGGATCCTGTCTCTTCCCAGCAATGGTTCTTCTTGGAATATCATCCCATGGTCAAAAAAGCCAAATCCCTGCTGGCGACACCACTTGTGCAGCCAAACATTGATCTGCAGGATGCTCCCGCTCCTGCCCAGGGCTTTGCCCTTTACTGGAAGGATCAAAGAGAATACAACCTGAGGCCCCATCCCCTTCACTCTTGCACCCAAAGCTCTGTCGACACCTTTGACCTACTCAGGGTCAGGGTCTTCCTTGGCAGGATTATCAGTGCCCATATGGATGAGGAACATGGGGTAGTAGTCAAAGGGCCAGATGAGTCTTGGTAGTCTGTCCGTGAGTTTACAATCTGCTGGCTGCGTCAGGCAAGGTAGGTGGATGCAGCCCATGTCCTGTTAGACATTCAGCAGTTTGCATTCAGGAACTGAATATGTAATACACCAGCTGATAAGAAAGCATCTCGCGTTCTTATTTCTGTATTAAAAAGTTTTGCTGGTCTAATACCCAGCATTATAACCTTGTATATCTGGCATCCACCAGTTTGCTCAGTCATGTCAGCAAAGACCAGGAGACAGACTTCCCTTCACAGCACACTGGTGTGATGAGAATGGGACAGTCCCTTAAGTGAACATTACTGATTCCAAAAGAGCCGTGCTAGTTTGTACCAGTGAAGAAACTTATCCCAAAGTCACTTCTCAAATCAGGGCTGCAGCATATTGGCACATCATGTGGATCAGCTTGCTTAGACTTTGCCGAGTCTGATCCACGAGCAGCTGTCTTTAGCAAGCACTGCGATTGTATTCTTGTGACTTCTCCCCTGCCCGATCAGCCACATTCCTGTTGCACGGCACCGTCTCAGGACTTTCCCAGTTAATGTATTCACAAACTTTTCCAAAGAGCAGGCAACAAGGTGCTGCTATCGAGCATGTCTACATATGCTATTAATGCAATATAGACTTACTACACAGTAAATATTGCACAGTGAGCCTTCCCTGGGAGCACGTCTACACATGCACCCTGTTGGAAGCAAATCTACTCCTATGGGGAGCAGCCAGTACAGGGCTAGTCCTGCCGTTCTGTGGTCCCTTGCAGCAGCCAGGCACATGGCCAGGGGCACAGGGGCCAGTACTGATGCACACGGGACCAGGAGAGCTCTGCTGGCTTCAGCAGCTGTTGTCTCCTGGCCCCATGCACATCCGGACACACAGCTGCCAGTGAGCCCAGTGGGGCTTCCCTGCCCAGCAAGGGGCTCACTGGGAGCTGTCCTACTCCTGGGGCAGCTGCCTGCAAGCCCTTGTCCGGGAGCCATGCAGCGCCAGGGAACCGGGAGCCATGCAGTGCCAGGATTGGGAGGGCAGAAAGGGATCCCGTCCCAGAGGGAGCTGGTTCGCACCAGGACTGGGGACAGAGAACTCCCCTGTCCTCTGTGGCCTCCTGCTGGTGTGGCTGCCTGGGAGCAAATTTGCTCCTGGTCAGTGCCTACATGAGCAGTACTGCTAATGTACAGTTAATCTACAACTTGTATTTCCAGGTAGTAGAAAACCACGCATTAGCCTAATTTACTGCACAGTAGCTGCTGCACACAGTTACATAGTGCAGGGGATTAGTCTACTGTGCAGTAAAGCATCTCATATAGATGCCCCCTCTATAGTGCTGTCCTAGCCCATTTAAAAAGACTTCCTAATTATGCAAGTACTAGGATTTTAGGGGAGCTTATGTAGCATTCGGTCCCATTGTTTACTGCCTAACCCATAGCATACTGCCATCATTATAAACTGAGAGCCTGCGCACGGACACAGTTGGCTCGACCAGCACAGCCCAAATTCCTTGAATGATCATCCTTCACCTAAACGCAAGGGGGCAATATTGAGGTAGGAATGAGAAAAGCTAAATCATTTCTTCAGCGCGCAGAGTTCATGCGGTACAGTCTGATCCACAGATGCAGATCGTTGTACCAAAACAGCTATATTAGTTAAGGGGCAGGGGGGAGGGGAGTTAGATTTTTTCCTAGCCAAAATATTTCTACTGGCACAAATCCTATTATGGATGCAATAAAGCCAGAATGGCTTATTTCCTTTCCCATATGGAGTAAGCTGCACCTATAATCAAGCCATAAGAGATGGGGTAGGGAGTGGTGCTGCTTTCACTACACTTGCGTGGATAAAGAGGTAGCACTTTCTAGTGTAGGGCAGGTCTTAGGGGAGTAGGTTTTGGCTGTACAGCCTGCATGATCTTCACAGTCACCTAACGCCCCGGCTTCATCCACTTAAGGATCAGGATCATACAGCACGCCATGCCAGTAAAGCAGCATGGAAAGTAGTTTGATCTACTTTTAAAAAGTCAGCCAAAAATAAGTCACGAGTATGGACTCGGCTGGAAATCTACTGCCTATATTACTGGTTCATATATATCTTAATATAGATCTTCAATATTTCTGAAGCATACCGTCTGTAAGAAGCATAGGGTTTACAGCTGAACCTGTATGACAGAAGATTTCATGGTCAGTCCAGAAATCAGTCCACATGCACGGAGGCCCTTGACAGACAGAATCACCAGCCTCACCCACACCTCTTGAAACTCTCTCAAGGGACTCCCAGAGCAGAGGGACAGAGGGACTGTGCTGAATAAGTTAAATACCTTGGGGTTATGTTTGGGCAAGACATGCAGAGGTATGCACCCCTGCCCATCCTGGGCATCGATTTCTTGGCCTACAGATCCACAAGGAGCCATCCCTTATAGAAAAGCCCTACAGAATTGTACAAGGATTTAACATACAGAGTGGTATCAGTATTATCCTATAGCAGTGGTTTGCAAATACATTAGACTCAAAGACCCCTCAGAAAATGCCAGCTCTTGCCTGAAGAAGGGTGATTGCACCTGAACGCTTGCTAAGAACTTTTTTCCAACGACTCAGTTCGTCTAATAAAAGATATCACATCTACCCAATCAGTCTTGCCTCCCAACGTCCTTAGACCAACACGGCTACAGCCAAAAACCCAGCTCTTCACTTTCATTTTTTGATTATGGAAAAATAACAGCAATTCTTCTGTTACAGAGTACTTAGAAAGACCACAACATCTCGCACGTTTTTGACTCAATGGATTCCTATGGGAAATCATTGCACTTATCTTGTGAATCGTGAAGGTGCTCACACACCTAACAGTGCTAAAATTGCCCAGCACCCAGCAGCACCCTTAAAAGGCTCTCGGGGCACCCCAGCCTGCCCTGGCACCCTTGTTCGGATTCACTGCTCTAAAGACGCATCGGGAGCTAGTGGAGAATGACCTCCCTCAAACATCCTAAGGCTTTGAACAGCAGAGATATTCCATAAGATGCTTCATAACATTTTTCCATGTGTTAAGAGCAGATGGTAGGGAAAATTCTGCCATGACGAGCACTGGACCTGAACCCGTCTTCTCCTTACAGATCATCCATCACTCCGTGCCTCGATGATGAAGATACAGCCTGGCCCTCTGGGTCTGTCCAGGCACTCGGACAAGCTAGCCAGCTGAAGGAGATTTCTTGATGACATTTGTAAATAGCCTGTTAAAGTCCAGGCTGTGATTAATGGACCTTTTCCTGATTTTTCACCCCTTCAGTCAAAAAAAGCCTAACCCAGTAGGCTCACAGCGTAATTGCTTTGGACGTTCCAAACATTGTGCCCCTGGCTGTAGTTTTGTGGTTTGGTCCTTCCTCACAGCAGCTAAAACAACCCAGCTGTTCCTCGGAGGCCTGGACATCTCCTTTCCCACGGCTAGCCAAGTACATCTACCGGCCTTCTTGAAGAACACTTAATTTTTCCCACATGGATGCAGATTTTTTCTGCCTCCTTATCAAACCAGAAATTCAGCAAGTGTAGAAAATTCCTTTGGCTGTAGCAAGTCTGCCTTGGTGACTGCCGTGCAGATGCAAGATAAAAATCATTTATTCGTGTAGCACATCCAGCCAGAGTTGGCCGATGTTTAAAAAAAAACACACCTTGGGGCAGTAAAAAAAAAAAGAGAGAGAAACAAAGTTGTTGTCAACCTGGTATATCGTAGCTGCAGCGGTGCTGGAAATATGCACTGCTTGGAGCATTACAGTACTGCTGGTGCTAGTGTTTAGATGCAATAAATGCAGAGCCCGCTCCCGTGGCAGGTGGAGCTAGCTTGGCAGGCACGTGATTCCAGGCAGTGGAAAACAGTGGGATATACTAATCAGCCAGCTCATTGCAATGTATCTTAATGGAAAAAAGACGAGGATTATTGCCAACTAGCCAGATGTTACAGATACTGAATTCTCCCTTTCCTCCACAGTCACTTAGGTTTGTAGCTGGTCACAATTTATAAGATTGCGTTGACACTTTAGAGAGAAAAAAATATTTTTTTTTCTTCCCTTCAGCTTTATCTTGGCTGTAACTCAAAAAGGGCCCCAGCGCTTCATTCTAGCTCTATCTTGGCTGTAACTCAAAAAAAAAAGGGGGGGGGGGGTAAGTCTTAAAAACCGAGCTTGTATTCGAGGAAACGGGTAACAGTGCATGGAAGCAGGAGTTTAAGCAATGTAAAAAATAAAGTTTGATTCAGGTGTGTGAAGCTTAGCAAGGGAAACAGTGCCGTCCTGCCCACATCAGTCAACGATTGCTACATCTGAAGCAAAAGCCATCGTTTCTCTGAGGTGCCTGGTGCAGTTTATGTCTAAACTGTTTAGTCTACTTGTAACATTCCTTGCGGGACGAAACATGTTTTTGGGTGCGTTTTATATAGAAATAAACATGCTGTGTTGCTTAACAAAAGTATTCAGCGTATATCGCCCATGAGAGCCGGGTTCGGCTACAGCTAACAGAACTGCTGGGCAAACACAGTTAATTTGTTATATATTGGCAGGGACAGGTAGGATCACTGCTTCAGGGCCAGTCCATCTGGAATGGATGACCCGTGAGCCAAGAAAATAGACAGACCTCACTTAAATTATTCCTGATCTTTCTACGAAGGGCAGAGGCCAGTTGGTCTCGGCTCTAAGGCATGCATACAAATCACCCAGCCCACTACGGACTTGGCTACTTGAGTATAAATTAGGGACTGTACCACACCTCTCTGCCATCCCCCCCAACCCTGAGTCACCTTTACTGGCTCTTCCAAAGCACTGTAGAGATAAGCTCTTGGGCTCACGTCTTGGCAAGTTGCTCCATGACAGCAGACTTCTGTGCCCACATGCAGCTCATACCAGTATGGGATCCTTAATGAGCTGAGCAGATTCAACCTCGGTGCCCTCCAGGCCCTTCAAGGACTTTTGAACAGACCCCTTGCTCCTCTCCTTGGCTTTGTTGCAAGACATCCCACAGGATGTGAACCAAGGTCTCCCCCTATTCCTTTCTCAGTTTCCTTCCCACTGAACAATAATGAATGACAGACCCAGACAAATACAACAGAAGCCTTCTGTAGGACAGTGCTTTTCAACCAGGGTGTTTGGGCACCCTGGGGTGCCGCGAGATCCTTTGAAGGGTGCCACAGGAAGTGCAAGGAGCAGGAGCGGGCTTTCCCTGCCTGCCTGTTGCCCTGCCCCGCTGTTACTACCTGGCTCCTCTTCAAGGAGGTAGGCACTATAATCAATAAACACATTTTGGAAATGGGTGCCATTCAGTTGCCAATAGTTATGGAGGGTTGCCTTGGGTCTGAAGATGGGTGCCTAAAAAGGTGCATTGAAAAGGCTGAGAACCAATGTTGTAAGATAACACAGGGACCGAAAGCGGGTCCTAATGTCCTAATGACCATGCCAGGTTGGCATATGCTAGCAACCCAACGACTGGAAATGCTCAGGTTTTGTGAGTAGGCTTATCCTTTTTTTCTTGAAACTGCTCCAACCTGGGGGCTCCCTTCCCCTTTCCTACTCATGAGGATGATTATCAATTGAACTGTGCGAGTCATCGATGCCTGGCAAAGGTGGCACTCTCTTCTGTTTCCCCTCTTCAACACTGGGGACCAAGGGAGGGGCAGAGTCAGTAAGAGTTTGAAATGGGGAACAAGGGGTTTGGAGACTCCTGGAAGCCATAACTCAACAGCCAGAATAGGCAGCATCGAGGATCTCAAGGACGAAGACGTCCAGCATGAAGAAAGGGAGGTGGTAGCACGGAGTCCTTCTTGAAGGGAAAAAGTTATTCAACCATTGTGCATCTCCGACCAGGGCCTCCTACCCAGTGCTAGCAAGAAGCCAGCAAGGGATAGATCGAGCACAGAAGGTAGTCTCAAAACCTTACAGCAATGGCTCCCCTTTGTAAGTAAATCCATGTTTAACTAGCAATGCCCTAGAGCTAAGCAGAACTGAATGCATGCCTCTGGTTTGACTGCAAAGCTAAAAGCAGCTCTCCACCTACCCTATCGTTGGATGGGAGACCACCTGTAGAAATCTGGAGGCTGTAGATATGATCCTAGAAGTTGCCACTGACTTCTTAAAAAACATTAGACCAGAGACAGTGAGTCAATACAAACCCTTTATTTAACCCCTTGGTTGCTGCTGAACGGGTAGATGGAAATCAAGTGGAAGGCTGTTGCTGACCCAGACCCTCCGTTTTGCTTTCAGTACATACCCAAAGCAAATGAGGATAAGGACTGCTGCCACAATCAAAGTGGGAAGGGAGCATGTCTAGTGGAAGAGCTCATGGCTGGGACCAAGGAGATGCTCATTCTGTTCTGAACCAGAGCATCACTTTGCTGCGGACCCTGGCCAAATAAGTCACAAAAGAGATGCATTTTAAAAATAAACCCCAACTTCAGTGCCCATCAGAGGATACCTGGAGGACTGGGTTCTCAGGGCTGCTGAGTGTCACTTGCCTCCAAATGAAGCTTTCTACTTTCCTGAAAAGTAATTAAGCTTCAGAGGCCAGATGGCCAAGACCTTCTGGACCACTTCTTCAGGACAGTTAATCCTCATTCAGAACAAGGACCCGGCGGACAAAGACGCTCAGGACCCAGCAAGCCCTGCTTGGATACCGGAGCATTAAGAAAGGTCAGCAATCCTGGCACCCGACCATTTACTGTGTTTCCTATGTGGGAAGCACCATCACAAGCCTTCAGCTGCGGGTGCCTGGCACTTCTGACGCGTCTGTCTCTCTTTGCTGAGTCAGGGCTCTCAAAAAAATCGGAGGTACCTTACCTGAGTCATGTTTAGGGGCATTGACTTTTTCATGCCTAAAAGTATCCCGTTTGGCTAATGGTATCAGAGGTAGTGGTGTGGCTGGGAGCATGCTAAGCAAGTGTGAATTGTTTTAATTCAAAACAGTGACAGACAGTAAGATCATACCTTTGATCAGGGAGCTAAGTAATAGCACTGTTCACAGAGAAATGAGACGTGCAGAGCCACGGGCCTTGCCCGAGATGACTTCAGCCAGCGGCAGAGCAGAGAGATTGGTGACGCGGTGCTCTGCACCACAGCGTCCCTCTGAGGAGAGCTGCTCTCTGCAGAGACTCAGCTACTCCAGACTAAAAGCAGAAGGCAATCACACAACCCCCAAACCTGGGTGCCAGGATGGCTGAGACGTTTGGACCCGCACTCCTGATAGGAGGGTCTGCATCTCACCTGTTTTGGAGTTTGGACCAGATAACTGTTGAGGTCCCTCCCAACGCCATGATTTTGCAGCAGGAGTTATGCACCAAAGGCAGCTGCTGCTGACATCGGTGGAGATTTGCATTGGCTGCAGCACTTCCAGGACTTCAGCTTCAGCATAGCAATTACTGCCTTGCATGTGTGTGTTTATGGGAGGAAATTGCCAAACCCGAGACAATTCAAATTGGTGTTGACAAATATAATGCAATTGGGAGGCCTGCATCAGAGCACCATTTCCCTTCAACCACAGCACATACATTTCCAGGGCAGCTATGTACATTGGACCAAGTTCTCAGCTGGCACAAACCAGTGTAGCTTCACTGGGAGCCAAATCTATTTATACCCTGCAGAGGAGCTGGGCCATTGCAAGGAGTGAAAACGTAACTAGGAGCGGGCTGCACGAAGCATTAGGAAGTCTGTGACAATATTATGTGATAATATCTTCAGGAAGGAGAACAAGTCAAATGGCTCACACCTTGATTACAGAGTATACACAATTACCTGTGTCTCAGGAATGAATCCGACTGGAAACTCCAACGTATCAGTGGACAAAACACCTCTTCCTGAAATCCATGCACCCCCCGCTCGCCAAATGAGCATAAAGGTCCCTGGAACGCACAAAGTCATTTAACACTAGACAAACTGCCAATGAACAAAAAACCACACCATTATTTTTTTGGTTCAAGTCTGGTCAGAGTGTGGTTTCCTTCGTAGGAGGCCAAGGAAACTTAATCAGTTTTTCCTGCCACCAAATCCAAATATTTTACAAATGAAAAAATCCTTGGGCCCAAATCCATGCCAGTAAATCACACAAAAAGGAGAAGGA
Organism: Crocodylus porosus; assembly: GCF_001723895.1. Classification (NCBI taxonomy): domain Eukaryota; kingdom Metazoa; phylum Chordata; order Crocodylia; family Crocodylidae; genus Crocodylus; species Crocodylus porosus. The sequence goes on along the minus strand of NW_017728886.1, from coordinate 258,522,516 downwards.
AAAGCCACAGGGTTTTATAACTACCTCCTGCACCATCTATGTTAGCCCGGAGATTAGAGCAGTGGCAATGATAATGAAGCTCTAGGGATGGAAGGGAGCTGACATATTTCTACAGAGCTAATCCTCCCGGTTCCCCACATTCGAAAGCTGTAAGGCCAGCAGCCAAATTAATGTCCCCTTTATTTCCTCTGCTGTGTGCAAATATCCCCTCCAAATCTTGAGGCTGAAGATTGATCACAGAGGGCTGAATGTTTCCTGTCAGGGATCAAAAGAGGAGAAACGGAGAGTTTATCTCCCAGCAAGATGCAGGAGGTCCCTGAAAGGGACCCAGATACCATGCCTAAAAGATACACGTTCAAATGCAACGGTGGTACAGAAAAGCCTCAGCCTCATTGCAAGTCAATAGGACTTTTGCTCCCAAGTCAAGAAGTCTCTTTTGAAAATTTGACTGCGTGTGTAAAGAAAAAAAAAAAATCTATTTAGGAGAACGTTTGGAAGTTTAGGTTGGAAGGATCCCTCTCTCTCCCCCACACACACGCTCCAGCCTTTACACTTCTACCCCTAGAGCTAAGAGATTCTGGTTTTAAAAGCTTATATATATATATATATATATATATATATATAAAAATATCCCAATAAAATATTTCAGAACTCACTAAAACTTTTGAGACAGCATAGACTGTAACACATTTGTGGAAGACCCCTACTGCACTCAGTATGTGATGCCCAAGGCATCCAAGGCTTTCCTAAAAACCCTGTATTTGCCATACTGCTCACAACATGCACATTTATATATATCAAAACCAGAAGGCTAAGTCATCCCCACCCTTGGGTTTCCCAGTGCATCCTGCTTCCTCTTCTTCACACCCCAGTCCTGTAAAGGAGCAGATAGGCTGAATCCCGGTGAAATCGTGGGGATCTGAGAACGTGGCCATCTACCTTTATGCAAGCAACTGTGGGATCGGCAACGTATGGAGCCCGGCTGCTTTGATTTTTGTGCCTTGATGCAAATGCATGTTAAAATAACTTTATATATAGCAGCTAAATGTACATAAAAATACCTGGCAACACGGTACAGTGCAAGGATGGCTTTGACACTTATTTGGCCTGATCTGTGCAGGCTTCCTGAGGTTTCACATGAGAGTGCTATGCCAATAAAACCTTTACAGCATCCCAGAGCCTCCTGAGCCCCCTCAGACATCCCATACCCTCCTCTTCTGCAGCATCAGGGACATTAACACTCCCACACACCTCCTGTCTGTCCAGCTGCCAAAATTCACTAGCTGACCTGACTGTGACCCATTCTTTCCCCTTCAAACACTACACCAAGCCTGTTGGGCCCCTGAAAGAGGACCACCCTGATGGGGCGATCTTCTGGGACTTCTGGGGCATGGCTGGTTGCAACGGCAAGGGGATGGGCTCCCTGACCTGGCAGGTCCCATCCGGTCCTATGGGCTAGTGCTCTCCATCACACCACACCTCCCAACTTCTTTGCTCCGAAAATCTTATCTGTGCAGAGATCCCTCCCTCCCCACATCTACCAAACCCCTTTTCCAGTCAAGACCCTCTTTGTACATGAGGCCAAAAGAAGTAAGTTCACAAGTTATTAAAAGGAAGACCTCACCCTCCCGCCCCAACGATACCATGTGCAGGGAGGTGGTCTACCTGCGGGCCCAGTCCTTCAAGCCAGAGACTCAACGATTTCAATGGGAATCTCACAGGCTCGGCGCTCTGCCACCGGAAAGAGCCGATGGATTCCTGTTGGGCCTGATGGAAGGACCAGGGCCTTGACCTGGAAGCTCTACAAGCCAGGGGTTTACTTCATTTTCCCGCGTGTACGTCAGGCTGTTATAGGCAGCCTTTCAGCATCAAGACAATAGAGTGGAGCAGATCTAGCATTAGTGTTGGGCAATTCTTTTGGCTGGAGGGACATTTGGTGAGCTGTTGTGGGCTGAGGAGGTGCTGCGCTAACCTGGCCAGGTGTGGTGGGGGTGCAATTGGTCCAATCTGGCCGGGCCCATCTACCCCACATCCATTGCCGGGGGTGCCAGACAGAGTGGATGGGTTGGAGCTCCATGGATCTGGGACCTTCGTGGGCAGGGCATGCATGGGCAGGCAGATATGATGGAGCCATGGGCAGGTGTGGAGTGACTGCATAGGGCCGGGGCCCGGAGCACAGCTGCAATCTGCTCCCTGCACACCCCTGAGATGGGTGCTTGTTCCAGGGGTAGGGGTAGGGGTGTGCAGGGAGTGGATCATGGCTCTGCCCCAGGCCCCAGCCACATGCTATGACCACCCTACAATCCTGGCCCTGGCCCTGGGCCCATCCGGCTCCAGGACAGCACTTTCTGCCCACCCATGGCCCCATCCATCTGCCCATCCGAGTGCGCCCTGCCTGCAGGGATCATGGGCCAGTCTCCATGGAGTCCCTGCCTACCCAGCTGCCTGCTCTGTCTGGCACCCCGGGCAGTGGGTGCGGGGCAGATGGGCCAGGATGCCTGGGTGCCAGGTCAGCTGCAGCAGAGACACTCGCAGCGGCAGCCAGAAGGAGGTACCACTGCAAGAAGTGCCAGAAAGTGGAGTGGGCTGCCCCCTGCACTAGGGCTGGGTTGAGGGACCTGACATCCGCTGGATAGTATCCCTTGAATCCAGCCCACGGGCCATATTTTACCCACTCCTGTCTAAGTTCTGTACAGTACTCGCCCACACCTGCCTTGAAGAGGGAACTACCCTCTCGTGCCATCTCACCAACCTGCAGAAAAGACGGTGTTTGCGTGATTCTCAACCAAGCTGCCACGGCACCCTGAAGCATCCTGACATCCTTCAGGGGCGTTGGGCGGTGTCACACTACGTTAGCGCTGTTAAGCGAGCAAGCACGATTCAAACAATGTTCCCAGCGATTTCCCATAGAGATCCATAGCAGTAAAACCGTTCCTGCCCTGCTGTGGTCCTTCTGAGCTCTTTGCAACAGCAGACTTGCTCTTGTATTTTTCTGAAGTCAAAGGTCACCTGAAATCAAGGAGCTAGCATTTTCTAAGGGATGTCTCATGTATAGCAAGCCTAAAGCGGTGGGACTCTCTGCAGTAGTTACTTGCTTTAGAGGATCTGGGAAGTGCATGTCTGCTTCGAACGGACACTGCACCCATCTGGCTGTCCTTTGTATCTGGCCGCTGAACTTAGCGCCCGGTTTCCCACAAGCACGTCTAAGACGCCGGACCACCAGCACTTGGGCAGGACAGCCCCATGCACACGGACCCCAGCACGTTCCTCCCCGTCCCCCCGAGCCATCCCCTCCACATCCCGCGAGCTCCACACAGACCCGGCTCCACATTTTCCCTTTCCTGAGCGGCAGCTCCCCTCATGGGCAAGAGGCAGGGGGTTGGTGGTGGCACTTACCTGCCTGAGCAGTGCTCTGCCCTCTGGCCCCAGAAGCAGGCATTTAGGGTCCCTGCCCATGTAAACCTGAAATTTGCCCCCTTCGCAACCCGCAAGGGCTCCGAACCATCAGCATTTGCAAAGGAAAGCACAACCCCACCCAGCAAGCAAGAGCTGCCCCCAGCCCCCCTCAGCCCAGCAGCCTGCCTGCACTCATTGCCACAGAGCCAGCCTCAGCCCCTCTGCCATATGCCCACCTGGAGGGGCAGGGTGCTGCCCAGGGAGCCAGCCACCCCCTGGCACTGCCCCCCAGGCAGGCTGCCGTGCCTTTAAAGCTTCCTTCCCTTGCCATCCCTGCCTGCAGCACCCACGTCCTCCAGCCCGGCCACTGCCTCCCCCTCCACCCAGACCTCTCCTGCTGCCGCGTGTGGTCTCTGCAGATGCCCTGCTCCCTGCCCCCTGCCAGCAGATGCGGCTGCTCCTGTCCTGCACACACTTGCCTGTCGCCCTCTTCCAGATCCTTTTACTCCCCCCTGCTCTGCTCCCTTTCTCCTCAACTGGCTTCCAGGGGCTCCAGTGATGTTACACAGGAGATTTCGACTGGGCACTTGCATCTGCTACTGCTTTTCTGGGCATAAAAAAATAGGTCTCAGCTTTGAAGCAAAAAAAAAGAGAAGAAAGGTGAGGGGTGAACATCTTCCCCGCTCCTACCTCACCTCTCCTGCCCTTAGATTCTGGGCTGTCCCCAGCTGGTTTCCTGCCCCCCCCACCCCCCTTCTTTGGAAAGAATAAGGCTAAAATCCTCACCAGCTGCACAAGCCAAGTCTTGCCTGCAGCTCCCAGACTCACCTGCACAACGCTGCTTGCTGCTACAATCCAAGGCAGAAGCCACCTCATCACTGGAAGCCAGGATTAAATACATTGATTGAACCCAGATTTGAAGCCGCTGTGCACAAAAGCCCCCCACTTTGGGACGGCGGAGCAGTCCTGAGCTGGCAGCCTCGCTCAGGCAGATCTGCCTTTTTCTCTTGGCTCTTTGGGGATTTTATTAAAGACAGATCTGACGTCAGGGTGAAGGACAAGCCCTGCATTTTTCCTCTGGAGAAACTTTTCCTGCCTTTACTTCTTCATTTTTTTTTTGTTGTTGTCCCCACCTCCTGCATTTCTCTGTATTGCCTTTAGCCAAAAGAGTCTTAAAGGGAACGTTACAATGCAACAGGGCACCAGGCTGTAATCCGAACACTGTTTAAATGCTCCGAGTTTCCCCAGAATTAGTGAAGGGTTTTTGCAGCCTCTCAGGTTAGGGAGCATAGGCATAAGCCTCTGCACTATAATGTCTTTCCTACCAGTAAATGAAACGGTTTTTAACACAAACCGCAAAAGTGCCTTTAAAAAAAAATCTGACAGGTTTTATGAGACAGACAAGTTCTGTTCCTTCAGCCTTGCAAACACAACTTCACAAGAATTAAGCAAAGTTTGATGGGATTTGCCCAGATAAAGTTATCCCACATAGGAAAGCCCTGGAAGAGATTACTCTGCTAAGCCAACTGTATGCTGTTGCTGTTGCTGCTGCTGCCTTGGTTTCCAGGTGCGTGCCAGATCTAGCAGCACAGGGAGGGTCTAATGCGGTGTGTTACACTTGTCGTTTTGCTGTACCTTAGAGCAGTCAGAGTTTATTGGCATGGCAAGCTTGCATAGACAAAAAGAAGCTGACCTTGGGGTTTACTACGGGGGTGCAAGCCTGCTTATTCAGTGAGCAGTATCCTACTCCACAGTCAGCCAGTCCCACTCTCCAAGGGGGCTGCAAAAGGCAGGTGCACTGGCAAAGACTGTGCCAGAGATGGGACCATTAGCTTGTGTGACCCTGACATAAGTGAGGCTACAACAGGCAGATCTGGGTGAGAGCTCGGGAAAAGCTTCCTAACTAGAAGACCTGCAGGACGATACAGTAGTTGCAGACTCTTCCTCCCTGGAGGTCTGGAGGAAGAGGTTGGATAGTCACTGTCTGGAATGGCCTAACCAGGTCTAACTCTTCCCCCATCCTGACATGGGGAAGCCAAGGCACATCACTGATGGGCTGGGTAGAAAAAGCATCTTGTCAGTGATACAGGCAGACATGGTTCATAAGGTAAATCTGGTATCTTTTATTAGACCAACTCAAATAGTTGGAAAAACTCTTCTTAGCAAGTGAGAAATTCTTCTAGGCAATCTCATCAGTGACTAGTCTCTATTTCTATATATTCCATATATAGCAGCTAAATGTACATAAAAATACCTGGCAACATGGTGCAGTGCAAGGATGGCTTTGACACTTATTCAAAAGCCTATTTCTGCAGACCTGCTTCTAACATACCGTCAGTCCTTCTACCCGTGCTCAGCTACAGACTCTTGTCCTTCTGCTTTCTTCTTCTGTTCTCGGTGCTCTTCTTCTTCCTTTCCTCACTTCTTCCTCAACTCCTTCATCCTGTCCTTCTCCCTCCTGCTGTTGCTTTACCTTTCTGTTGCCAGCTCTCACCTCTGCCCTTTTCCCCTTCTGCTTCTCTGGCTCTCCTGCTTCCCACCCCCTTTTCGCATTTTCCCAACTGCATTTTTCACACCTGACTGACTCAAGGCAGTCTTGTGCCTGATGCCGTGAGAGACAGTCGAGAGGAGTCCAGTATTCAAGCACTGAAGGTGGAGGGGGCATCATCATCCAGCACTGCCTCCTAACAGCAGTACCTCTCTTTGGTTCCCAGTGGGATCGGGACAGAGGCAGTGTCACCAGGGGATGGCTGAGTAGATGCAGCAGCGCTGAAGACCCGACTACCGTTTTGGATTTCAAAACCGGCACGGCAAGGGAAGAACTGCTCTTTGATAATGTAACCAGAAAGCCAGGGCAAATGCAAGAAATTGGACCAGGCTTTTCTGAGGCATTTGCTCCTTCTGCTCATTTCAGGCCATTCATCCTAAGTCTTTCATTCTCCTGGGCCATTTCTTAATTTGCATCTTTGGTGAGGCTGCCGGGGAACGTATGCACAGAGACAGTGGATTTTGCCATGCAGGCGCCAGTCACTGGGAACTCAACAACTCTGCACGTGCAGGCCATGGGATTGCATCATGTGCTTTCCCCTTTTCAATAATAGCCTTGAGTCGCTATCAATTTGAAGAGGATTAGACCTAGAGACTGCCTTCATAGTCCTGTTCTGCATTCCCTGGCATGTCCTCCCCCACCAGTATTCCTAAGTGCCAGCAGACGTGCACCCATGTGTTTGCACGTGCGTGTGTGCACAACTATTTCAGTCAACATAAGCAGTTAAGTGGCATTGTTTATACACTAAAACTTAGAGGACGATGGAGAAATTGAAATTCTCATTTAGCAGTTCAGAGTATGACAGGAGGTGTGAGATAGTTTTGCCTAGTGATGAAGTTGTACCTGGTGACTCTTTGAGCCTATTGACTAGTGGCCATGTCTTTAGCAAAACAGTCAATCTTCATTTAAAGGCTGCAACTGATGGAGAATTGACCCCACTCTATGTAGTTGCTTCAGCAGCTTATGACCTGCACTGATACGAGTCTACACTGGACTTCCAGTCGGTTTGACTAGCTTCAACTTCCAGTTTGTAGATCCTGGGCTATCAGTGTCTGCTAGTCTACAGAACGGCAAATATCTTCATTGAGTGTGTGTACGGCAAAATTTGACCAATCCATATGTCTACCTCTGATAACATGAATAGACTCAGCTCCATATAACGTCCCACTGTTAGGCAACTTTTCCAGACCTTAAAACTGTCAGGTAAAGCCTCTTGCTCCTCACCTTCCACCTCATTTAAGGATTACAACTTTGAACTCAGTTATCCATCGTTCTGGATGTCTTACTCCCAGTGAAATGGAAACAGGTAGCTAGTGGGTAACACGTTTCACAATATCTCAGATCCCATTTAAACTCCACAGGTGCGTCTGTACCATTCCCCTAGCAGGAGCACTCCTAAGTGCATGCCACCCACAGACAGGATGCCAAGGGGTATGTGAGTAGGGCCACTGGGTTTTGCATATGTGAGAAGGAGCAGGTAGGTGCAGCATAGCGCGAAACAACCTTCCCAGGACATGCTGGGGGCATGGTGCAAATGCATCATATAGCATCAGCCACCCACTCCTCCTTAAATATGTTCCTGAGCCACACTAGACATTTAAAGAGTCAATTATTTCTTGATTTTTGCTATATTTTACAAGGTTCCCTTTTCTTGAGGGGGGGGATCTACTAGATGATATAAAACAGGGAGGAAGTGAGGTGTATCAATACTGACTGATCATTCAAGTGTTTCTGAACATGGCCTGGAGTTGACAAAAGGAAAATGCCAAAAAAGATGACTCTCAGGGGGAGAGATCATGGCTTGCTATATACGTGTAAGTCGGTTTGCTTGCCTAGTACAGAAATCATCGTGGTGCTTGTGGCCAAGTGTTAGCTGGGGGGTTCTGCCTCTTGGATCCATTGCAAAGAGCACAGAGAGGAATAGAAAGGAAAGGAGAAGTTAACCCATGAATAAAAAAATCACATAATGGGACATGGAAGACCTTGAGTTTTGGTGCTCAGAGATATTCTTGGGGGCTAAGAGACAAGTGTGTGAAAAAGCCACCACTGATAACCGCATGCATCAGACTCTCAGCTAGCACCACTCCAGCATATGTAAAGGTTTAATTTCAGCTCCTCTGTGATCCTAGCTATCTTCGCAGATAAGGCTGCATCCCAAGGCAGGCAAGGAGCTGAAATATAGCAGGAGGGCTATATCATCTGCCTTTAAAACAGCCTCATGTGACTGACTGGGAACTTGAAGGACAAATACAGGGCCAAGAAGGCACAAACTCCTCTTTTCCAGTCCAGACTCCCTTAGTGACGTGGGCTCCCTCAGTGGCCTGGCTCAAGTTACTTAAAAGGTGATGTTTAAAGTGGTATATGTTGAACTCCTCACCCAACCACAGTCAATGAGGGGTTTTCCAATTACTTTTGTGGGGTCAAGATTTTACTCCTTGGGCAAGATGCTACGTAGCCGTAGCAATGACCTATGGTCACCATAGCTCAGTGCTACGGCGACATAGTGTCAATGGGCACAAACCATGATGCGGATGCTCCTGCACAGTAGCGTGGGAAGAAACCCATGCAGGATCCGGACTGTGCGGCAACACCAGTTCCTGCAGAGTCATTTAGTACTTGCTAACAACCGCACAGCCTGGCGCACGTGTAGATGTGCCCCTTATCCGTTAGACATAATAAAGGATGTTTTGTTTTCCCATAATTCCTTGTTTGCTTGTTTTTTACTACCCCAGATTCTCACGACCTTCCTTCTCCTGGAAGACTGTGGAAATTAGGTCAAATTGCTACACTTAGCGTGAACACATAGAGACAAAATCAGAAAGGCATAGGAAAAGGAGCTAAAACTAGGAATGTAAAGGGTAACAAGAAAACAACTCTTCCATGAGTACCACTAGGAGTACTTCCAAGAGGAAGGGCAAGGCCTGCTCGGGGCAGGCCTCCGTCACCACACCTGCAGGAAAAAGGATGCCAAGTCTTAAGACGGCAGTCGGCGGGGAGCTTGTAACACATTTTTGAGCCTGCTTTAGCTTAGCTAGTCTGGGTCCCAAAAGCCACGAAACCGCAGCAGCATGGATTCAGGCATTGAGTAATCAACCAAAAACCAGGGAGGGCTTTTCTAGCCTGCCCTGAAGCTCACTGCTCCCAGTACTGGCTTGAGTAAATCATGCTTCCTGACTACAGTGTAAGTGGCTTTAATATCTATGTCCCTCTCCCCATCAAGACCCAATTCTCTTCACATATAACAGCTGTTTGATCAGGAGCGACTCCAGCGAAGTCAGCAGAGTTACAGCTGGGCCGTTCTAGGAAGCGGGGCCCTCGGCACTGAGTTGATTCCTGTTGGCAAAACTTCATGCTTCTTGCTGTTATTTCCTAGATGAAACCCACTTGTCCCTTTCGATGCCCTTTAAACTGATTCAGTCGGTAAACTAGATTTTCAGCTGCTATAAATCAGTTCAACCCCACTGACCTCTCTAGCATTTGCAGCAGCTGAGATCTAGTTCCTTATACCTGGAAACAGCCAGCGACTTGCTCAGCACTGACTTGTGAAAAAGACACCACAAAAATGCCCACAAGTTTCTATTAAGAGTAAAAGAAGGAGGGCAATGTGGATCCCTACAGTAATCTGAATTATCTGTGTGGATTCAAACCATTGCTGGCTTTTCATGAAAATGCTAGCAGTTCTCAGGAGTTTCACAAATGTTAGCACGAACAATTACTTGCCCAAGAATTTAGCATGGAAATTCCTGATTTTCTTGTTTTAAAAGTTTCAGGCACAAATCAAGAGGAAAAAATCTCACACGGTTCAACATGAACAAGTGACAGATAATGAATTCATAATAGTCACAGTGATCAGTCCACAAAGAAAGTAAAATAATTCGCCCAAACTCTGAGGAATCCTCACAACTATTTTTTTCTTTTTGTAACAACATTTATCTGCTAACCAAAAATGGAGCTGTGTTAACAACAAAGGCTGTTTCAGATACTCAGCTGATATAAAGCTGCCCCAGCGTGCATGAAGTCAGTGCAGGTTCACTCATCTATACCTCCTACATGTCTGATACATCACTCAGAATAAATAGATCAACCAACTAAGCAAACATGGTGGGTGTGCAGGGGAAGAATTAGTCAGGGTTCATCTCCCATGAAAGTATTTCTCTGTTCATAGGGAAAAGGAAGGAAAGCTATGATGATTAATAGACTCAGAAAAGATAGAAAGCCAAAAGAAATGCCAGCAAAAAATGAACGTGCATTTGGATCTGTCAGTCCGCTGCTTGCCTGGGGAACAAGATTCTAACATCCACGCTCCAAAACCTGGCTTCACCCACAGCATGCCACGTGCACGTATTGGCATCCCCATGTTGCACAGCAGCAAGCACAGAATTACAGTATATTACTTCATCTGGTCCTTTTCCCTTGCATCGGTGCAGGAATGTGCTTCAGACTTTGGGCTGAATTTGAATCTCGTTCCACCGCACTTCCCTTCACACTGGCTGAACTCCACTGGCTTCAGTGTAGCTGTTCTGGTTAACCTCAGGTGAGACCGCAATCAGGTGCTGTATTTTCAAACGGTTTGCAGTATTGTAGGCCAAGATTATTGCCGATGCAGCTATGCCAAATGAGAGGTGTGCAGCTGCAAGGGCAAGTTAGATTCCGCTTATCTTGATGGACTACCAATGTGATAGCAGATGAAGCAGAAAAAATAGCAGAAGCCGCCTCTGATCTCTCTAGAGCTCTGGCTTGCCACTTAAAAGAGTACCCAGATTCCTTTTAGTTTAAACTGACTTTAACGTGTATATCATGTATATTTTATTATTTTAAAAAAAGCAAGGTATAAACTCAATGAGTAAGAATATAGCGTTTATGTCTCCCCACTTGCTTTCAGAAACAGTTTTCCAAAATGTATAAATGTAATACACAGAAAATAATCATTCTGTGGGTACTTATCCATGAAGTCCTACACAGAGACTAATGGACTACAAACAACGTTAGAGCCTCCCAACTCAACTGTTCATGGGAATTGAAATGGGAACCCACAGACATTTGGCTTCAGCTTTGACTAGGAAATATTTGGAGAGCCTTTATCCCTCTCTAGCCATGTGTCCATGAAAATAGTAGACTATTCTAATTCCAGTGATTTATTTCTTTCAGCTTCATCTGTGATTGTTTAGTAAATGCAGTTCCTCCCACAGTGGGTATATCTCCCTCCCCATCCCTGCATGCAAAATTATTTTGCAGTGTTGGGGACCAAAATACCTTCTCATTCTCACCTTCATTCCTTACCAGCATTTTAAAAATACCTTCTGCCACCTCCTCCAAGGCTAAATATTTTTCTTGAGCTTGTCATGGTGGTAGAAGCAAATACAGTGGAAACAAAGGAATCCATTTTCACGTGGTGATTTTGAGAAGGAAAAAGTTAAAACCGCACAAGCACAGCCAGCTCCAGTTTCTGAATGTGACACAATCCAGCAGGGAAGAGTTAGCACATGCTTCCTTGGGCTCATTTATTCAAGGGCAGAAGGCACTTTCCAGTGGGCATGCACTGGTTTTGCCATGGCACCTACAGGGAGAAAAAAAAAATCACTGAATCTGCATGTAGTGATCATGGGGTTGAACAAACACAAGCAGACATGAATAAGAACTAAACAGCGAACTTTATTGTAGAGCAGTAGGCAACCTCTGAAGACCCTTTGTCTGTCCCTAACTAACTAATTGAGGGGCTATGTCAAAATTCTCAACTTCTGTTATCTTCTAAGTAAGGGGGTGTCTCTAAATTGTAACTTCTATTGCTACACTGCATACATACTCAATATACTTTTATGAGAGTAGTACCTAAAAGCCCCACCTGCGATCAGGAAGTCATTCTGGTGGGGTTTGCACATATGGAAAACCATTCTAGCCCCGTGGCATGAGACAAGACCAGGAAAGGGCATGAGAAAAGATTTTACCACACAGAGTAAGAGCCAGATTGAGTAAAGGACTTGGATTCTGTAACTTTTAGGCCCCTGAGAGGAATCTGGAAGCCTTAGGGAGGCATGAGGCCTCCCTAAGCAGTGCAAGAGGACAGTTTGGGCTTGTTTACACCATGGCAGCTGCAAGTCCTGGCAAGGATGATCTCAAGTTCATCTATGATCAGACATGTGCCAAACCTGGAAATCCACCTGTGAGGCTACTCTGGGCTTGTCCCCATTAGCCTCTCTGAGGTCTGCCAGAGATTCAGGGCTTAAGAGCAGGTGCCGATGGATGAGTCTAGAGCAGCCGCATTAGTAAGCTCTGGGGTTGGAGTACACCTGCAGGATGGGTGAGCGGAGCCGTCCTCCAGTGTAGACACCTCTGAACGAGATTCAGGACAACCAGACCGGTGAGAAAGGGTCTAAATAAACCCAGCATGCAGCTCCTCTCCTCTTCTGTATGATTTGCTTAAATCCTGTCCCTCAAGCACTTTTCTCAGGGTCTCAGTGAGGCATCTGCACCCACCCAGAAACACCAGGGACCTTTCCCAGGGGAAAGCACCCAAGCCTTTCTTGGAAAGAGCTGAGCAGGGCAGACTTTTCTTTTAACACATTTCTGGAGGAGGAATGTCTAGGTCATGACTGGGCTCAGTCTTGTCAAGGCTGCAGCAAGTCTGGACATGCACAGAGGCACTTGGGAAATGTTAAAGTAAAATAGTAAGGAGTTAGGGTCCCTACAGGGGTAGGCAGCAGCAGAGCAGGAGTTTTCATTTTGAAGCTAGGGCCTGCATTTTGCTTAAGTCCCACTTCAAACAGCCAAGCCCTTTCAGTATCTGCCTTTTTATGACTTGCCATAAGGCAAAGAGGACCTCTGTGGTTGTGTAAGAAGCTGAATCCTGACCTTCTGGACCCCAAACCAGTGGCTTATCTCCAGAAATAGCCTTTCACTCCAAGACAGACCTTGTGTCAAAAGAGTTACCCTGTACTCTGTACTGCGACCCCTTTCTTACCATCCCTCATTACACTGTTTAAATGGTGTAACATTATTGAACAACCAAGTAGGTGGGAATCGGGAATCTGGGGCCTTTCCAAAAATATTTAATATGCCAAGTTTTTAATAAAGCAAGAGTGAAGCCAGGACCATATTTCAGTGACCTGTACAATTTCCATGACATTATTCATTTTGGGGGCAGCACTTTGGTGCCACAATTTTCTTGGGGGCTTGATTGTAGTGAGCACATTACCAGGTAAGAGATGACACCACACTGGGAAAAGATAGAGAGGTGAAGGGACATGCCCTTGAGCTAGTCACTGGCAAGGTCAGGTACAGACTCCAGATCTGGATCCAGCCAGGCCCTGTTCATTGAACCATGCTGCCCCTTACCTAGAGGTGAGGGAAGAACAGACCTTAAAAGAGCAAAAGTACAGGATGTGTACAGAAGCTGCTTTTTGGCCATTTAAAATGATTTATTGCCATGACTTAACAGAAGTGACAGTTCTACAGCACTTTAAAAATGGGTACAGTGCTTTAAATTAACCCTTGTTAAATGAGGTATTAAATTTGAAGTGCTGTATTTTATAGTACTTTAGCAACTTACAGCACTTTAAATAACTTCTGTACACTGGTCACATTTCTGACCAGTGGCGAAGGCCCAGACTGCAGCGCACCCCCTGTCTCCTAGCCTAGATAATGCAGGGAGTCTCAGAGGCATCCTCCCCACCCCCAGCCCAAACCAAGCACTGCACATCTGTCATGTTTAAAAGTGCTGTCACTTTATAGTGCTATAAAAAGTACTCTAAATTACAGCACTGTAAAATGTGTACAGAGCACTTCTGTACATACCCACAAAGCTTAACATCTCCCCGACTAGACCAATTATGATCACGTACGAGCCCTCTTCTCTCCTGGCCTAATCATCAGGCTTCCTGGCCACCTTCTCTCTGGGTTGTGGAGCCCTGTCCCAGACAGACTGCTACAGAGGGATTTCTACAGTCTCCTGAGAGAAGGCAACACACTTGGTGGGTAGATGGGTATGTTTTGGAGCGGGGGGGTGGTACATGCTCCTCCCACCAGCAGTTTGAAGCATAAGGAGCAAGGGAAAGGAAAGATGAGCTCACTCAAATTTTGCCATGAGAATAATCAGATGGAAGGAGGGTTTGCTAATGCCTGAGAGTAGATTTCTGCTGCTCTCCAAGTGCCGGCTGTGGCCAGTGACAGAGAGGCTGGGAGCAACTCCAGTACATGCCCAGGAGCAGCCAGCCTCAACCAAATGCACACACTAACACTTCTTTTCAAGGGAAGAAATAAAACTGGGTCACTGAGTCTGGCAATGGCTCTTCCCTTTGATGGATGGAAACGTGGCCTCAATCCACCTTCATCTAATCATTTCGTTAGGTCCCCCTTGCAGCTGTTTATCCACGTCCTTGAACAAGCACATGACTCAGCCTGCCCAGAACGCCGACCCGGGAGAGGGAATTCCTGGGCTCCTGCAGGTGAGCATTCAGGTATGAGACATGCATAGAGAAGGGCTAGGAAGTGTCCAGCATCTGCTTGCCCTGGGTTTGCCTCTTGCCAGCTTCCTAGCATCTTTAAGCACCAAGACACTCACCCAGACGGGAAATTCTTGCATTACCCACAGCCTTCGAAAACAGTGGCCAGTTAGTTCAATAAATAAGTGGGGTAGAAAGTAAATTTTACCAAAGTCAGCTTCTGCAAGGTCCTGAGTTTACTAGATGAATTGTACAACAGCCAACATGGCATTCAGAACAGTTTTTGACATTAATAAAATAACTAGACAGGTTAGGGACAGACATTACACAAACTGGTTCCAGTGATCAGAAACTGGTTTAAAACTTTAACAGAAGTTCAGTACACATAAACTGGTTTCTAAATGGCCAGAACCAGTTTAAGACAGACCTGAAGGAATGTAGTATCAAATATAACCAATTTAATTAACATCAGTTCACTTTATCAGTTCAATCTGTGCATTTTAGAGAAACCTGTGAAAATTGAATCGATTCAGCCGATGGCTTTTTAGCTGTCTGTACTTAGCCATAGAAGCCAGAAGTGAAATCTTTTACAGCACTCAGGGACCTGGCTCTCTGCAAAAATAAATCTGCAAAGCCACTGCAACACCCCCTTGAAACCCCCCTCTGCCCTGATACCCACAGCCTACCCCACAGCAGCTAGATTTACAAAGCCAAAGGATGATTAGTTTATCTAGCTCAGTGGTTTTCAATCGTTTTTGACTCAAGGCACCCTTCATTAGACTCAATCACCCCTCAGGAAGTATCGACTCTCAGTTATCACCTGGTTTTTTTTGACACCAGAAAAATATAGCAATTCTTCTGCTGCAAAGATCCCAGAAAGACCACAGCAGGTGAGAAAGTTTTTGACACTAGGGATTCTTATTTGAAATCTCTGAGCTTATTTTGTGACTTGTGTTTGCACTGCAGCAGTGCTAACATTGCATGGCACCCACAACATCCTGGAAAGGATCTCATGGCAACCCTGGCATAGCACCCTGGCTGGGAATCACGGACCTAGCCCGACCTGCTGCATCTGTTGCAGGCCCTGGGTGGGCAGCTGGTCTTCTGACAAAAACAGCTAATTAAATACTATGGGCTTGGCTCACCGGTTACCTGGCCCTGCCTGCATTTGGTTCACCCACCCACTGCTACTGTGCCGTACACAGACTGGAAACTCCCTGGGTGAGGGACTGCCGCCTGTTTGCACACCAGCAGCTTACAGTGGGGGTTCAGACCCTGATCTGGGCCTTCAGGGAAGAAACACAGTAGACATCATATTGGGTGTGCTAAAGCCGACTCTCCATTTCCTTAGCTTCTTCTGGGCTCTCCCCTCCCACGCACCTCTCCTTTACCTTTTAACTCCCACTCATTCATCCAGACTTACTCACTGCAGTCTATTCAGTCTGTTTGAAAGTGCAGCCTACCTATCTAGGCACCTCTTGAGGGATCCACCAAAAACCTGCCAGGATTAATTGCACCAGCTCTAAATTTGAGGGAGGACACTGGAATTTGAAACAAAAGCCCTAATTTGCAGTTGTCCTTATCTGGCCCAGGCCCACTGTCTCCCTTAAGCTATCCGAGCCGCTTGCCTTTCTAGCCTCTCCAGTATCCCACTAGCATGACCTCCTTTCCCTGGTCCATGAAGACAGGCTCTGTGACCAGCTGGCTGTGCTCCCAGGACCTCACGGGTCTATCATTACAGCAAAAAGCAGTTCAACACACTGCCTATTTATGGTCAGCGAGGAAAGTGCACATTTGCACCTCACTCCTGACTCACCAGAACTTATACAGGGATGGGAGGTGTTTTTTGATTTAACTTGACCAAGTTCCTCTCATTTAGTGTAGGTGAAGAGTACAGCAGGAAGGTCATCCTTCCATTTGTGCACGGCAGTATCCCCAGGTGGCTTCAGTGGCAGAGCAGTTAAAGGCATCTTCCTATGGCTACTTCTGTCTGAACCTGGGTCCGGACTTGTGCCAAAGGCTAGTCCTGGGTAGCTGAGCTGCAAATGGGTGCCTGGTCATTCAAGGCAGCTGGGTGTGAGACTTTAGTGGTGTGCAACGTCACTTGCACCAAGGGCCACGGAAACCAGTAGCCTTAGGCACCCTGCCCCAACGAGCCATCAAGGCTTGGCTACTCCTTTCACAGAATTATAGAACCAGGGAGAAGTAAAACTAAAACTGTACCCAGTCCTTTGCAGTGGGAGTGCGTGCTTTGATCCATTTGCCTGGGGTGACTCCACTGCTACACTGGAATAGATTCTAGTTTTGCAGCAATAGCAGGAAATAATATGCCTCCATTCAGGACGGGGCCTGATCTGCTGGAAATAACTAAAAAAAAAAAAAAAGAGGAACTTTTCCTCATGTAGAGCACTGCCCCTTTGATTTGGTGGACTAGGGACAGTTTGCACTTGATAATGGACACTAATAAAGGCAGGCTACCAGATTTGATGGACCCATGATCTGATGGACCAATATGTTTCCTACATTGGAGAGGCAATTGGAAACATATTGCTAGACTTACCCAGCATTATTTTGCTGCCATGTTCCCTCACTTTAAACAAAATGAATCTTGATGCGGTTTTGGCAACAGTGTCAATAACCCCTAATAATTCCTGCAGCATTTCCTCTGGCATAACCCAGTAATCTTGAGGTTAAGAAAACACTGCTTTATAGATGAAGTAATGATCTGGACCAAAACATAGGCAGTAAAACCATGCCCTAGCTTACTGGGAAGTATTACCCTTACTTTATAAAAAATGGTGTCGCTGCATAGTGTATGCATTAGCACCCTGGACCCACAGAGAGGAACTCGTATTACGCCATCATGTTGTTGTGTCATTGGCAAGAATCTTAGGGGTCACTCCCTAAAGAAACATCCAGATTAGAGAAGTAATGGGAAAGAAATAGCTAATGCAGAGAGAGAAAGCTACTTAACTACCAAAATTAAACTTTTTATCTGAAAAAAAAGCATGCAATGTAAAACCCTGTTCAGCAGAACTCTTTAACGTGTCAAGGATGCAGATGGGGCTGAATCGCACAAGCGATTCAAATTATGACCGACCCAAGCACAAGATCCAATGTTTCTTATGCAGGCATGTGAAATAACAGCAATTTGAATATGCCCCGTCTGTGGAGTGCTCTCCCCAAGGCTGTGACCCACAACATTAGGGAAGGCTCCTTTGACTCCTAACAGTGCCCCTAGGCCTCTTCATGGGTGTAGACATCCATCCCCACAGTCTACTGTATAATCTAATCCTAAAGCCATGTCAACATTTGGATTTTTCTAATAGTAATTACCATTATTAAATAATAACATTATTATTTAATTAATTACTATTATTAAAAAGAATTACTAT
>NW_017728886.1:258501975-258504624 GCF_001723895.1 Crocodylus porosus | reverse complement strand
GAGCCCAAAATGATAGATCTCTTTCCTCCTCAGCTGCTATGATGAAAGCTTTCCTCCCTATCTCAGGCTTCCTTGCGGATCACCAAGGGCATGCCTACGTGGCACAGTGAAGCCCTGAACAAGCTGGTTCAGGTCCCCAAAGCTGGTCCTGTCTCCATGCTGTTGCCATCCTGTGCTGAGATAGTAATGCTAGCTCAGGTCCTGCAGTCATGGGAGCAGAGGTACGTTCAGCTGTGTAGACACAGAAACAGGCCTGAATCTACTGACCCACTGAATCCCACCCCCTGCATTCACAAGCAACCACTTACTCAAGGAAATCCCAAAATCACAGAGGAGATGAGGGCACTGCCAAAGTCCTGCCAGTTCAGTGACAGGCAAATAGTTGATGAATATATGCTCAGAAGATCCCTGGAAAAAGATCATGTCCTGCATCACAGAAGAAGGCAAAACCTCACACTTTTGGCCAGTCTCACCTAGGCAGAAAACTCATCTGTAGTCCCAGATTTAGCAAATTGGGATGACCCAACTGAAAGAGCAAGGTTATCTGGGCAGGAAGCTTTGAATTGTCTAAGTCTTGGCAAGAACATCAGTACTCCATCAAAAACCCCCACCGTTAGCTCCAGGTGAGTCCCCACACTCATCCTGAGATGCCAGCAGGGTTCACAAAGGGGCAAAATGTTTTCCTGGCCCCTACAGGCCACCAACAATGCCCTGAAGTGGAGGATTACCAGACACCTACCAGACTACAAGAGAGTTACCAACCCGGCTGGGCATAAATAGGATGTGGTGAGGCAGGCACCAGCCCCAGGCGCTGACTAGGAGGGGGTGCCTGAATCATTTGGACCTTTATCTTGCTGGGATCCTTTGACCCCAGCTGACTTCCTGTCCCTGGAGGAGGAGGCTGGACCCGATGATCTTCCAAGGTCCCTTCCTGCCCAAATGTCTATCTATGAAATCTATGAAATCCTCTGGGAGTTTTGCCCAAGAAGGTAAGCTTTCCTTTCCCCTCACTTACATTCCCACCTCTCCGCTCAACAAGATCTCTGTGGCTCTGCCAACAAAGGGACTGCAAAGACGTGATTCAACATATCACGTACAGATCTCCCTGTCCTATCACACCATCCCTTCTATAAAGTCATCCAGTCTACACTTAAAAGTGATTTAGGTTCTTTGCCACCGCTACTTTATAGACGTTGCTCAGAGCAGACCTGTATTCAATAATGCTGAGTGGATCTAGCAATAGATTGGGTCATTAACTGGATTAACTGGATCTCCAATGTCAAACAAGTCATGGGATTGCATCTAGTTTGCTGTACTGGAGATCCAGCTAAAGTCTACTTTAGCCAGGGTTGGCTTTGAGACATCAAGAAAGGACGACTCCTTTGCTTCCCTTGATAGTTTATTCTAGTGGTTAATCAGCCTTCCTGTTAAAAATCTGTCTTAACCTTCAGCCACTGTTTCTGATGAGCCCTTTAGTGCTTCGTTGTCTGTCCGCTATGGCCTTTATTGTTGTTCAGTGTCACTGCTTAGGACTGACGAGGTACTCCAGGAGGCGCGACCTTGTCCTGTAGGCCTGGCTGCGTTCTTTGCCCTTTGCCTTTAGCTACACTGAATTTGCTTCCACAAAGTTTATCAGCACTGAGTTTAGATCTCCTTCCAGATTACAGATGATGACATCATTACACAGCATCAGGATTAGTACCAATCTGTGAGGAGGCTTATTGAAACACTATCATTACCACTTGATAATGATTTCCCATTGATGACTACTTCTAGTTTTAAGGACTTACCAATTAACTAGCTCTGAATGTATTTAACATGTGTTTTGATGTTGCTCAGTGCTATTTTTTTAAGGAGAAGGTTGTGCAATATTATGGAAACTACTTCCAAAAAATCTGAGTACATTTCATCGGCATACTTACCTTTATCCACCAAATCGCCATCATGTGATGAGTCAGGTTTGCTTACAAGATCAACTTTCCATCAAACCAAGTTGTCTGGCATTAATTATATTTTCATCCTGCAATTCTTCATGGAATTAGCTCCCAGGTCAGTTTTTCTCTTATTTTTTTTAGAACAAATGTTTGGCAAAGAAGGCCATAGACAGGGTGTCTTACTTGCTCTTGTTGAATATTGGCAAAAGATCAGCATTCTTCCTGTCTTGTGGCTTTTCCCTGGTATTCCAGCATAAAAGATGAACGTCCACACGGCACAGATTTCCTAAGAGAATTGCACAATACCACGAAGCAGTAGTACAGTTGATCTGGCCATGCTGATTTAAGAATGTTATTTCATGTCATCCTTAGATGTTACTGGACTGGAAAGTAGTTCGTCACCCCACCATGATACTAGCACATCATTCTGCGACTTTCCAAACACAAAGCAAAAAAATATGGACTGGAATTTGTATTTCTGTCTTTGCTGCCTTCTTAATAACTTTACTATGCTCACCTACCTTTGGACCTATGCTATTTGCTAGGGTTTCTTTTGTTCCTTTCTTCACGGCACCAGAAGTAGGACTTTCATGCACAGATGAAATGGGGGCCTTAATTTGAAACGGTGGGTTTTAAAAAAAGCACTTCAGTTTAGGGCTGATTAAACCTCAGTGTCATGCACACACCCCACTGACTTACCTGCCTCTCCGTCGGC
>NW_017728886.1:258496623-258501830 GCF_001723895.1 Crocodylus porosus | reverse complement strand
GGGGAACGGGGGAATTTCCAGGCAGATCTGACACGGTGCTTTCGCTCCTCCGCACCTGCAGCTTCCCCCACCGGTACCAGTCACTCCCAGCGTGCTGCTGCTGCTGCTTTAGTGGGGTGGTGGGCACGGGTCTTTAGAAAGTTCACATCGAGTCATGTGGGCTGGGTGCCAGCGAGTTTCCTGAAAAACAGGAGTGAAGGGAGATGGTGCATATGACAACTCACAACACAGGGACCTTGGGCAGAATTGCAGAGTGAAGAAAAGATAGTCCTTTGGATCCCAGGCTCTCCCCAGGCCCTGGAAAATTTCAAAGGCCTGCTGAAAAAAACCAGAAGCAGTAGAACATCTCAGAAATGTCAAAGGAATTATTTTTCATGCAAGTCTTTGAGAAATACGCTAAATACGGGAGATATCACCAGTTCTTTCTATTGTCCAAATAGGCTAAAGTAAACCTCTCTTTTTTTTCCTTTCTCTCTCTCTTCTTATTATCTTATGCTGGGCCCCCATCACCAGTGTCTGAGCCTGTGGTAATATACTTAGCAGATGTAAATGCTGTGCAGAAAGACAGAGAGAGCAAAAGAGGGGAAACATAATTCTCTGGCTGGCTTTCAGGGAACAGTTAATTTAGAGATGAAGGAATTAGCTTTTGGCCACTGCCCTCTTATAAATCAGTCCCTGATTGATCCTTTGTCAGCAGCGTCCCTAGCTGCCCTCTGCCGTGCCGGAGTGCTCTTTAGGAAACTGTTAGAACATGTGGTTTTATAGTCATTCAAATAATTTGGATACCTAGAACCATTTGTATAGGAAACCTAAACTCACGGGTGCATTTTAACTGCGGTTATTATTTCTGTAAATAGGAGCTGGCCTTAGGACACTGGAAAAAGTGTGCGTGTTGGAAGCTCTGTCCAGCATCTGTAAACAATATTTCATCCACTCAGGTTCCCTTGACCAGTTTTATGCTTTGTTAAGAAGTCATGTCAGATTTGGTGCTTTTTTATAAGAGTATCTCTTGGGAACTGGGCCAGTAGTCTATTGATGAGTGGATATGCCACATAAGACTTCAGAGATTTCACAGACATTAGGGCTGGAAGGGACCTTGCAAGATCATTGGGTCCAGCCCCTGCCCAGGGGGCAGGAAATCAGCTGGGGTCAGTTGACCCCAGCAAGATAAGCATCCAAAAGCTCAGAGACTGGATGGGAAATGTTCACACCAACTCTCCTTATTTTGCAGGGATAGTGCCAATTCTTTAAGCATTACACTTGCCTTCTTTCCACTCCTCCTTTGAGAATCTCACATAGACTGGACAGGAGTCTGGGACAGAGGTGTAACAACTGGGTCTGAACCTTGAGGCTAAGTACAGAAAGTCAAAAAGCCCGAGGCTGAATCTATTCATCTTTGCAAGTTAGTTTAAGCTGCACAGATTAAATTGAAACAGAAGTGAACAGACATTCACCTTTGTTTCAGGAAATGCAGCCACATGCCTGCAGTGGGGCCAGAAGCCGGTGGGGCTAGAGCATGGCTCTGGCTGTGTTCACTTCCTGTTCCTGCTGCCTCGTAGGTCGCTGGGATTTACAGTCCAGGTTTACAGCAGCAGGACTCTGCAGGGTTGTTCATCACTTCTTCCTGCTTCCAGGTGCCTCTGAGATTTGTAGTCCATAGTTGCAGCCAGCAGCAAGTTTGAGCAGGGGGAGGGGTGTGTAACTCCTTCCCTAGCCCCAGACTTCAGCCGGGAGTGGTGGGGGGCAGTCTCCCCCCAGCCCTGCAGACTGGGCTGCATCCCCGGCTAGGCTTGCCTCACTCCCCCTTGTCAGCCAGCCCTCAAGGGGGTAGAGTGACAGGACCAGCCCCACTCTCTGAAGCAGACAGCCCAGCCCAGCCCAGGGCTGCAAAGCATGCTGGTATGCTGGAGGACTATAATTTAACTTAAACCAGGAAGGGGTCTGGGACAGGAGTTTCATAAACTGGTTTGACCCAAATCAGTTAAGTCTGATACTACATTCAACCAGTTTTATCTTAAACCAGTTTTGTCCATTTTGAAACTGGTTTATGTGCACTGAGCTTCTGTTCTGTGACAGGTTTAAACGAGTTTATTTGTAACTTCTGTCCCTAGCCCAAGTGACAGGAGGGGCTAGGCTGGCTGTAGCAGTGGTTAATGTTCCTGCGGGTGCCCAGAGCTGGTGCTCTAGTGGCCCACGACTCTCATTATGTCACTGGCCTGGAGTCCCAATGATCAGCCTGAAGGCCCCTTGCCTTGAGGGCCTTTTTACTCTCTACTTTTGCCAAAGCATCAAAACTCTTGCACAGCTACCTCAATCCACATTGAAGATACCAAAGAACTGATTTGATTTTCCAGCCGCACCTTGTTGCTTGAGAATATACATCCATAAAAGGTAAAAGTACCCTACAGATCCCAGCATACTGCCAAGAGTGGAAAAACAGCTGTTATTATCACTACATGTCATGCAAATTCTACTCGAGATACATCATCCCTTTCATATTCTGCAAGACCATCCAGTAGTGTGGGAACCTCATCAGTGTCTTGGAACGAGATCATGGGACTGAAACCACAAACCACAAGGGTTCTATGTTCAAATAACACTGTGGAACTGGCTATAACTGATGACAATAAGGAAAGAGTCAGAAGGCAGGCCTCCACTTTACCTTTAATTTACTCCATATCGTCTGAGTGTTGCAGCATGTGGCATGATCTGTATGTAAAATGGGATCACCCTGGTTTTGGAAAGCCCCTCTGCACAGGCATTCTGGATAAGCTGGTAACAGTTTTAGTCTTAACTCTGCACTTCATTATTCTTGTGGGTTTGAGCAGGGTCCTTAATGTTATTCAAACCCTGCATTTTGCATGTGGTTTAAGATGTTCTGTTTTCATAGCAATTAAAAAGACATTCTAAGCAGAGGGGGTCGAGATTAGCAAAATTATGGGGGTTTTGATCACTCAGTAAAGAATCTGAGAAAGAATGAAGATGGGCCTTGTTACATGATAACTTTAGGCAGCTTCTGGGGCTCTTAACCCCTGGACTGTCTGCATATTAACACCTTTTAAGCGGCTTAAAGCATTCTTTATTTGGCTTAACATTACCCCACTCCGGGGCAGGATTATCTCTAATCTGCCTAATTTTGCTCCTGTTTTATTAATTTGTGGCCACTCCTCTGCGTCTTTTCCACCCAAGCTGAAGTCCTCCTGGAGGCGGTGGGTCCACTGTGCTTCCCACCACTGCTCACTCCAACTGGCTGTCTCCCGGTTGGGTCCAAGGGGGGCAGGGAACCGTGTCCCTGCTGCTGCTTGGACCCAGCTCTGCTCACCACCAGGAGAGAAGTCAGCTGGATCCGAGCAGGGGAGGGAACCATGTTGCTCCATTCCCTGCGGTTTTCTCCCCTGCATGGATGCAGCTGGCCCTGCTCCCAGCAGGCATACAGCCAGGAGCAGAGCAGGTCAGGCAAGAGGCACCATGGTTTCCAGGAGCTGGGGCTCAGCCCTGAGACAGCAGGGAGCCTGTTCTTCCCCGTGGTCCTTGTCCTGTCCCTGCTCACCAAACTGCTAGTAGCAAGTCACAGCTGTGCAGGTAACAGGCAATCAGAGCAGGTTTTTTGCCTTAACGTGTGACCGCTCCACTAAGCTGAATAGCACCAAGCCAATTTACATTTGTTCGGCTTTTAGCATAAGGTCTGACCAGGCCCTGAAGGTTTTCCAGTTAAGGCACCCAGCGGGGACTCTCAGTGATTGCACTCACCACATCCCTTTTCCATAAGATCACAGCATGACTTCGTGTCATTGGTGACTTATTCAAAGGGGTTTAGGAGGCACTTACCCTTATGCACTGCAATGCCCAAGCATTAGGCTCATTGCTGCAGAGGGTGATTCAACTCAAGCAGGCCAGGTGCTTAGGGCCCCTATACGGGCCCTGGTGGAGGCAATGGGCTCTATATAGAGAAGGGGGAGCAGTACGTACCTCCAAAGAGGGAGTCACAAAGACTGTAGGCACGTAGAGGCAGCCAACAGGAACCATTAAAACATGGGAGGAAGTCTGAATTCTGGCCCCTTCCAAGAGCTTAGATGTCTGACTTGCATAGTCCTTCAGGGGCCTCATCCCTCTGCAGTTCCTAATACCCAGTCTCACTTCTTGCCTAATACTTTCTGAAGGAAGCAGGAGAGAGGATAGCAGCATCCACCTACCGGTGGCTGGTACCGGGGTGGTTAAAGAACTTGCTTAGAGACTGGGAGGCCTGGATTCAAGGGGGATTCGGACTCGCATCTTGTCCTGGGGAAGGGACCACCAGGCTAAGGGAGGACTTGTATGGAAGCTGGGCCACTGGCTAAGTAGGAATTCAGAAGAGAAGCAGTAAGAGGGAGCTGGACGGTCTGTAGCCTAGTGGTTAGGCACTCCCCTGGGAGGGGGAAGTCCAGACTTTTGTCCTTGCTTCCCAGCCGTGCGGTCACAGTTTATATGCTGAATCACTGGTTAAAAACACCAATAACCCTGACAACAGAGACAGGAACATAGGAAGCAGGTCTTCTGTGGAGTGCTATAATGACTAGGTTCTTGTTTGGTTGTTTTCCTTCTGACCCTGCAACTCCCAAACCCTCGGCTGCCGGGCTTCAAGGGGTAGGTGGGCAATGGTCCTCTGCAGCCTGTTCCATAGCCTCGTGGTTAAGGTGCTTCCCACGAGAGAGGCAAATTCACACCCTGCCAGGCTGATGGAAACCTAGAACAAAAGGCATCCACTCCCTGCTCTAACAGTCAGGGCTTTAGACACGGAGGGGATGGCATCGGTGTCGTCTGCAAGATGAATGTGACCCGAGTTAGGCGGGGGAGGGATTCTGCCAACCCAGGGAAGCCTTTCCAGGGATCCAGGTGCCTCTCTGCAGGAATCTGAATCCTAACAGAGCTAATGGTGAAGGGGGACATCTCTGTGCCTGAGCGCCCCACCTGTCTCATTGAAAGCATATTCACAGGGTCTAGCACACGTACTTGTAGGGAACTTTGCAGCTAAAAACAGAAGCACCTAATGAGCAGCCAATTTCAACCATTTCACTCTTTGAAATGTAGACACCTATAGTTTCATAGTTTGTAGAGTCAGAAGGGACCTGAGCAGATCTTCAAGTCCAACCCCCTGCCTGTACCATAGCAGGAAAGAGTACTGGGGTGAAATGACCCCAGCAAGGTGATTGTCAAGCCTTGTCTTAAAC
>NW_017728886.1:258484879-258496523 GCF_001723895.1 Crocodylus porosus | reverse complement strand
TCCTTGATCCAGGTCGCTAGTCTCAGTCCCATCTCCGCCTTGGCCTTCCTGACTGCCCCCCTGCAGCCCCGAGCAACCGCAGTATAGTCATCCCTAGAGATGGCCCCTCTCTTCCACTGGGTGTGCACCTCCCTTTTAGCTAGGAGACATTCCCGGACGCTTTTGGTGAGCCATGGGGGCATTTGCGCCCTCCTGCTCCTTTTCATCTGTGTTGGGATTACCTCCCTTTGGGCTTGGAGGATCGTGTCCTTAAGGAGCGACCACTCTGCTTGGACACCTGTCTCCCCTCCGTCCGGGACCTCGGTGCTTCCCTGACTATTCTCCTTAGCTCATTGAAGTCCGCCCTCCTGAAATCTAGGGCTGCTGCCTTGCTGCTGGCCTTTGCCACCTCGTGCTGGATGGTGAATCCCGGCAGGCGATGATCGCTGTCACCCAGTGGTCGAGCACCCGCAGCCCCCCCACCAGGTTGTCACCCGTGGCCAGCACCAGGTCCAACAAGGCATCTCCCCTGGTGGGGCTGTGCACCTCCTGGGTTAGATGGAGGTTCTGCATTTGGGCTAGGAACCTATGTGAGCAGTCAGACGTGGCTGACTGCTCTTCCCAGAAGATGTCTGGAAAATTCAGGTCCCCCATGATGACCACGTCCATTGACCTAACTACCGCCGGGAGCTGACTTAAGAATTCCTGGTCGAGCTCTTCCCCTTGGTTGGGAGGTCTGCAGTAGACCCCCACCATTAAGTCTCTTTCCCCTCGACTGCCTTGTATCCTAACCCAGAGCACTTCCGCGTGCCCCTCCTCTGACTCTGTGCAGTTCCACGGGCTGGCCTGGAGGGGCTGATTAAGCAGTGACCCTCACAAACACACTATGTGACTTCCCAGCTCTTTTTTGTCTAAGCTTTGTTACTCTCTGGTCTCTCCTCTTCTCTTGCCATACTGTATTGCCAAAGCCACCCCTAGGGGTGTGCGGGGCATATCAGCCTGTGCGGGGAAGCGAGTGGTCAGAACATGAAGCATGTGCCAATGGCACTATCCGCGGGCCTGTACAGTGCTGTCCGCGGGGCCCAGGGTGGTCACCCCAAGGGACAACTCTGTGTATTGCACTATTACTTTTCTTAAAGCCTAAAAACTCTGAACAGTTCTTCCAGCAGAAAAGTTTTCAAAGCAACCATACTTATCAAATCAAGACAGCCTTACCTCTTCAACAGCCAGCATCATCTCTCCCCTAGAAGCCCAGAAAACCTCACTGAAGATCAGTGCTGTAGCTCAGCCCTGGGCAGTACCAGGGGCTGGCCTTGCTTAGAGTATTTCTGCAGGTACTGAGGGCCAAGCCTGGAGGCAGCCCTGGGTTGTGTCTGCACAGAAATGACTGCTGCATAGGTTAGAAATACTCCAGCTTGCCTGAAACCAGCTAGAGCAGGGGCCGGCAGCATGGAGTGCAGCACAGGCTGGTCTTCTCAGCACAATCAGTTATCCTGCTACCATTGCTAGCTCACTACCAGGACCTGGTAACTAGTTCCTGGAAGAAATGCGACTGCCGTTACCATACCTTCAAACTCACTGAAATCAAGCAGCCTCTGCATTTGTCTGACACCCAGTGTTATCCCATGACAATTCAGGGGTTACATAGTTATTATAAGATATACTGTAAAAGGCAGGCAATCATTTCCACCAATGTGTCACTCAGGACATGTGAAGCCGACATCTTGCCGCTCAGCAGCAAAGTGGATCATTTTGTTCTTTGGGCCCGGCTACCAGCACTGACATTACTGCAAAGCAGTTTTTACTCATTTTCCTCCCTCACCGATTAAAGAAAAACAGCACGTTGGGTAAGATGCTTGGTGGGGTGATGGGACGTCTGTGTCTGAGGAGGGAGGCCGTGCGCTGGCTCAGAGACGGCGTGGAGCGCAACTTTTAACTAGCTTTCAACATTTCACAGCTGTTCCCCAAACAGGATGCAGCCTCCTTTCATAGCACGTTTGCAACAAAGCTTGTGGTGCTGACACAGTCTGTGCTCGGGGATTTGGAGCCTCTCTTCTTTCAGGGCAAGATATAATCAAAGTCAGTCCGTGGTTCACTGAGGCCTGCTCAGCCGTGGGGGGAAGCCAGGCAGTGTTTTGCACTGAAAGAAGGCCTATTAGATGCTGCCTGATGTTTTTTAAAATATTCCTGATCGTCTGCGCGAAGGTGAGCTCCAGCTTCCAAGCAGGGGTCTGGATTTTACATAGACCCTGGTCAGGGGATGAGCACAACCGGAGGTTTGAACTGCTTGAAGAGCCCCAAATTTGCCAAATGCAAAATTGGAGTTTACTGCACTATTGAACCACAGCCTGGTCGCCAGCTGTAGGATCACGTTTCTGATCTCCTGTGCAGCTACCAGGACAGAGATGCTAGAAAGCCTGCTTCTTCAAGCAGTGAAGGAAAGTTGTATTCATGCACGCATGGGGGCTTTTACCTCCCTGGCATCACTGCCTTTGCTCTCCTCCAGTTATTCTCCTAGTCCCTTCTCTCTCCCTGTGGTGCTAACAAAAGGCTTCCCATTTTGGAGCATCACCACATAACATGGCCCGTATTACAGCCATTCCCATGCCTAATAGCTTTCCCCAGGCTCAAAAGCCCTTCTTCAGACCACCCATGCAACAGCCTTCCAGCTTGCCTTCGAGCAACCGCATGAGTCATTTGATCCTCCTAGACTAAACAGCTCCCAAAAGGGACATTGATGTTGCAGTGCTGAGTATTGCATCCCCTAACACTTGGGCACCCCACTGCCTGCTGAAACCCTCCGCCCCAGTCGAGCACCGGGGCTCCCCCCATGCCATGCACAAAGACAGCCAGAGCGGGATTCCCAAGAGGCAGCTCCTGCTCAGGGTGTTGGCTACATCCCCTGATAGGAGACCCCAGGGAGAGGGCCAGAGATGGAGCCCTGCCTCTCTCAGGCACTTAGTTAAGTCCCAGGACTTGAGTCATCTGCAGGCCCTGTCCTGGAGCCCAGATGTTTCCACTGAGGAAGACATGACAATGCCATCCTTTCTGCCTAACACACGGGTGATTCGAGGACTCAGCTGGGAGGGGGATTACCTAGAGCCAAATTCGGCAGAGGCAGAATCTGAACCTTGGTCTCCCACCTTCTAGCTGAAGGCTGCTCTAAGCCTGAATTTCCCAGCTTCGCAGCTCCCAAGGCTGCTTCCTACTATCAACCCATCCTTATTCTTCAGGGTTCACCAAACAGGTCATTAGACCCATTTTCACACCTACCTCTGGGTTTCCCCTCCAAAATCTCCTGATCTGCCTCCAGGCCTCTCTTCCCTGGTCTTTCTCAACACGACCAAAGAACTTTCCTTACATAGACTTGCACATGTTCTTTGGCCTATACATCCCATCGGTCCCTAGAGACTACACCCCTTGTTTTGGGTTGAAACTAGGGTTGCATTGAGCTTATAACCTCTCTTCAAAAGACACCAGCGTTTGCTGTGTCACTGTGTTTTCAGATAGTCTAGATTAAAGGTTACCACCTTATGGCTTGAGCAATACTGTTCAAGGCCACAGGAAGTTCTGCTTCTAGCAGATACGTGCTACTCTAGGTTGGCAGTAAGACCAAAGTGTAATGTTACCTGCAGTGCATTACTGGATCATTGTCATCCATGGGCTAGAGAAGCTGGGGGACCATTGATGTACACATTTAAGCCCGAGTAACCTATTACAATTGCAGCAAAGTTTCATTTACCTTCAAGGATTAACACAGCAAACTGAATCATACTGAATATAAGCCATTGCAACCAACTCTGCTCCTCTTTTTTGGAGCAGAGATGCTTCTAAAGCGATCGATCGTGGTCCTTTGTATGTATTCTTAACTCCTGCTTTCTCCTCTACAAAGCAGTTTTCAGAAAAACTAGCCACTAGGGCTGGCTCTTGTCAGGTGTTGAGCCTGATGCCCTGATCCAGCAGCGCACTGGAGCACAGGTGCGATCCCACTGAGGTTAACAGGACACTCAATTTGCATGAAACAATCGTTAGATAAAAATGCAGAAGCAGCAATGCAGCACAGGGGCCAGACCCCAGGATACCCTTCTTCCTAGGACTGTGCCCTCCTCAGCCACATAGGTGCCTTTATTTTGGCTGTCCATTGGGCCCTGTATATCTTCGTCCTTGGCTGCACTTTGAAACAAAATAAAGAGAGAGGTCCATAGGGTGTCTGAGACGTGGTTCTCCCCCCCTAGACAAGTGCCCTAAGCTATTGAGCAGAGGGATCCCCACCCAGGAAATCAACCCTAAATGCACTGAAAACAGGCAAGAGGAAGTAATCCTTTCTGACCTGCCCAACCCTGCAGCTTTACAACCTCCCAGAACGAGCAGGACCTCCTGAACTGTCAGCAGACAGCTTTCTGAGGGTGCTGTTGTCCTTGGCCCTGCTCCAGAGACAAGTTTCAGACTTGCGGATCCCTGCGGGAATGCGAGCCTGTACTATTACAGGAGGAAGGACTTCTTGCCCTTAGCCCTACTGACCAGTGGCTAGGGCACTTGAGCAGGAGAGCTGGATCCTAGGCTGCTTTCAGCCAAAGAAGAAGCTGCTTCTCCTACTAACCAGCAGGCTGCAGGCGAGGCATCGACCAGATCTTGCTGCAGCCAACAGGGAAAGCTAAATGGGGCAGGAGGAGAACAAGGTGGAGGGAGGATGTGGCTCAGTGACCTGCCTGCTGCCTTTGAACGCAAGAGGCCCTGAGTTCTAGCTCCTGCCCCAATGGCTTTTCTGCACCTGGGATTGGCTAAAATGAAATGAATAAAAAGCACCGGGCTAGTTTCTGTCCCACTGCCACATAGGCCCATGAACATGAAATTGGATTTGGCCCTTAATGTTTTTAGCACAAATCCTCAAAGGTTCTTGGGTGACAAACGCCCTCTGATTTCATTGAGAGCTGGGTGCTTACTAGGGCTGCGCGAGGCTTCGGACAGAGCTTCGGAGGCTTCGGGGTCCGAGGCAGCATGTCTGGGTGGAAGCGACAGCCTCGTTCGGCTTCCCGAAGCACTTCGGAGCCACCTCGGAGATCCAGCCATAGGGTATAATGGGGAAACAATAAAATATCTAGAACTTTGTTGTTTTTTTATCCAATTTGGATGAACTTTTTAGGGGTGGTAGACTCTGCAGAGAGGATGTAGTTTGCCACATTTCAAGATGATCGGTGCAGGGGTTTGGAGGTAACAGCACCCCAAATTCCTGAAAGCAAAATTTATGTCACATCTAGGAATTACAAGATAGCAAGGTGAAAACTTCAGGGGTGGTAGCTCTTACTGAGGCCACAAAGCCTGCCAAGTTTCAAGAAGATCAGTGTAGCGGTTTTGGGGGGTATTTCATTGATTCCTCTTTATACCCTATGGCCGGATCTCTCAGGCGGCTCCAAAGCTTTGGCCGGATGGAGGTGCAAACCCAGTGCCAAGCTCCAGATCAGATCAGATCGCCAACATCCAAAGCGGCCGGATCTGAAGCCGGATCAGATCGCTGCCAACTTGCATAGGCCTAGTGTTTACGTGCCTTGGAGGATCTGGGCCTCAGGTCTCGTGCTCTGTAACATGGAGAGACCGGTGCCTCTTTAGTTCATCTCGTCTGTTCAGACTGAGAAATCTCAACTGCAAAAATGCTCTTACTCTATGTTTGTAGCAGCAGTCTGAAAACAACACGGTCCTCATCTTGATTGGAGCTATAGTTGCTACTGGATACAGCAAACCAGAGTGTGCTCAAGCTTCCTACCTGCAGAGCAAAGGACAGGTGGGCCTATTAGACTCTGCTAGCAAGAACCCAACCTTCTCCACGTTCACACGTGTTGGTCACAACCGTGCTCTGGCTCGCCTGACATTACTCCACTTGTTTCTATGCTTCCATCTCCAGATTCCCCTCCTGCAGCCACCTGGGAGATCAATAGGCATATCTTATTCCATACATGGCAAATAAGAGGAGAATTGGAAGGGGCCAAAACCATCACAGGAAGGGAAATTGAGGTTGAAGATTAGGAAGAACTTTCTCACAGTGAGGGTGATTAAGCATTGGGACAGGTGACCTGGAGAAGACCTTATGATGACAGGCTGAGAGCCACGGGACTCTTCAGCCTGGAAAAGCGCAGGCTCAGGGGTGATCTGATGGCCACCTGTAAGTTTATCAGGGGTGCACATCAGGATCTGGGGGAACGTCTGTTCACCAGAGCTCCCCAAGGGATGACAAGGTCAAATGGTCACAAACTGTGACCATTTCAAGCTGGACATAAGGAAGAACTCCTTTACTGTCCGAGCCCCCAAGGTTGGAATAGACTGCCACCGGAGGTGGTTCAAGCACCTACTTTGAACGCCTTCAGGAGACATTTCAATGTTTATCTTGCTGGGATCCTATGACCCCAGCTGACTTCCTGTCCTTTGGGCAGGGGGCTGGACTCGATGATCTTCCAAGGTCCTTTCCAGCCCAAATGTCTATGAATCTATGAATCTACAAAAAAAAGTTGTGGAACCTCCACTCCTGGAGTTAAAAGCAGGTTAAACACATGCTTGGCTGGGATGGTTGAGTCAGGGATGACCCTGCCTTGAGCAGGGATCTGAACTAGATGACTTTCAGAGGTCCCTTCAGGCTCTACTTTGCTATGCTTCTGTTATCACTACTCCAATCAGGTGCCACCTTGCTTGAAGTTATCCCTACTTACTTCACGCTGCATACACAACTGTGAGTATGGGCACACATAGATGGGTATGGACATGCATATATTTGGAACCATTTCAAAAGGGGAGCATTTCAAATAGGCCAAATGTTACATATGGACAAGCTGGGAACAATACACATGTAGCAAAACTGCTCCAACTTCAACAATGGATGAAACGTATGAAGCCATTTTAAGGTCCAATTTCTCAAGACTTTCCAGGGCTCACAAAATGAAGTGGGTCCTGTTGGACAGCTGCTGCCTCCCCCTTTTGAGGTGGTAAAATGTGCATTTTTAGCTCAAAGGGCTCTTAAAGTATTGGATCTAAACTACCTGAAAACTGTCCACCATGTACTTCAGAACCATACACTCTGACTGGGATTACATGCTGGGAGCAGATGTGGGTAACATTTCAATTTTGTTTTCAGTGGGGCTCTTTGAAACAACTCAGAAGTTTGGAATATTAGAATAATCATATCCTAGAGCTGTCTGTGGACAGAGTGCAGGGTAGGTGGGCTACAGCACCTGAAAAATATAATGTCTCATTTAGGTCTGCATGAATGCTCAAAGACACTGTGGGCATGTTGATGCATGCATTTACTCCAGCCTAGATTTACTGTGCAGTAAACTGCTCCAGAGCAAGGGTTTTTGGGTAGGTGTCTACACATGTGGAGATTAGGTAGAAAAATTGCTCCCAGTTCCCTGCAGCCCTGCAATGGGCCCCTGCCACCACTGGGGGGTGCTCCAGGGTCCCCCTGGGTGCTAGCCTGGGGGCTGGCAGGGAGCACTGGGCCTGGAAACAGCTGTCTTCCAGTCCCAGGGGCTGCCTGCTGCTGGGGCAGGGACAATGTCCCCCTGCCCCAGCAGCAGGGAGCCCCTGGTCCTGGCTTCCTGATCAGGGGCATGGGGAGGGGCAAGGGAGGGGCAGATGCCAGACCCCTGCCCTGATCCACTAGTGGGGGAGTTATCAGCTAGCTTGCTGCTAGCTGCCACACTAGTAGAGCTTGTGTAGCCACATGCCCCTGATTGGGAAGTTAAGCTTGTGTAGACGCATCCTGGAAGTGCCATATATATAAAATTAAATAATCCTGATACGTATATTTAACAGTCAGCTGGTGATTTGTCTTTGGATCATTATTGAAATGTGCCTAGAATTCAAATCCACTCCTGCCAAATTGGTCCTGGCGCTGTGTCCAAATGCCATGATAGGATTTATGGTAATGCCATGTTGCCTGAAGTATTAAAAACTCTTCACATCTAATCCCCCAAAATAAAACTATGATTAACTAAGCATTTGAAGCAAAGTATGGCTCAGTGCCAAGAGGCTGCCCTCGGCATTCTGAAATTAGCAGAAACAAATAAAGAAACCCTTCCCTCCAGAAATAATATCCAAACTCGGATGGATTTTTTTTTTTAAATCTGACCTATAACATTCATTGAGAGATTTCTAGGCCTCAGGTTTTAAAAGAGCACAATCAGTGTTTTTTTCCTGTTTCATATGCATTTCCATTATGGTATATAATAATATACTTAGCTGGATGCCAGTTAGGTCAGTATTAGTTACAGGATCATAGGAAAGTAGGGCTGGAGGGAACCTCCCAAGATCATCCAGTTCAGCCCCGTACTTAGGCAGGCTCGTCCCTGACTCCATCCCAGCCAAGTGTCTGTCTAACCTGCTCTTGAAAACTTCCCAGGCTGGAGCTTCCACAATTTCCCTAGGCTGTCTTTTCCAAAGCTTGCTGACTCTGATAGTCAGGAAGTTCCTCTGAATCTCCATGCTGAATTTTCCCTGCTGCAGTTTGGGCCATTGCTCCTAGCCCTGTCCCCTAGAGCCACAATGAAAAGGTTATCTCCATTCTCTTTATAATTACCCTTCATGCATTTGAAGACTTTATACTTTACTCTTATTCCCCTCAGCCTTCTCTTCCCTAAACAGCACTAGCTTATTAGCCATGCTTCCTAGGCCTCTAATCATTTTGGGTACTTTTACACATGCTCAAGGGGGAGGGGGTGTTGGAGGGGGTCAGTGGTTTAATTAGAGTGCTGCTGCAGCTTGTGCATCAGCGTCCCTGGGCTTAAAAATGGTGGTGGGGTTGCTTGACCTGAAGCTTGTTTGATGACCCCATCACCAATTTTAAGTGCAGGGACACTGATACATGAGACACAGGAGACTGCTGGAGCATGGCAATTGCCATGCTCCCGCAGACTCGATTCATCCACCTCGATTAATCGAGTCTGTTCTGATGTGCTGGAATTGCAGGACATCAGAGCAGCCTCTGTGCTCATATATATAGGCACCTTTTTTTACACTCTCCACTGGACTCCTTTCAGTCTGTCCACTGCTTTCTTGAAGTGAATTATATAGGTGAACTAGTTGTCACGTTGATAACATCTGAGCAGATATCTCAGGTTCACCATTTCTATCCAGGTCTTTAGATGGTGATTTCTTCCCATTTATCCAACTGGGCCATAATCATGATCCCACTGAGGCCACTATGCTGGACACCTGCAACTGTGATTTAAGGAGGTGGAGTTCAGAGGCACAGAATAAAAGCCGCCTCTAATCTAGAAGAGAAGCCTATGTAACTCAAGCCAGAGACCGGGTGCTGTTGTGTTAGATTAATGTTGTCTAAATTCTAAGTCTTTAAGTACAAGTCATTCATGCTTTTCTCTCCACGTCAGGAGGAGCCGGGCAGAGTCCAGAGGTGGTGGTTAAAATAAGTATAAGGTGGGAAGGGCCCAGGCAGTGAAGAGGAGTCGGTTCCTTTGCACATGTTCAGAGACTGGTGCCGTGATGAAACCTATTCATTCCCACCAAACATGCCACTTTGTTTCCTGCTCGCTTACTCAGATGGATCTCAGTGACACAAGTTGCCTTTCTGAATGAGTTCCCCCGCCCCCCCAACTTGTGTCCTTGACGACCTTACAGTTCATTTCCAGGCCAGTTCTGCTCCCCTGCAAGTCAAGGGTTAATCAACCACTGTATTGCACGCAAGCAGGACAGGTCCTTGTGGGTCTGACACTGTAGTGCATCTTTCCAGAGGCTTTCTTCCACAGTGCAGGGTATGCGGTGCAGACCAGACCAGCCTGACACAGCCAGATGTGTCCTACCCACCTTGTCCAGTCGGACGTCTCAGCATTTTGTCCCTGAGGACTAAACCCACTGCAGGACAGAAAGGGGAGGTGGGGCAGGGTAGGAATCTAGAGAGTAGGGGGGGAGAGGAGGAGGCCAGAAAGGGAGGGAGAGGGGATATTTTCCTGCTGGGCCTAATGATAAAGTCCATATCAGGGGCGGGCAATTATTTTGGGCAGAGGGCCACTTACTGAGTTTCGGAAAGCCATCAAGGGCCGCATGAAAGGCAGCCCAGGGCAAATTAATGTTAATTTTCTAAATTTTTTAGGGGCCCTGGGGCCTGGATAGAATGGCCTAGCAGGCCACATGCAGCCCCCGGGCCACATTTTGCCCACCCTTGATCTATATGGATGCGTGCCTTAGAAATATGTAAGATAAACAACTCATGTAGCCAGTTCCCCAAAGCACTGGCTTAAGCTTCCTCCTTTTTATCTCTTTTCTCTCAGTCATCGTATTTCAAGTGGCTGCTTCTCTCTGCTAGCATGGGCTGGGTCCTTGGCTCTTCCTCTACCATCTCCCCCCACTTGCCCTGCAACCCGTGGCACCTCATTCAAAGTGACAGTTCACGGCCGCATCCCTTGGACCGGGGGCTCCCAACATTTATGTGCCCAAGGGCACATTCAAATTTAAAAGAAAAAGCAGCGGGCGCCTGATTGTTGCACAGGAGTTTAATCAGATCTTCTTTCTTTAGCCCTTTCTTCACTTGAAGGCCTCTCCCTTTCGCCAGTTCTTTTAGTTCGGGCACAGTCATTTGGACATACTCATCCACCATCCTGGCTATCTACACTACTCAGTCGACCCGATGCCAAATTAGAAATTGTTTGCTCAAGGGATTTCAGTGACTCTATTCCTCTTCCCAAATTATGCCCCTAATGCAGCAGGGTATTCATATCCCACCCCTACCACCACATGTGGCAGGCCAGTAGGGGGCACTCCTGCGTTGAGCCACCCACCTCACTGTGCCCAACCACCTTCCAGGCTCCGAGTGCCTCCCAAGGGGTGCCTTGTGTCCAGCTGACCCCCTTCCTGGAGCACACTCGCTAGCCTGGGAGTAACGTAAGCTGCCACCACCCTGAGAATGGACTCACTCTCGGCCCTGTGTCCTCAGGGAAACACAGGCCTAATAGTCCTATGGGTGCTCGACCCAGTACAGGCACTTGGGGCACTTCCCCAAGTCGGGGGCCAAAAAAGGCAAGTCTCCCTTAGTCCACAGACCTGAGGGACCTCTTAGGCATAATTTAGACCCACCCCTCTGTCAAAGATTAAAGTCTTTGATTTCAGATGCCGATGGCAAAAGGTCAGATGACAAAGAGTCAGAAGATAACACAACAAAATCTGTGGTTGTAATTTATGCCTCTGTATTAACAGTGTTGCATAGACACACCCCTATCTGTGCCTCATTTCAAATTACTTGAGTTCCATACGAGAGAGAGAGAATCTGACCTTGACGGCCCAGCACAAAAGATAAAGTATCTATAGTAACAAGATTAACTGACTTTAGTAAAGTTGTAAAATTAAATATGCTACGCGCGCCATCCTGTGACCAAACAACCAGTACCACCCAAGTAAAAATAACTCCCCTTTTTTTTTATGAAACCTGAGCAAACAAAGAAAGCACAAGTGCCAACTCATTAATTATTTATAATTGGCGTATAGTAATTGGTCACCTGCAGAAAGTATAACTTTGAAAAAACTTCCGCCCAAAGCAGAGAACTGCGTATACACTCAAGAAGAACAGATCATGCACGAATATTTCTCTCCGCCTACGTTATCTTTCGGCATATCCCCATTTATCTCTCTATCTCTGACGTTATCTTTCTTATCAAGAGCTCTTAGTAAT
>NW_017728886.1:258479758-258484779 GCF_001723895.1 Crocodylus porosus | reverse complement strand
AGATGGTAAAGCTCCTCTCTCAGTCTGAGTCCCCCACATGGCTGCTGCCCCCTCCTCCTGGGCAGTCTTAACTTATATAGCTCCTGTGACCTCATTCACCTGGTCCAATGGAGGCCAGCACCTGTTGGCTGTCGACCAACCAATTTGAAATACATCACTAGTTGCCGGGCAGACACTAACCCACCAGGTAGATGCCCCTCACCCAGGTAGCTGATACCAGTCCTGTAGGCAGAAGGAGCAGGTCCTCCCCTCCCCCAGGACTGTAGCCAGTTCAGGTTACCTAAAGAGACAGGGTAAAGGTGTGTCTCCTCAGCTGGGCCCATCCTCATCACATTGTCACCAAACATAGATTTTGGGGGAGAAACAAAGGTGGCTTCCTGCCACACTGTCAATATGAATATTAAAGTTTAGAAATTAGAATCCTGGATACGCGCATGTGCATCGTTTCATTTGGGGAGGGAGTAGCAAACGCCGCTCAATTGCTGCATCAGTCAGACTGACTCGGTCTCATTTGGGCGGCCATTGAGTACAGCCTGTGAAAAACATTTTGAAGTGTTGCTGTTCTGAGTTCAGTTGGCAGTGGCAGCATTTTTTGTTGGAATAATGATTTTTACTGATCGTGAAAATGTGTGTGGACACCTGAACAAACTTTGGGGGGCGCCGTGGTGCCCATGGGTACCACGTTGGGACCTGCTGCTTTAGACACTATCAGCTGGCAAGGAGCATAATATTGATACACAGAAGATAAAGTCACGCACTCCCAGCAAAGGAATACCACTCAAAAATACTGTGGTCACAGGGGCGGGGGCAACGGACTGGGGACAGCACCCCAGGAATGGGGAGTGGAAGGGGTTAAGGTTAATAATTAATACATGATTATAAACAAGCCAACTTCCCACCTCCTAACACTCAACAAGCCCACCCGACCCCTTCCAGCTGCAGAGGGAACAACCCAGACTGCCATGTTATGTCACCACTTGCCACTGCGTGGCATCTCTCACATCCATCATGGTTCATCCTGGTTTTCCACCTTAACAACATGAACTTTAGCCACATTTTAGCAACAAAAAACAAGCACCAGCAACTACCAAGAGCAATAAATAAGCATGCCTTCCGAGGTCCCTTCAGGCCTAATGTCTATGAAATCTATGAAAGTCGGTGGTGTGGGGGGGAGAGTGGCAACCTCCCGCAGGTGCCACTGGCCGTGTCAACAGCATCTTTTTGCAGGAGGTGCACCACCAAGCTCAGGGGTTGCACGTGCACCCCCTACGTGTCACCAATGGCCAGTGACACCATCGTTGGGTTTAGGTACGCCTACTGATGTCACTGTTTAAGATTTGCAAATTTTTACTTTAAGGAGTCGGCCACACTCATTGTGGAAACTCAGACCAGAGCTTCAGGATCTGGGAGATGCCCAGGGGCTGGAGATTACATACAGATGAAAGACTAAAAGATACATTATTTGGGATTTTCAAGCCATCCAGTTCCCGGAATTCTGTAGCTCAAGCATACTTCATTTGTTGGGCTCAAGCCAGAGGTAACTGAGGAGGGAGGGGAATTAAAATCTACCAGTTTAACTTGAAATCAGCTTAGAAAACCCTTTCTGTGACAGTGATTTTCTCAGCAAACCTAGCAGAATGGTTCTGGTTTCATAGCCCATGCAGCAGGGTGTGACAGCACAGCCTATGAGGGCATAGCAAAGCACATTGAAAGTTTGGCAAGTTGGCTAGCTGAGTACAATCATTTTTCTCTTACCATTGAATGCATTTAAAAGTCACACAAACTAAAGCAAATGTTATAACAGTGCAGTCTTGGGGAGGGATTCACCATTTTTTTTTTCTTTCATTCATCTGTTGCTGCCTCATGTACTCAGCACGGCTACTGAAAAGGGAAGATGAGGAGACTGGGATCATCTTGGAGACAATCTGCCATTAGAAAAGTCACACAAACTTGGCAGTGAAAAGTCTGGAGGAAAGAGAGAGTGCGGCCTCCAGGTTTCCAGGTTACATTAGTCACACTGGAACGAATAACATTTGAAAACAAAATACCTTCATGCAAACATATGACTTTAACTTTGGGAAAAATAAAAACATTTTCATTTATGCGGGCCCAGAATAAACCTCTGACATCCCGGCTTCACTGCATGAGAAGAAAGCACATAGCAGGTAGTCTCTGGTATTTTCTGGATTTCAGACCAAAAGGAACATATTGCCATGAGCACCATGGAATTTCCATCATCACAGGCTAGAAATTTATGTTTTCTTACATTAAAGAGAAAGGGCCATCATGTGGGCTGGAGCTGTGAAGTTTTGTGGTTGTATTTCCAAGAAGGCTGCAAACTCCTCATGCCAGGAAACCTGGTATGACCAGATCAGGATGGAGAGTCTGACATGCCTGTGCCCAGGAGCATGTTCAAGCTGAGCACAGGAAAAGTGATGTGAGGTCTGGGGAAACAGTTGTGTTCCCTGCCCAAGAAACTTCTGTCAGGACTGCTTGGGGTTAGCTGCTTGCACCATTTTTCCCCCTCAATTAACTACTGCTCAGACATGTCTACACAAGATGTGTGCCACAGAGTAGACTAATTAGCTCCGCAGTAAACATTTCAGCATCTACATGTGCAGGGCAATTAGGCTGGAGTAAATGAATAAATTCTGCAGCAGGATAAGACTTGTTTTTTACTCTGCAGCACTGCAAGTGTAGAAGCTGACAGGGCTGGTTGGGGCACAAGGCTGCTTGGTGGCCAGCCCCCATCTCCCTCAGCCCCAGTCAGCCCCTCTGCAGTACACTGAGCCAGGCTGGCAGGCTGACCCCGAGGCCCCATCAGCTGAGGCTGCTCTGACCTGCTTCAATGTGCTGCTGTCCCAGGCACACATGCAAACACCACACCCAGAAGCAACAAACTTCTGGACAAGGGTGTGGAGAGCATCCTGTCCAAGTTTTCAGATGACACCAAGTTATGGGACAAAGTTAACACACCAGAGGGCAGGGAGCAGATATGGCCCAATCTGGACAGGTTGGACCAATGAGTAGAATGCAACAGGATGCAATTTAACAAAGACAAATGCAAGGTAATCCACCTAGGGAGGAGGAATCCCCAGCACACCTATAGGTTGGGGGATGACCTCAGCAGCGCTGCAGCTGAGAGGGATCTTGGAGTCATAGTTGACTCCAAGATGAACATGAGCCGGCAGTGTAACGAAGCCATCAACAAAGCCAATCACACCTTGTCGTGCATTAGCAGATGCATGACCAACAGACTGAGGGAGGTGATGCCTCCCCCTCTATGCGGCATTGGTCAGGCCACAGTTGGAGTACTGTGTCCAGTTTTGGGCGCCGCACTTCAAGAGGGACATGGAGAATCTGGAGAGGGTTCAGAGGAGGCCACTCGTATGATTAGTGGCCTCTGTGCAAGACCCTACGAGGGGAGGTTGAGGGATCTGGATCTCTTCAGGCTTCATGAGAGACAGCTGAGGGGTGACCTTGTAGCCGCATACAAGTTAATCAAGGGAGGACAACAGAGAATTGGAGATGTGCTATGTACCAGAGCACCCCTAGGAGTAACTAGGAGTAATGGGTGCAAACTAGTGGAGAGTAGATTCAGGCTAGATATTAGGAAGAAATTTTTCACAGTACAGGTAGCCAGAGTCTGGAATGGGCTTCCAAGAGAGGTAGTGCTATCACCTAACTTGGAGGTCTCCAAGAGGAGGCTTGATAGACACCTGGCTGGGGTTGTATGACCTCAGTGCTCTTTCCTGCCTGGGGCAGGGGGTCAGACACGATGATCCTTCATGGTCCCTTCCAACTACAATCTATGAATCTATGAAAACCCTGGAGCAATAAACTCCAGAGTTTATTGCTTTGCATTACTTGCACATGTAGATGGCCCCCCTAAAATCACAAACTCCAGACTAACTGATCTCTTCTTTCCACCTTTGCCTCTCTTAGCAATGCACCTACTTTGACTCCCCCTTTCCCTAGCCTCTGTATTTTAATTATTTTATTCCTTCCTGCTCTCTGCAAGTCCATTCAAAACATCTGACCAAGTAAGCTGTAGCCTACAAAAGCTCATGCCTCTCTGAATTAGTTTATACGGGTGATGTTACACGTTGCACTTAACCTATACTAAATCTGTGGAATGCTAAGTGATGTTGAAGTTAGGATGTGCTGTACGGGGTCACACATTAAGGATTAATACTGCTTCTGACCGGCACAGCTCTGACTTGCCACTAGAGGACTGCCTAGAAAGAGTAAGGCTAGGGGCTAGGGCATCTGGGCTTGTGGTGTTGCAGCAGGGAGAGAAAGGGAATGTGGGGGCCTAGGATTCTGCAGGACTGCAAATTGTTCATTTTATCTTGGTGGAACAGACTAAAGTTACCCTAACACGTGCTGGGTAGCATGGCCCAGAGTTAACCCCTGCCTGAAGTGGCATAATTTTAAGATGCTCAGAGGGCATTTGGCATAAGTTAATATGTGGACACTCACATTTTAAGAGTCCTTAGTATGGTCTAAGTGTAACATGTAACTTCACCCGAACATGGCTAACCACATTGCCAGTTACTGATTGAGCTGCTCTGGCTGTAGGATAGTCAAAAGAGCTTCTGGTTTCTAAAGATAGAGAAGCCTTGAATGGAGGACAAATGGACATTAATGAAAATTTACCTTCAAGAGAGATCAGTCTGCACTTTCCTTTATACTCTGCTCCCTGAATGTCTCACCCCCACATGCCTTAAGGACACTGCTCAGGGAAAGAACATTGACCCCTTGTTCCTGCTCAATTTGTTTTAAAAAAAATAGCTATAGAGGAAAAATCAAATCCATTTCCTTTCTTTACTCCCCACCCCAATTGATTTAGAGTTGGGATAAGCAGCTGGTCTAGCAGCCTTGAAGGCTGTTTCTACACTAGGAAAAATGTCTTGGCCTTAAAATGTGTTCACTTATGTGGTGAAAGCCAAGTGGAGACAGGACAATCTATATATGGGGTCAGCCATAGATAGAAGCCTATTTAAATGCTAATTGTCTTG
>NW_017728886.1:258478742-258479658 GCF_001723895.1 Crocodylus porosus | reverse complement strand
GTACCCTGCAGACCATAGTAATTTGTGTGAACTGCTTGAAACCTGTATTCAGCAAGTCTGCAACCCACTGTAATCACTGGGTGACAGAGCATCTGCATGCTGTAACTAAGTAATCAACTCCTCTGCCTACGCTGCACTACATCAGTAGTGTCAGTAAAATAAACTTTCTGTGTAACCATCACGCTTTAAATCATCTGACTGCTGCTCGCCTTTAACACCCATCTGTCCAGTCATAAATCCCTCCTCGCGCCAAGCTGGTCATGCCGACCCAGGCTTGCAGGTCAAGGGTGCACCGGTCATCGGGGCGTGACAGAAGGGACCTCCAGAAGTCATCTAATCCAACCCCTTGCCTGAGCCAGGATCATCCCTATCCAAACCATAATCTAAACTCTGAGTAAGACTACCTTCACCCCTGACAGAGCATAAACCTAACACCCTAACCTGCCACAGGTCAAGCAGGGAACCACCACAGCCAATGTCCTGCTTCTACAAATTGTTGTCAATATACGCTCAAGAGGTCCTGGGTAGAGGGCCATGCACCCTGCTACAGAGGAAGGCAAAACCCCCCACAGTCCATACCAGTCTGACTATGGGGATAAAATGCCTTCCTGACGGTAAATATGGCAATTGGTCTGACCCTGAGGGGAGGAGCAAGACCCTTTAGCCAGGAACCTCTGGCTTTGCTCCTAGCAGGAGAATCAGTGCACCCCAGTTGAAGTCCCCAGCATTAGCTGTAGCCAACATCCAATGCCTTCGGGAAGACTTAAAAACACCCTGACATATTCATAGATTCATAGACATTAGGGCTGGAAGGGACCTCGGGAGATCATCGAGTCCAGACCCCTGCCCAAAGGGCAGGAAGTCAGCTGGGGTCATAGGATCCCAGCAAGATAAGCATCCAATTTACTCTTGAAGG
>NW_017728886.1:258457772-258478642 GCF_001723895.1 Crocodylus porosus | reverse complement strand
AGTTAATAATTACCTTTTACTTGCAGCTACTGTGCCAATCGTCTATCCACCTTGTCATAGTTTTATCCGGGCCATATTTCTCCATTTTTTTTTTTTATGACAAGGTCATGTGGGGCCTTGTCAAAAGCCTTCATGAAGTCCAGATATGCTATATCCACAGCATTCTCTTCATCCACCAAAGTAATCCCTTTGCTAGAGAAGGAGATCAAGTTTATTTAACACGATTTATTTTTCATACATCTTGCTGGCTGCTTGCAATCAGCTTTTCCGCCTCCAGATGCTGGCAAATGGCCTTCCTTAGCTTATGCTCCAGGAACTTGGTATTGAGATGAGGCTAATCAGTCTGTAGTTCCCCGCATCCTCCTTCTTGCCTTTTCTAAAGAAGGGCACTACATTGCCCCTTTTCCTGTCCTCTGGTACGTGACTAATCTCCCATGACTTCAAGAAGATCT
Organism: Crocodylus porosus; assembly: GCF_001723895.1. Lineage (NCBI taxonomy): Eukaryota > Metazoa > Chordata > Crocodylia > Crocodylidae > Crocodylus > Crocodylus porosus. Next base: position 258,478,190 of record NW_017728886.1, on the reverse strand, counting down.
TTGCCAGGGGATCCAAGATCTCCTCTGCTACTTCCTTCAGGATGAAACTCATCCAGCCCTGCTGACTGAATTTATTCAGACCCAACAAAAGCTCTTTGCCCATCTATTTTATCTCCTCCCTCAGCTTGCCCCTTTCTGTATCCGGATAATCCCTATTAGGTGCCTGGCAATTAATTTTTTTATTTTTTTTTTGTGAAGACTGACGCAAAGTAGCCACTAAGGAGCTCTGCCTTCTTTGTTTCTTTGATTAGGAGTCCCCCACCCCGGCTTTTTAATATTGGACCCACAACTGCCTTAGTCCTTCTTTTCTGGCCAACAGACGTATAGCACTTCTTTTTGTCCTTAACCTCCTTTGCCAGGCGCAGCTCGTTCTGTGCCTTTGCCTGCCCGGCAGAGATCCTGTCCTTACAGGTTCTTGCTATTTCCTGGTTGCTTCCTTGGTGACCTGCTCATTCTCCCATTGCCTGCATGTTTTCCCGTTGCATTTAAGGCATTTTGGAAGGTTGTGGGCAGCCACTTTGATCTTTGCTGTTCTTCTTCTGCTTCCAGCATGTTGAAACAGTTTCTTGTTGTGCTTCCAATACTGTGCCCCTTAGAAGCTCCCAGCCCTCCTGGACACCTTTATCATTCAATCTGTCTTCCCATGACACTATGCCTATTAGCTCTTTGAATCACATAAAATCACCTTTTTGACCTCTAGTGTTGTAATTTTGCAGACCTCATGCTTTCCTTGTCACAGGAGCTGGAGTTCTCGTGCATTGCGATCGCTTCCTCCCAAATTACCCATCGCCTTCACATCTTCCACCAGGTCTTCCCCATTAGTCAGAACAAGATTGAAGATAGATGATGCCCCAGTTGTATCCTCCTCTTTCTGGAAGAGAACGTTATTCTGCACATCAGTTAAAAACTGTCCTGACATCTAATGTTTGGCTACATTGTTCTTCCAACAGATGTCTCAAAATTGAAGTCTCCCATGAGTACCATCCCATAACTTTTGGATAGATTTGTCACCAGCTTGAAGAGTGTCTCAGCTACTTCCTCTTCCCGATTTGGTGGCCTAATATAAACCCCCAACATTATATCAGTGCCCGCATCTTTTACCTTTCATCTTCACGCAAATGCATCCTGCTTTACCATCTTCTTCCTCCTCAACCAAGGAACAAGTGTATGTGTTTTTGACATAGGAGGCAATACCACCACCTTTCCTCCCAACCCTGTCCTTCCGAAACACAGCGTAACCCTCGATATTCACACTGCAGCCATACGAGCTGTCCCACCAGATCTTGATGATGTCTACCAGGTCATGGGTCTTTTCACAAGCTACAGCTTTCAGCTCATTCTATTTATTCCCCAGACGTCTCACATGTGTATACACACATTAGATGCATTTTGCACTCTGACCTTCTCACTTCTCTTTTGTGATACTTACTGCAGTCCTGTGGCTCTCTGGCCCTTTCCAGAGTTGACTTGCTTCTTCAGATCCTTTCCCCTCTAGATTGTGTGCTCTCTTGCTGGAGGGTTTTGATCACCACCTACCCCTAGATCCTAGTTTAAAGCCCTCCTTACTAGGTTGGCCAGATGATACCCAAAGATGATCTTCTCTGTTCTTGTCAGATGGAGCCCATCTTTTCATAGCAGTCCATCTCCCAAAAACATCCACCCACTGTCAAAGAAGCCAAAGCCTTCACGTCGACACCGCAGTCTCAGTCACACATTCACCCCCATGATACCGCAGTCTCTGCCTGGGCCCTTGCCTTGCACAGGAAGGATCAATGAGAGCACCACTTGTGCGCCACGTTCCTTCGTTCTCCTGCCAAAAGCCTCATAGACACCTTTATGTGGCCTGTGTCACTCCTGGCAGTATCATCACTGCCTACATGGACAAGCAGGAAGAGGCTGTGGGCCAAAGGATGGATGAGCTCTGACAGACTCTGTGACATGCTGAATTTGGGCTCCAGGAAGGCAGCACATCCTCTGGGCCCCTAAATCTGGGAGACAAATTGGTGCCTTTCTCTGCCGCAAAGGAAGTCACCAACCACCACCACTCTTCTCTTCCTTCTTGGTGCAGTGGTCTTGGAGGCCCTGTCCTTGGGACCTTGCACTTCTTGCTTTCTAATGCTGCCTAATGCCTGCAGACGTCCTCTCCTTTGCCTCTTCCTCAGCAGTTTTACCACAGGATGCTTGAAAGTGGTTGCTAACTTCAGTCCATTCCCCTTCAATTCTGGGGGCCTTCCTTCAAGTAGTCACACGCTGCCACCTCTCCTCATTGCCCTTTGGCCTCTCCAGTTCCAGCCTCTTGTAACTATTGTCCAAGTAACCTTCTTGGTCCTGGATGCAACGCAGCATGGGTCCCGGTGCTCCCAATCTGAGAATCTGCTCCTCTGGGGCAGACACCAGCTAATACTTGGTGCACAACACAAACCTGGGACATCCCATGCAGGTCACAACACCAGAGCTCAACTCCAGGTGTGCTTCCTTTGCTCCCTGGGGCACACCTATGCTGTAAGGATTTAAAGAAAACCCAGAGAGAGTGGGGAACAAAAGATATATCACAAGAACATATGCCAAGCACCCAGCCCAGGGCCTGTGCCCATGCTCACACACACACACATACACACACAACTCCCCGACTCCCTCCTATGGTGAACTCCCCAGGCAAACTGCTCTGATGTCCTCTGTTCCCTGCTTCCACCATTTGCTAGGGGCTGCATTTTTATAAAGTGACTTAGCCTAATGACCTAGACCAGTCCCAACCCTTAATGACCTGCACCAGTCTCACCCACAGCAAGCCCTGTTACTCAGTCACTCCGAAAGGAAGAACAAGAGAAAGAAAGAGGGAGAAAGAAGCAAATTACACATCATGGCGGGGGAAGGACACGTACCAAACATATACCAGGCACTAGGCAAACCCTCTAGCAGCCAGCAGCCACCCCAAGTCACTAGCACAGAAAAAAAGCCTCTTCAAGGCAGTCCCACACCTGAGCTGCTTATCCCAGAGCCACTGCTCTCTGCTTACCACTCAAATTACTCTAAACTTCCAAAACCTTGTGTCAAGCTTTAATTTAAGTCCATGTAGCAAGACAAAAGGGAATTAATTCTGCCTCCAGTATTATCAGCATTTTCATCTGCATAACAGCTTACTGTCCTGGGTCCCAGTCAACTGACAAGAACCCACTGGCTCATAGTTGATTTTTTATGATTCGCTCGGACAACAAACCCTGATGCTTTCAAATCTAGGGGCCTGCCCAGCCAGCCTTCATAGACCAGTGGCGATGCATAGGGAGTGCACAGGGGTGCACATGCACCCCCCATGAGTGCTGGTGCACCCTCTGACAGGCCGTGCTCCCTAGGTAGGTAATGGGCAGATGTGAGCACCAGCCGGGAAGTGGGAGCCCACGGCCACTTCTGGGAGTGCCACGGCTGCTTCCTGGTCAGAGAGATTGGCCGCGAGGGGACTCCCACCAGTCACTGACTGGTCGCTGGGGGGGCACGTGCCCCCCTTGACTAAGGTGCCACCAGTCACCCATGCCATAGACAGACCATCCCCAGCAAAGGGTTGTAGGAGGACATCAGCAGCAGTGTTGTTATAAGGAAGGGGACTAACTCCATCAGAAACTTAACTCGTTAACTAACGATTTGTCCCTTCCCATAACCTTCTTTCCACACGCAAACAGGAAGGAAGCTGCTCATCAAGAATCCACCCCAGGTTGTATACTGGCCTCAGTGGCTACAGAGAGAGGTTTGGGGAGTTTCAATCAGTGCTGTGCAGATACATATGTCATGCATCTGATATGCCTTGTACATGATGAAATAAATGGTGTAATTTTCCAAAGGGCAGAGCAACCCTTTCACACCAGCAGGAGATGAGACATTTAAAAATCAGGCTGTTTTCATTTAGATGCCTCAATGCAGAATAAGGAGCCCTAGCTCCCATTCCTAGTTCAAAGTCCTTGGTACTGTTGGTGCCACTGAGACTTAAGTGTTCAAGGTCCAAATTCATGCAAGAGGTCTGCAGCAGCAGAGGGAAGTTATCTTGTGTCTCTTGGGCTCCATGGGTGACAAACGCTCAGCAGTGACACTGAGGTCAGAACCTCACATACTTCAAATGAAAAATAGCTTAGAGCAATGGCAGTGTTACCGGCGCATGGAAGTTGGTGGTTGTAGGTGCAAGGCTGCTAGACCCAAGATAAGAATTCATGGATAATTCTGTCTTATCTACCACACAGCTCCCTTGAACAGGCATCCATCTACTTTTCCTTGATGGGCTTGGTTTTTATTTATGTGGTTTATTACTCAGTTGTAAAAGTTCATTTTGGGGTGAACTTTCCTGTGCAACTTCTTGGCGGGGGAATGATGTTTTGCAGAAGTTGGAGTTTGGTGTTGAGACTTGCCATTCAAAGGCAGGATTTGGCAGGCAACAATTTAAGCTTATTGAGGCTCTTGGGGTATCATAAAAAAAACAGATAACTATCAACAGTTGAGCCAGGTCTAGGCCTTCAGTAGGTAGATGCCATACAGCAGGAGTCTTGGCAAACTGGCTCCAAGGAGGCCTGCTGAGATGGACTATAGGGACAGGCAGAGGATGAGACCCACGGGTGGAGCCGGGGAGCCCTGCCCTGTGGAGAAGGAGAAGCCAGTCTAGAGAAGGGATTTTCAATCCGCTCATTTGCAGGGAAGGGGGATGGCCAGGGTTGGGGGCCAGCCACCCTGAGCCCTGGTCGGCCGGTTTGCAAGCCAGGGAGGGACGGCCGGAGGGGTTAAAAGCAGCAGCCGCCCCAGGGTGGGAGCTACTGACAGTGACTCTGGGGGACGACGCGGGAGGCCTAGGAAGAGCTGGGGTGAGCTGAGCCAGCGGAGGGAGCAGGGAGACCCCTCTGAAGAGCCTTGAAGGCCCTGGGAGAAGGCGGCAGTGGCAGTCGGCCGTGTCTCCAGTCCTGACCAGAGAGGGAGCCACGGCCAGGGCTTGGGGCAGAGAGCTGGTACCCCAGGGCCCCATCGTAGTGTGCTGGACACACCGGGTGACCCGGAGGCTGGGGTGGCAGTCGCTCCCCACTCCACTGCGGGGAAGAGGCAGCGGCCAGGAGCGCAGGCGGCATCCTTATCTGGAGCAGGGAGCTAAGCCAGTGAGTTGAGGAAACCCCTTACCTCCCCTGGGGAAGCGGGACAGCAGCAGGCAAGGCACTGGGATCCTGAGGAGCAGCAGAGTACCTGGACGAGGGTCCCTGGGAGCTCAGGGCGCAGGCCGGCGCTCAGAGTGGGACTGGCAAGCCGCTAGTCATGTGGGGTGCCCAGCCAGTCATCTGGAGCAAGGGTTTAGAGCAACAACCCCTGGGAGCTGCCCGTGCTGCTGACCCTCTGCCACTGACTGCCTCAGAAGGGACTTGGTCCTGTCCCTTATTCTGCAGCTGATTGCTATCGGATGGAGTCCCTGAGCTTTGTGCTTGGGCCATGCTGATTGCTGCAGGAGCCTACTCTGTTGCTTGCCTTTTTTTGTTGCCACAGAGGGTCACCCTTCAGCTCCTTTGGGGGGTTGGGGTTTGATACAATTTGATTGCTAAAAACCAGAAAAGCTTAACCTGTTGCAGCCTGTTGCTTATTGGGAAGCCTGTGGGAGCTGCAGGGAGTGGCCGCTTTGCTTCCCTGTGGTAGCATCTCAGCAGTGGCTGAAAGCTGCCGGTTACCCTGCCTGTGGGTCTCGAGTCAAGGGCTGACTAATGCAATCTGTTCATGTTGTGATTCTGGTTGTGCCGTTTCAGTTCACTTGTAAGTAACCTTTCCCATTACTCTTGTTCTGGAAATGAAGTGTAAATAGTTAAATCAGGTAAGTGTTAGACCTTCTTGGGACCACAGGCTGCTCTGCGGGGAGCAGGGGCCGGCTGGAAAGTAAATTGGCGCTGGCCGGAAGCCCTGCCCCACTCTCACCCCACCGTCCCTGGTATTGGGCAGGGGTGGCAACTATTGGGCCGCCACCCGGGTTACACATGTGAAAATCCTCTACAGAGAAACATCATCACAGTTCAACTGATCTCCAAACAGCCTACTCCTTTGGAGCAATGAGATATCCAAAGGACAGAGCCTGCCATGTTTTCTGAATCCTCACAGCAGGAATATAAAGGGAAGTGAGAAAATCTAGTAAAGGGGGGTGAGTTTTGGACTCTTTTCTTATTTTCTCTGTTTTAATTTTTTTTCAACCCACAACTAAGAAAAACTCAGGTCACGCTGACTGCGTGCATGCTGCTGCTTGTCTTCCTCCAGCTCAAAGAAACGTTTCACAAAACAAAGCATTAAATATCCCATTAAATTGTGCACGAGTCAAGATTAGCAGGAGTGTTGCAACCAGCACCATCATTATAAGGAGTCTCCAAACGGCCGAGTATTTACATAGGCAGAAGGCTTCTGCTCCCCTTCCCCCTCTTATTTCACTTCTTCTGTCTTTCATGAACCATTCAGTTAAATCAATACTTTATTTTCCTTCATTGATAGACAAAGCATTAATCCTAAGTGACTGCAGTCTGGTACTTTGAGGCCTTACACACTGTTGAATGTCTGGATTCCTTATGCAAAAATAAATAAATAAATAAATAATGAACAAATGAAAGAGCACTTCAACTCTTCATTTCAAGGATCTGTCTGACTCACCAACTACTGGACACCAATATGGAAAGTTTTAAGCTCCCCTGGCAGCTTTTAGACATTAATAAGTGAAGTGATATAGGCTTTTCTGAAAAAGCAAGCAGCCTCATCTATCATGAGCATTAGGCAAGACTTTATAAATGGTTCCTCTATCACTTAATGGTTCTCCTGCAAAGAGCACTTCATTACAAAATAGGATTGTAAAACTAATAGTCATGCTGAGGCTATGAAATTGCAGCTATTTTAGGTTCGGGCAGGGGTACGAAGGCCACAGTGTTGTGTGTAAACCTTCTCAGTGCCCGGGGCCTTATCTTGCTTTACCCTGCTGTTTGAAAGACTTCCCTGCCTCCATGAGAACGGCAGTCAGGAAACTTCTAACCCAAACTCTAGAGTCGGTGCTGCAACATGCACTCTGTAGGCAGGATTAAGCGTAACACTGCTGTCTTGTAGAGAGGGTTTGAGGCCTAATACAACAGGAGCTCTCTGTCAGCTAGAGGCCTGTTTTTTGGATGCAAAAGGTAATAGTTTGAGACCTGATTCCCCAGGGTTTCATGCTAATTATGTTCCTGCCTGCAGGCATGGATTTCTCTAATAATCTTCTTAGAAATAAATGTTTAAGCTGCCCCTGGACCATTAGTGTTTAAATCAGCAGCAGCAAACCCTTATAGTTGAGGATGATTGTCTTATCTGTGGATCCGAAGATGCCTGAAGAGGCCATTCTGGGACCGACTCTCTTGCAGCTTGGGCACATGTTTCCGTGCGGGGTGGGTGACTCTGGGTTTTTGGTTCATTTCACGGGACGCTGTTTCTGCCGCTCCTGTTTTTATGTCACCTGTCGTCATTGTGAGGCTTCAAAGTACGGAGATCCCTGCAGCAGCCTCTTCCTCCATTTCAGCCAGTCTTCGGTGATAGTTTCCCGTGGGTTAATATCGATGTTGCATTGTTTGCAAGTTGGCCTTGTGGACATCCCTGTAGCATTTTTCTGCCCTCCTCTTGAATGTACACCTTGACGGAGCCAGGAGAATAAAACTTGCTTTGGGAGTCTGGAGTCGGACAGCTGGATGACATGGCCGAGCCAACAAAGTTGATGTTGGATGATCATTGCCTTGATGCTTATGGTGTTTCCTTGTGCGAGGATGCTAACATTGTGCAACTGTCTACCCACTGGATTTGAAAGTGGTGGTGATGGTACCTCTCCAGCAACTTGAGGTGTCTCCTGTACATTGTCCACATCTTAGCTCCACCAGCACTTAAATAACATGTAATGAAACAGCAGACACTTTGGGCTGCAACCATCAGGGGGAGATATGCTGTCATATCCACGACCGGTTCTGATTTTATCCGGTAGAAGGCAGTGAGGTACACTCACATGACTGAATATATGAACTTGCAAGGGGTTATTTGAAGGGTATGCGGTATTTCAAGAAACAATGCATAACAAGGCGTTGCATCCTTACTGGCCACCCATTTGTCTCTAATCTACAGGGAAGAGGGGGAAATCCATATCTCATAGCAGTTCTTCCAATAAAAAAATCATCCCAGGCTGAGTATAAATCACATGCATACGCAGATATAAACTGCTTCCTCGTTACAGAGACGAGCACATTCTTCACGTCTAGGATTTTCTGGAATTTCTGTGTCTCGGGCACTTGTTTAAATTATGCAAGCAAATGGCAGGAAACAGAGACATTCCAGCTATTTCAAGAGAGGCACGGCAAACAGCTAATTATTTGTCTCCCTGTGTGATCAGAAGAGCTTTGGTTTGACACAATAATCCGGTCCCCTTGAGTCCCAGGGCTCAGCTGCGTGACATGCATTGAGGGGATGTCCCTCGCCAACGCCCATAGTCGCTCCACACTGAACGTGCAAGTTGACTCCAGAACAGCTCCTCTTTCTTGGTACTCATCCAATGGAAAACTGAGACGTGTCAGCCCTAAAATGCTGCTGGCGCATTAAATGTCTTCTCAAACAAGGGCCTGTCTTCGCCTGGCTGCTGCGGCTGACCTCGGCTCTTTCCTCGCTGCTTCAAGGGGCCCTACAGTGCAAGGCCCCCTCGTTTTTCTCTCTCTCTTCTTCATCTCAAGTTTCTTAAAGGGTCCCAAGCCCTTATCATGGGCACACATACTCCATAGTGTTCAATGCGAGTAGGAGGGGTGACAGCGGCTGGTCCAGACATACCCAACCTTGCTTTAAACTAGGGGGCTCAGGCAACAATTGTAGTGTGCCTGTTGGCGGAGTACAGGCTCAGAGCAAAGGGTAAATACTCAGGGGTTAGCCTATATCTATGGCAGTGCCCAAACTGGCCTGCATTTGCATCATGGGCTGCATTATACAACAGGCCACTATCTTTCTCTCTGTCTCTTTCTCCTCTCTGCACCCTCATTCACTCTCAGCGTGCTTGGACAAGCACTCAGGCCGGCTTGGAGTCAACAATCAATGATAAATCTCCTTTTGGCGTTCCTGTGAATCGGCCCTGGTCCTTTTGGAGCATCTGTCTCTGACAGACTGCAAAATGAAATGGGGTTGTATAAATTGGAGCCACTTCCAGAGCCAGACACTTGCCTGGCCAATTGCGAGGAGCCTTCCTGATCTGGCTGGATTATAGCCATCTTAACTCCACTTGGATGAACCGTCCTGAGCCGGTGTCTCCAATGTCTTGAGCGCAAACAGGCTTGTCTTTGAATGCCACTCATGATGCAGGTCTTTTATCTTCCACAAAAATATTTCCTGGGCTGTTGTGTGGAAAAGCTCAGCCAATGTTTAACCTCTTTGTCTTTCTTTAGCAAGGACAAAACCCATGAGATGCAAAGTTTAAAGGGATGCCATTTTCTTTCCCACTTGGAAATGCAAGCAGGCACTCTCCAAAGTGCCTTTCAACAGCACGATAGCCGCTGGCTTTAAAACTTTTTCTTCCCCGGCTGAATTCCCAGCCAGGTCAGCACTTTTCAACAGCCCAAGAGGCATTTGGGTTTTCTGCTCCCCATGTTATTGTACAGTCAGAGTCACTGTAACATGTGGATGAGGTTTCACGAGGAACAAAACAGCTGCAAGACTTGCAAACTCCCCATGCAGAAGCCCAAACCGAAGGGGAGTGGCAAAGTCTTGCCTGGTAAGCAAAGATTGCAAGACAGGACCTGGGGCTATTTACTATTGTCCAGGGGGGTGTTTACTGTGGCCAATGGGAAGCAAAACTACACAGGCCAAAGTGGCCAATAACCACATCCAAGTCCACTACCAGCTGTGTGGAGCAATGGGAAGAGGTCTGCCCCGCCATCACTTTCTGGCACAGCTGCTGCAAATGATGCAGGATGCCCACTCCAAGCACCTGGGGCCTAGTAGGCAAGTACTTGGGCTGCCGTCTCCGCAGTGGGGTGTCTTCTGGGTTTCCTGAGCTCTTTTCTGCTTTATGGAGGAGTAGAGGGAGAGGCACTGGCTCACAATGCATGTGTATGCCACCGCAGCAGCAGCACACGCAGTCCCCATCCCCAGAAGTGGCACTGACCAAGGGGGCAGATACAAAGTGCAGGCTTAAGAAGGAGAAATGGGACCTGGGTTGTGGGAGGAGAGGCTGGGAGAAGATGCAGAGGGGCTTGACCGCAGCCAGGACCAGGGAGGTAAAGCAAGGACAGAGGGGCTGGGCTTGGGGGACAAGGAGCCACTATCGTGCTGTCAAGGGTCAAGCTTTAGCAGGACAGCAAAGCACAGACATCCAGCAGGGCACTTTGCAATGCTGCGCCTTGTGTTGACTGAGACACAGGAGCCAGTGGCAGAGCCTCAAGCCAAGTCTACGTTTGATTTTTTTTACCATAACCCTGTTGGCTGCAGAGAGGGGAGGGGGCATCATGTAAAAGTCCTAGCATAGGTACAGTGGTAATGGCAGCCTATCAAGCCTGTTTTACCTGGGAGGATAGATAAGCTCCATCCACAAAGGCAATACAAGCTATAGCTTCATGAGAAGGCTTTTTCCACTGTAGTTACACTGGCCCAGCCCTGGTCTGATGCAGGGAATACAGCCCGGCAAGGGAGCGGCACAGCGACTGCTGTGATGACTTTCCTAGCAGGTCCCGCTTATTCCCTGAACAGCACTTGCACTTGGAAGCCAGCCTCCATCATCCATGAAATACTACAGACCTGGCCCAATGAGGCAAAGGGAGGAAGAAGAGGAGAGAGAGAAATCACAGAGAAAATACAAGCAGGATTCAACTAGGAAAACAGGTGTAGCCACCCGGGACTGCAGTGGCGACATCCAGAGCTTAAAGCATAGGTCTGCAGAGCTGTGCCCGGGGGGTATCTACTACTCTATACACGCTGCCCAGCCCACTCCACTTATGCCGCTGTAAAATGCGGAGAATAAAAACTTTCTGCCTCCCCCATAGCGTAAAGCCAAGGTTGAGTAATAATATCTGTTGCGCAGGGGCCTACATAAAGCAGTCAGGACGGAAGGTGTTAGGCAAGCGACAACTGTGAACAGAGAACAATTAGCTGGGAGAGACTGGCAGAGGCAGGAAATGCTCCCACACACCTGAAAAATAACAACGGCAGGGAAGACAGCCCGCAGCAGCCCCGGGCGGGGGGAGAGCTGCCAGGGAGCCACGGCGGCGCAGCTGGGTGTGCGGCGCGGACAGACTGGACCGCATTGCTCCAGCCCCTTCGGCAGCTAGAAATGGCTTTGTCAGACACCGAGGACCAGAAAGAAGCGGTGCAAAGCAAATCTCACCTGAAAGAGAAAGAGACTAAAAAGAAATGGGGACTCACATAAATCCACCCACTCCTGTTCCTGGCAGGGCCGATGGCACGGCTCTGGCAATTTTGGTGAAAGGCCGACTCTAAATTTTGCCCTCCAGGCAGACCAGCCCATTGCTCCTGAGTTGCACCTGGGGGGAAAATGTCATCCAGCGAGCTCGGTGTACTAGAAAGCGCCTTAAAGAGAGCTAAATATAGTCTGCACGCTCTATTTTTATCCCACTAAAATAGTTACAAGGGAAATATGAGGTTAATGGGGACCTGGATTCCAGCATGGATGTTTTTCTTGAAAACTGACTTCTCCAAGTGACTCCTCAAGCTACAAGAGGGAGTTGATGTCAGTCAGTAGAAGGGCCATTGACTCCAAATGCTGCGTCCGTTCTTGCCCCAGCTGAAGAGCTGGCCCAGGATTATGCAGAGAGAAAATGATGGTAAGTTTAAAGGATTCATTTAGTCACTTTTATTTGGGGCCAGCAAGTGGAAAGTGGGGTTACAACAGTGGAGGGGGAGGCTGCTTGTGAATGTCACTTCCTGGTGGGGTGGGGAGGGGGAGCAAAACTTCCTGTTGAAGCTAGGCCAGATGGGCGCGTTCATTTGGTCCCACAAACAGAAATGTTCAGACAAAGCCTGTAAAGACTTCAGGGAATTCAGTCTGCTGGGCTGACTTGGTTTAGTTTTATTCCTGTGTTCACAAAGGTCTTGTGGTACCAGATACCTTCAACACTAGACTGACTGTGAACATGTCCCTTCCCTTGCTGCACAGCGAAAGCTGAGTTAAAAGCAGCGCAGATGATCCGAGTCAGTCTGTAGCAACCTCTTTCCACAGCACTGTAAAGTGGTGATTTGTATCTGCACCATTTATGCCAGCAGAATGAGAGACACTTCCAGTTACAGGAGGCCTGTTATCCCAGAGGAGCTGTACGGACAAGCCAGATGTCCAGATCCACCAGGAAAATTATCTAGGCACTTAATTCCCATTCATTTCAAAAGAACTTGGGTCCCCTGGGCTTTGGGGAAGAAGATGCGGGGGGGCCTTCTTCCTTAGCTCAAAGCCTCGGGAGCCCTCCTGACAAGGATTAAGGAACCAGTTGCCTCAATTCTCTGTGCTCTGTTCACTTCCCATGTGGCACCTCCCATGCCACGTAGAAGACGTATCGCTCAATGGCTCTGGAAGTAAAATATTCTCCTATTTCCTCGGTCCAAAACAAAGCAGGTCAGCATCACAAGGTACTACTGAGAAATCCTGGAGGTGCCAAAAGCAGCTGCCTGTACGTCCTTATGTCGCTGCAGTCAGGACCCAGACACGGACTCGCACTGACCGTCTTGAATAATGGAGTGGCTTAAAAACCTACTTGCATAGCTCTGGCCTATCTCTGTTATGAATGCACTGCCCCACCTACAGCTGTGTTCACTGGAGAATTAACTTTATTATCTTCTAAACTCTTCATCGCCGCACGCACCAACTACCAGTGAACTCATCTCTCCCTATATTTCCCGGCTCAGTCCCTCCACCCTTCCCCATTCTGGCCTGTCAATGCAGCTCTCCCTTCTTGGCTGCCACCGCACCAGCTAGCTTGCCCCGTCGGTCCAACACCTCAGTGTTTCTACTTCCCCCTTCTACACTGCAGCTCTGAAGTCACACACCCATGGTGGGGAATCCACCGTCCTTCTGACTATGCAATGGCTATATCTAAATTCATAATTACAAATGTGCTGCTGGTTTGGAACGGCATTGACTTGAGGGTCCTTGTCTGAAAGCTGTGGCTCTCCATCCACAACAGGCACAGAATGGGTTAAGTAGATGACGGCACTCGGCAGACGGACGGGGTGGCCGCTGATGCCAAAAGCTCCAGTGCTTTGCACAACCGTCTGCTAAGAATGGGAACATGATAGCCTCTAATCACTTAACGCAGACCACTCGCTGCACAGCTGCAGGGTGGGGTCTGCAAAGCCAACCAGGATGCTCAGTTCCCTTTCAATTTAGCATGAACCCAACATACAAAGTCATTATTCAACTTTGAAACTCTCAGCTGTAAGCTTTAGGCCCACATAGCCCCGGCTGGACGGGATGCCGTGACGCTGCAAGTGTGCTGCTTTGCCTTCAGAGCTGGTCTACCTAGAAGCCAGGGTTGTACCTAGAACAACTCTGAAGGCAAAGGGAGGTGGCGGAAGAGCACATGAGGCACCTCCCGATGACTCCACAAGCGTGGGTTTAAGCATCAATCTGGACTCTCCTCCAGCTAACCAGCTGGAAATGTGTTGCTTGGCACTCAGGCTGGGGAGTCAAAAGTGTCCAATTAATATGCTAGTACCCATTGCTCCATTATATGCTACTGTCTACAGCAGGGGTGTCCAACTCACTTGGCCCCGTGGGCTGGACCAGAGCTGGTCCACAGGCCAGATCAGGCCCATGAACCATATCCCCCCACCACTTTCCCTCCTTCCTGTGCCCACAGGCTGATCCAGCAGAGGCAGCACTCACCCAGGGGTGTTCTGGGACCAGCCTGAGGAGGGGCCATGGGCAGCACAGACTACGACCCAGCCAGAGCAAGGAGCATGGGCAGTGCACATCCCAGGCGACATGCATGGGGAGGGTCTGATGCGGCAGAAGGGATAGCACGGGTCGGATTATGGGGCTCCGCAAGCCAGATGCAGCCTGTGGGCTGCATGTCTGACACCCCTGGTCTACAGTAAGGGGTGTCCCTTCACTGCACTGGAAAAATGTGTCGCTAGGCTGATGTGGACATTTGACTTCCTTTGATCCTCCACCCTAGATTGATTATATATGAGATGGCCAGCTTAGTTCTTAAGCAGCACCATCTCTCAGCATGGCATAAGTAGAAGGCCTAAGAAGCGGCAACCAGAAAAAGGGGAAGGGGAGATATGGTTAAAACCCTAATAAATACCAGCTTTCGCAGGTATTTTCCACACCTGGACTCTTAAGCTTCTGAGTAAGCTATCTGGCAGAGGCCTTGACAAAAAACTTAAACCACCTTTAAACGCTCCATGGCTGCACATCGGCTGATGTCTGCTGTCATGGCACTACTAGCATGAAGGGTGTTTCCTAAAAGTTTTGGAGGGGAGCATTTACTAAATAAGGAGCTGGAGCTCACATCATCATGGCCAAGTGCTGCTACAGAAAAACTAAGCTTATATTGCTCAGTGATTAGGGGCATCTGGGTCTCGATGAAACCAGTGCTATGGACCTAGAACAGGATGAGGATGTTGGATAATCACTTAACACACAGGTTTTTAACTGGGTTCTGTCTCTGCCAGTCTTAAAGCTTTTTTATTATTATTATCATCTTTGCTATTATACTGGCTCTGCAGATGAACACCAGGTGCGGGCAGATTGATGTTGAGGCTGCTCTATGATTTTAATTTTGTTGCCTATAGGGTGGAGCAATGGCGGATTAATCCACAGTTACTACCACATACATCCCTGCTATATAATTTACTCGGGAGGATTGAAAAGATATTGAGATCCTGTTTACGATACAGTGGAACGTGGCTAAAACAAAAAAGGGAGCATCATACATTTATTAACATAATGATAGAGCACGGTTGCCTGAGTTAACGGGAGGTGGGTCACGGAACTGGGTCATCCAGCCCTGTGTTGCTGGGAAAGCTGTTAAAGATGCTTTAGCCCAGGTAAAGGAAACCGCACCATAGTCAGACTGGTATGGACTGTGGGGGGTTTCCCTTCCTCTGTAGCTGGGGTGTGGAAATCTTCCTGGCATCTCTGAGTTTCTTTTACCAACTTTTGAAAGAGTAGGACATTGGCCTCTATGTCCTCCCTGCTTTACTTATGGCATGTTGGGGTGCTATATCTTGTGGCTGTGTCAGGGTTGATTGTGTAGTTTTAATACTAGGTTAGACAAGGATATATATACAGGATGGTTTGAATAGGGATGATCCTCCCTCAGGCAGGAGGGTGGACTGGATGACCTCTGGAGGTCCTTCCCAGCCCTATTTTCCCATGATATTGTTGCACCTCGTAACCGGTGTACCCTTGACCTGCAAGCCTGGGTCAGCACGACCGGCTTGGCGCAGAAGGGATAGATGACTGGACAGGTGGGGAGTAGCGGCGAGTAGGAGTCAGACAGTTTGAAGCGCATTGGTTGTATGAAAGGTTTTTTGTACTTACGCTACCGATGGTCGCAGCGTAGGCAGGATAGCTGACTTGTTCAGTTACAGTACATAAAACAGAATGGTCTAAAGGGGTCTGTTGGTTCACGGGGTTCCTGAGCCAAGCCCTTGCTTTCTAACCCAGAGGCTAGGTGTGGCTGCCCAACTCAATAGTCCCAGAACTAATCAACAGCTCATGCACAGGGAAAAACTATAATGCACTTTCCATCAGTAAACTTCCGAGAGCTCTTTGACGAGAAGGACAGACGAACCAGTGAGAAACGAATACACCAAAATGAAGGTTGGTGGCGGGGAGATGTCTGCAGGTGGCCAGTCTGCTGACTGTCTCCTTGGTGTGCTCCGAGTTCTCCGATAATGGCGGGAATCTGCTCTTAGTTATAGTCAGCGGTGACCAATCACTTCATGCCAATTGTGAATATTTACTGACCGCCAATTACATTCTTACACAGTGACCTAGATACATATTCATCTGACCTAGATACCTATTCATTTGACCCAGATACATTATTCAACTGGCCGCCCTCAGCAGGTTCAAAAGGTCAACCTTATGATAGGCACCTGCAATACTTACCATTGCAGACAACAAGCTCCTTAAGTGTGGAGAACAAACTTTTAACAAACTCCAACTGCAATGTTTCTTTTAGCAAAGAAATAAAGGCTACTAGTGCTGAGGGGTCTTTATGGCCTGCATCCTTACTAAGTTATTATTGTCTTTTGCTTTGCTGGCATTGGCACTCTAACCGACAGGTAAAACTCAGACATGACAGATATAATCAAATCTTTCCTAATATAACATTTTTCTTGTTCTTAGCATCCTGCATACAAAAGTGTCACAAGAAACCTCAACATGCAAAACTTAAAATGCAAATACTACCAAACGTGAAACATTCAGCAATAACTTCTGGGCAAACATTCTCCAGATTAAATCTTTTAGAATTGGTGTCAACTGGGAGGTGATATTTTTAGGTTAGATAGGAGTTTTCAGTTTCAATAAATTGTTCACTTCATTCATCATTAGGTTCCTGTGTATTGTTTTTATCTAAAATCATGAACATAACTCTTCTATTTCAAATTAATACCTGACAATTTGCATAGGGTCAGAGGTATAGGGTCATTTCTAGGCACATGGAATAGAGCTGTTTGTGGCATTAATTCCTGTTCCATGAATCAGGGCGGTGAAGTCAGGCCCATAGCAAGAATAACGTGACATACTGGGCACATCTACATGTGTACTAATGTGACACAATAAATGCCAGTGCACCGCACGCCAGAGTTTATTGCTCCCAGGTGCAGCATTTACATGCGTGCCCAGAACCGTAGCACACTGAGCCAGGGCAGTGCAGCCCCAGCTGGCAGGGGGTCCAGGACACGAGCCTGCCAGTTCAGCTCGATGTACCATGGAGGGGCTGGTTGGGGCACAAGGTGCTACAGTGAAGGGCGACCCAATAAGCAGCCCCCACATGCTCCAGCCAGCCCCAGTCACCATCCACACGAGTGCTGTGGCACAGTAAATAACTCCACCATAGGATAGTACTTGTGTTGAGCAATACTATCCTACAGCAGAGTTAATTAGCGTATGAGGCCAGAGCATGATAGGGACACACATGTAGACAGCGATGCCTTACTGTGGAGCTAATTAGCCAACTCTGCAGTAAAATGTCTCATGTAGCTTATACTAGAGACAATAGAGCCATTTTGCTGACATGTAAATCCATGGTAATGATCCCCTTGAGTTCAAAAGAGGGTGGAGTCAGGCATTCAGGACGGAAAACAGAAAGGGAGATTGCAGATGAGTACTGGGGGGAGAAGGGAGGGAGTGCATGGAGAAGTGCCATGGGACCGCACTCCCAGGTCTCAGAAGGGCAAGGGGCCAGGAGGCAGAAGGGAGGCACGGGTGCAGACAGGAGTAGGGGTGTGGAGGCATGAAATGGGTGTAGAAGTGGGTGAAAGAACAGTGGGACCTGTCAAGGTTTACCAGGCTGAGAAGACCCTGAAGATGAGTGTGTGGGGTCATGGAAGACAGGCAGATTGATAGTCAGGATTGATTAGCTGGAATCAGTGTAAGGGAGTGCTCTTTGGGTACTTCGCCTCTAATGAAGTCACGGCATTTTTACAAAATGCAAAACTTGAAACTGGTCTTTCTGCCAAACTGATGGTGGAGCCTGTTGCATCAGGAGGCATGAACCCATACATGCACACCATACATATGGGATGCAATTGTCAGTAGGAGGGGCAGAGATCAAGCTGTGGTGTTCATATCTAATCCAAACCTGCCCCCAAATCAGAGGGCCCTAGGGCAATCTTCTGGCTTGGGCCAGAGTTGGGCACATGGTGGGGAAAACACGACTTACCAACTTGTGCACAAAACCCGACTCATTAGTGGAACCTGCTATATTTGCTCTGTGGTAACTAGCTACATATGAAGCTGATTACTGCTCAAAGTCCTGGGTGTAATGGTGATGTTCTTTAATGAACATACAACTTTTGTCCATTGTTTACACAGTGCCGGGCAGCAGGGTTTTATTGTGGCATGCAGTACATGAGAGTACAGCTTTGGTGAGCATTATATTACATTTTCTTTCTGGACTGTATCGAACATGTGGTTCTGTGTGATTTTATTACTTGATTTTGATTTTATAAGAAAGTTCAGGTTATGTTTAGGAGAACCGTCCTTTCCAAAACAAGACTATGAAATGAGTTAAGCAAACATATGTAATAGAGAAAGAACATAACTGTTTGCATTAAGAATGTATTTCTGATTTATTAGCTTGGCTGCTCTGACGTCTATGAGATTTCCTTCTAATCTTTCCCTTTTAGTTAGGTATTATGGAATATTGTGCTTAGTCGTCAATTGAACTCGTTCCCTAGGACCACTGCTTCCTCACGTGATGAGCTGAGTCTTGCTATGGCACTATACCGCATGCGCACTAAGCCAGTTCTCTTAACACAACGGTCCCCAAAACACTGGTGCTGCATGGGAATTTCCCAGGTGTCTATACAACGTATATATTTTGAGAACCATAAAGTTTGGGGAGGCATGAGAGGAAAGCTGACTTGGGAAGAAGAGGTCCCCCATGTCTCTAGAACAACAGGTAAAAGAACCACTGTAGAGAATTAAACCTGGTTGAAAGTCTTTCAGATGAGTAGAAGAAGAAGAAAAGAAGAGGATTGTTGATTTTCTAGTATTGTCTATTAAAGAGCTTGCAGCACAATACCAAGTCCAGGAATCTGTGATATTCTGAGTCCCATCAAACATGAAGAGGGAAATTCATAGTCACGGTGACCCCGTGATAGAGCTGGGAAGATCCACTTCATTTAAAATCACTTCTTGAGATGAGAGGTCCTAGACCTACTAGTGACTTTGTGCTACTCAGCCCTACATCATCTCAACACTTTTTGTATGTCCCCACCTTCCCACTCCCACCCACTATACCTACAGATTTCCATAATTAAAAATGCTAAAACTTGATTTTAAAAAATTAAACAATTGAAACATAAGGTGATACATTTCAGGAATTGGGATCTAAGAGAAAAATATCTTGGAGTCATGCCAGATGCCTCCATAATTGCTAACAGTGAACTTGGGTAAGCAAAACCAAGATCTGGGAAGCCATCTTTTTAATGTTCTAAGCTGCTATGACTTAATTTCCCTATATAAAAACAATACAGAGAGAAACTATGATCTCATTTCCTTAGGGTTGTACTTTTTTTCTTATATAATGAGGCAATAAACCTTCTGTTAATCTTGTAATTATCTGTGGAGCAGGATGTGAATACCAGCTCCAGGAGTATCCTTTAGCAAATTGTTGTCCTAACCGTATTAGATCTTTGGAAACCTAGATTCATACAGCTGGCTCTAGCTGTGCATTCACTGGCCAAAGGCCCCGGCCAGCAAAGCAAATCTGGGCTGTTTTATTACCGATTCATTTTCAACACTCTTAGAGAAATCTGGGCCTAGTGAAATCAATGGGAATTTTGCCACCAACTTCCATGAGGCCTTGATTTCACTCCCATGCTATATTAGTTACACATTCCTGTGCATATACCTCTTGGATCCCACACAAACTCAGAACCGCTCCAGCAGTAGTACAGTCCTTCATTTTTGTTGGATTTGCCTTCATTTGGATAGCTTTCCTGTTTGCCACTCCAGAGTTTCTTGCTCATCTACAATGTACCACATGAGGCTCACAGTGCTATTGGCACTGTGTGTACCAAAGGAAAAAACAAAAAACCCCAAACAAACAAAGGCAGAGGTGATACCTAGGGTGCAGACAGACATAACATGTAAACTGTTCCGTGACTGTCACTGACTGGAAACTGGTTCACAGTTGTCCAGGTCAAGTGGGTAGGTGTCTACACCCAAGCTGTGAAGGGTTCGAAGTAGAGCCTTCCCCTTTTAGGCATTGCAGTGCCGTTGAACCACCACCAGGGAACGGTGGTGACTACTCAACTCAGTGCTCACTGAGTTCAATAAAGACCCATTCTTACTCCCAAACTGGGAGTGCCCTTGTGAGTGTGTAGGATGGGAAAGCTGCCTGGACCACTGTGCTGGGAGTCTGGGGGCTCAAGGGGCAGCTTTCTGTTGCTTTTTTCAATGGCCACATTGCCACCACACTGTATCAGAAGCCAAATCGACCACCACAGATATTTTCATGCTACCAGCTTTTACTCTAAGCATACCACTAGATCCATCGTTTACAGCCAAGCTGCACATTACAACCATATCTGATCCAATCCCATCGACTTAGATGAACATCTTAAGGATCTGGAGCAAGGATTCCTAAAATTACAATTATATCCCCCAACTATAGATTTCATAGATTTCATAGACATTAGGGCTGGAAGGGACCTCGGGAGATCGAGTCCAGCCCCCCGCCCAAAGGGCAGGAAGTC
>NW_017728886.1:258450471-258457761 GCF_001723895.1 Crocodylus porosus | reverse complement strand
GTGTGTGGGGGGGGTGCTGCCAACAGGGCCAGCATCATGGCCAGCAGGAGCACGAGGTGTTGGTCTTTGCTGGCGCCAGGCCAGAGCAGCAGGGTGCTGGGTGTCATTGGCAGGGGCAGGGCTAGGGCCTGGAGCAGCCCTGGCATGGGGAAACAGGGTGGGCAAGGAGGGAGCTGGCTCATGCTGTCCCTGCACTAAGCATGCAGCTCCTGAGCAGGGAAGGGGCTGGCCAGGTATCAGAGTTTCCAAGATGGCTGCCAGCATGTGGCTGGAGGCTGGTGCTCCCCGCAGTGGCCACAGGGCACGTGGCAGGACTGGAGGGACTTAGGACTAACTTTAGTGCCAAGTCTCAGCATGTGTAGACACCTACCAAAAATCACTTAATGTGCATTAGCTTAATACAATAAATTTAGTCACGCTTATTTGCATGTGTAGATGCACCCCATATGTTGTTGTGCACACAGGGCGTACAATGTGATTTAAAAACAAGCCGGAATCTTATCAGGGAATAAGGCACAATGCTGCATTTATTGGAACATAAAACATGCAACGTGAAAAGAATAAAGAACAGTAAGGTTATTTGCTTCACTTGTTCTCATGCATACTCTTTTATTCATTCATCCATCCATTCATTCAAAAGAGACAAGCACGCACACGCGGAAGTTAGACAGTCCTGGAAAGGTTAAGGTGTTACCAAGTTTCAAAGTTGTTCAAGGTCAGTCTGGTTGCCGGCCAGGCTGACCGAGAGAGTTAGAGTCAGATCTCGCTGGATGCACCCAAAACTCCTTCTTGCAGGTGGAAGATACCCAAAGCCTTGTCCTTGTGTTCATTCTTTATAGTAATAGCTGTCCATACCAGCTTATGCATTCCACTGAGTTGGATACGAAGGCCATCCTTCTTGTCCCGTTGGCATGTTGGGATTGGTAGGTCATGATCTTCTCGCTTTGTGGTCTGCGATCTTTAGGGGCTGTCACTTGCAGTCTTCAGCCGTCAAGATGGAGCATGATTTCATGTTTGGTAATCCTTTACTGCTGACTCTAGGTCATTATTGACTCCATTACTGACTCCAAGATGAACATGAGCCACCAGTGCCAGACTGCAGCCATCAAGGCCAGCCATACCTTGTCACACATCTAAAGATGCATC
Organism: Crocodylus porosus; assembly: GCF_001723895.1. Classification (NCBI taxonomy): domain Eukaryota; kingdom Metazoa; phylum Chordata; order Crocodylia; family Crocodylidae; genus Crocodylus; species Crocodylus porosus. The sequence goes on along the minus strand of NW_017728886.1, from coordinate 258,456,615 downwards.
TCAAGCCGGTCCAGAGAGGTGATACCCCCCTCTATGCGACACTGGTCAGGCCGCAGTTGGATTACTGTGTCCAGTTCTGGGCTCTGCACTTCAAAAGGGATGTGGCCAACCTGGAAAGGGTTCAGAGGAGGGTTGATTAACTGCAGAAGCTACTGAAAATGGTTAGAATTTTATAAGATCAAATTCAGGCCACAGAAATGTCTGTAGATAAATTCCAGTTCACTAGAATTATGTCTGTCTTTAGTTTTTTCCATGGGAATCTTCTATGTAGTCAGTTTGCTAGTGTTTAAGCTAGCCACTGTCAGGGAAACATGGCCCCAAGGTCACAGTGGGTCGAGGGTGGTATTGGAACAAACAGGTGGGATTAGCGGCGACGAGTTTGAGCAGTACGGGACACATGTGCGGTTTCAAAGTAAATGAGATTTATTCACTTATGCTTTGGTTGCGTAGGCAGAGCTGCTTGCTTCAGTTACAGTTACGAACAAGCAATATGAGAACAAACAACAAGGGGGTCTGTTGGCCCATGGGGTTCACGAGTAAGCCCTTGCATTCTACCCCGAAGGATAGGGGCGCTAGTCCCAGGGCTGGTCAACAGCTCATAGGTGGATAACGAATAACAAGAACAAAACTGTAACCCGTCGGAACGTCGTGACACCAGTCCAAGCGGACAACGAGTAGAGGCGATGATAGCCGATGCCGAAGTCAGAAACCTGGGATGCCGAGATGAAACCGTAATCGAAGCAAGTCGGGTTGAGCAGAATCGTAGTCAGGATCGAGAGCCAAATCAGTCCGGTAGCCGTAGGATCAAACACGAAGAAATCAAAACCGAAGACGGATCGAATGACCGAAGGTACCGAGGGAGGAGACCAGTGGGCTGGTAAGCCCTCCTGGAGAGCAGTCCCTGCCGCCGCAGCTTCTGCTTCCAGGTAGGATCTCTCCTGACGGGACAGTCCCTGACACGTCAGCCTCTGTCCGTCGGTCGAGTGGGTCTCTCTCCTGAGGAGCAGTCCCTGCGATAGCAGCCTCTGCTCTCAGGTTCGGACAGGAGACCAGTGGGCCTAAAGCCCTCCTGAGGAGCAGTCCCTGCAGCCTCAGCCTCTGCTCTCAGGACGAATCTTTTTCTGTCAGCACCGCTGTCAGAACCCAAAACTCTCTCTCACTCTTTCTTTCGCTAAAAAAAACAAAACCCCCTTGGGAGGGGCCCCCAAGTCTTTTATGACAACCGGGTAGCCAATCAGGTTGTCTTCTCTAAAGAAATTTCTAGTCCGATTACGTCATGTAGTCTGTAGACTGAGCATGCGTCTGGTCAGATTACTTCCTCTGCTGAGCAGAACTGAGCATGTGCGTTGTTACAAAACTAGGTCAGTTGTGACTGACAAGCCAAGGGTCGCACAGAGCATGTTGGGCATGCTGTGGAATTTTCCATAGGCCTTGTCTGCTTGTCTGCACATGATCAAACTTAACTCTTGTGTTACCAGCATACATTCAAAATTTGGTCCGGACAGCCACCTTTGAGGATACAGTGAACTAGCGATGTAATGATTTCGGCTTGTATCTTCTGAGAAAAAAAATCAACAAACTAGGAGAAGGATAATGGCAAAATAAAGTTTCTCAAATAGGTTTAGCAGAAGTCTACAGAGGCTGGCAAAATAGGGAGTAAATTATACCTTTGGCCACATATTGAGAAATTTATGTATGTTTTCATGCCAGTAAATTTTAAGCTTCTCTATCAAGTTGCAGTATTTATTACTGTAATTTGTCATTTACTTGCAAGTCAGAACCTTTGGGAGTGAGCCTTGCAAAAATTCAGCAATTTAAATCCCCATATAAATCAATTTTATTTGTTTATTCTTTCAGCTCTATCACATGCACAATCCTTGCCAAATGGACCTGCAAAGAAGTATCAGATCTGGTTATAATGAGCACAGTAACTGAGCCTGCATTGTCAGGATTGTGATTGTCTTGGTGCAAAAGGAGTTTTGAAAACTTTTTTTGTCTCCCTCTGACACATAATTCAAATTAGTTAGCTATTTTAGTTCTTACAAGAACCATTTTTTTCTTATTTATTATAGTTGAGAAATACAGTGCAGGTGGAGACATCATGACCCATTTGGGATATGAAATTCCCAATGATATTCATTCTTGTATTTCAATGTGTGATTATACTGATCCCAATGAAATTTTTATTAGACAGGCCCAAATTTCAGTTTACAGTGAAGATATTTTAGTATCCATGACTTTTTTATTTTCCCCCAGAGGTTCTGCAGCACCTTCAGACTAACTCACTCAAGGAGAAATGCCACAATGTTAAAAGTTAGCAATTTTAATTGCCATGCATATTTAATTTAGAAGTCTAGAAACTGTGAGAGAAACCCAGTTTTACTTACATGGCTCCTATATACAAATAGTATCAGCTAAGAAAAGAAGTATAAAATCATAAAGTCTGCCATTCGTTCTGACCTCCTAAGAACTCTTGTCACTCTGCCATAATTAGACCAGTATTTTTCTTGGTTTGTTTTATCCTTGAAATTATCTTAAGTTAAAATAATTCATTTTCAAAAAAGCTATGGGTTGGCATGTGTCCCTTCAAAGGCTATTTCGAAGTCTGTTCCCTGCCAGAGCCATTAGCAGTTTTTCTTTTTTTTTTCCTGACCGTCTCAACAAGAGTACACAAAATACAGCTGCTTCTTCCTCTAATTAGGGTATGTGTAAATGTTACACTTACATGAACCTAACTAGGTTAGGACAATATAAATGGTGAACTGTATATTTGTTCTGGGAGTTTAGATCAGGCAAAAATGGCTGGCCTGATCTTAGTGTGCCTAAGGAGGTGTGCTTCATAAATCAGGCTAATTTGTTCCTGATCTAACCCAATTGGAGTTTGGGGGCTGGACTCGATGATCTTCTGAGGTCCCTTCCATCCCTAATGTCTATGAAATCTATTAAAGCAACATGTATACATATTCAGAGCTCAGCCCTGGGATGGCAGAGGCCCTGGCTCTGGATGGGCACCCTCCTCGCAGATCCATCAACTGCCCCTGGACCCACAAGCCTGCCCACCTGTAACAGGAGTGCCACTTTCAGAGCCTCTCCAGACACGCGGCTCCATCCTCCTGCAATGGGCCAATCGCCCGCCCACTCTCGCCTGCCACGACTTGATCTTACTTATAATTGATGGTTGATTGGAATTAGCAGGAGGCTGCCCATTTTTGTGCACCCCAATGGCAGGGGGCGCTGCCTGTGGCTCCTTTTCCTCCCCTGCACCGCAGCCCAAGCCTCGCAGATGGTGCCTGTATGATCTAACTTGGGCCATGTTATTATGTCTCGGCCCTTCGTTTGTCCTTGGGGCTCCTCGCCACCCCTTCTCACTCTCGGGGCCCTCACCGCCCCTTCTCACTCTTGGGGCTCCTCACTGCCCCCTAACTCTGGGACTCCTTGTTGCCTCCTAGCTCCGGAGCTGGGCCAATGCGCCCCGCCCCTTCCTGGGGCTTCTCTCCGTGCAGCCACCCCACAGGGCTGGGGTCAATACCCCTCAACACCGTGCCACACCGGCGCAAACAGCTATGCCTACCCGGCACTGCTCACTGTGCCCCACAGGGCACCAGGAACCCCCAGATTACTGGGGCACTCCTGTGAGGCCTCCTCTCACTCCTACAGCCTCACCCGGTCCTCTGGTACCATACAAATAAACACAAACCATAAGCCAACCGGCTGTAACCCAAAACACAAAACCCCAAGCCACAACATAGCAGCTTGACTGTTTGGGTCAGGGTATACATCTCACCCTACCAGAGAGAGGGAGAGCGCAAGCATGCATCAACCCCCAGCAAAGCCCAGGGGTACTCCGGCCATCAGAGTTCTCCCCTTTGTTCTGGCTGAGTTCCTCCTCCCTCGGCAGCCAGAGGGGAACTGCCCTCCTAGCCTTCTGCTTGGGCTTAAGAAGGGCTAAGCTCCGCCTCTTCCTGACCCTAGGTTTCCCCGGTTGCTAGGGCAACCAGCACCTGCACAGTCCTGATGACTGGCAGCTGTGCTTCCCTCTTCCCAACACTAGGGGTCTCTCCTGAGCCGCTTCTGCTCCCAGTCGCAGAGCGCCTGAGAGTCCTGCGACACCCCCCCCCCCCATCCCCCTGGAATGGGTCCCAGAAACATCTGCACATGTCCTAAGAAAATTACTTGCAGTGACTTATTTTAACCAGTTGGGGCAGATTCAGCCAATTAAGAATTCTGCACCCAATTCTGTGTGGGTCTTATAACTCACCAATACACAGCTCAATGTAGAGAATGTGCAAGAACAGACCACCAAACATTTTTATAGGAATTTAACTAGCACTATTTTGTATATTTTTGGGTTGGTTGTGAATTTTTAGTAAAACTTCTCTCACTTCACATGCATTATGACCATCAACAAACTTAGGAACTGATAACAATTAGTTGCTGTGAATTATTCTCCCAAATCCAATCCTGAAAAACAAAGTATTGTATGCATATGTGCAAAACAAATACAGACTGCAGTTCTGTCCCCAAATGCTGTAGATGTGTGCATATCATATTCAAGGTAAATAACATCTTTCCAAACAGGATGTGAAGAACTGCAGAAACTTGACCTGACAGCAAATTTCATTGGAGAACTGTCCAGTATTGAAGTCCTAAAACACAACGTGCATCTTAAAGAGCTCTTTCTGATGGGGAACCCGTGCACTGAGTTTGAAGGATACAGACAATTTGTGGTAGCAACTCTTCCTCAGCTAAAAGTATGGGTTTTTTTTTTAATGTGCTTGTATCCAGCTGAGTTGCTAAAAGTATGGCAAGCTTTTTTGATAAGAGACTATCAATTACTAGGTATATTTTTACCTGCACCTTTTAAACTCATGTCGATTTATCTTCACTGATGACTGAATATACTGATGCAAAACAAAAATAATGGTTGTGGTAAAGCCTTACTCCTTGTCTATAGGAAATTAAATTCTACTCTGAAGGAGAACCAATCATGATTAATAATGGAGTTGCGGTGTGTCTCAACCATAATATATTTGTTAACTTTTACATTGTTTTTACTGGAGATCTTTGATCCAAGTCCTGATTCTTTCTTTTAGAGCATTTAACTATGAGGAGGATAAATGTGCAGTAGGGTTACTACCTTTCTATAATCCATAGGAGATTTCTAAGTGAATGTCATGAAAGTAAAAGGTGCTGGATTAATAACTAGCAACTTTAATCAATTGCAAAAACCTGCTGAAGTCAGTAGACTATAATTTGCAGACAGTCAAGCCCTGATACTGTAATATCATACATGAGACTGACAAAAGCCTGTATTAAGAGTTGACAATAATCAGAGCCACACACCACATGATGCTTACTTGTTTTGATAGCTTCATGAAGGGTAGTGCCACTGCTCTAAATTGAAGGGACTAGCACACCTGCACTGCACCCACTCTCTGACCCTTGTAGTAATTTGTTCCTGTATTTGGTCTCCTTTTTCAAGAGTTTCTCAAGCACGTGCCCGACTATATGGAAAGACCTCACATACGCTCCATGATGTAACTACAAGATACACTATACACATGACACTTAAGCCCAAGGCAAGCCTCACTCAGGCTGTGATAGTACCAGAATTCCCAGGTGCTTGATGAGTCTGTCTCACAACAAAAAAGAACCATATAATTTTTTCTTGTTATGAATAGTTATGTATATTTCTTTAACAAGGCAGATTCCTTTGCCGATAGTTGTCTGCTAACTGATTGGATTTTGGAACATCCTTCAAAAGTTGTGACGTTAAGTGGTAAATTTGCTCAGCAGAGATCACTTAAGTTGTTGGAAATAAACGTTTTGTGACTATTTTTTGCATTATTCTGCATGCAAGTCAGCTTTTAAAGATAAAAATAGTGGTAACAGGTAGAAGGTGATAAAAAGAGGAGTGATATTCCTGGATTTAACTGTAAAAGGGCTTTGGATATATCACACATGTAAACTGAGTACTTGTAAGGAACAACATGAGTTTTTTGGATACACTCCTTTACGTGACAATTTAAATAGAGGCAGATCTATGTAACCTCAAGTACCAATTTAAAGGGGGGTTCTCATTGTAACTCATATAGTTTCATAGTTGGTAGGGTCGGAAGGGACCTGAGCAGATCATCTAGTCCG
>NW_017728886.1:258445335-258450460 GCF_001723895.1 Crocodylus porosus | reverse complement strand
CCTCAACAAACAGAACCCCCTCCATCCTCCCCATCTACCAATAAAAAAATTGGGTTACAAGTGGGAAACTATATACAGGTGGGAAACTATATACAATAATTTGGGTCTTCAAGCCCAGAGTGCGGAGTGAGTCTGAGGGGCCTAGGGGGCAGAGCCCTGGGGCAGGTGCCTAGCACCCCAGCCCCTGGATGTTCCCTTGTTGCTCTAGGGGCTGCAATGATCCCAGTGGGTGGCAGCCTCATGTACAGCCAGGCCTTTGGTCTTCTGGTGCAGGGGACAGTGGCATACCCAGGCCCAGGACGGTGGCCGAGGCCAGACCAGGGGGTCTCGTGAGTAGGAGACACCCAAGGACTTCCTCCCAAGGCCAGGTGGGGGCATGCTGTGGGGCAGAGGGTGGGACACACAGGGGCCCTGTGAAGCCATGGTTGGGGGCTGGGCAGTGGGAGACATGTACATGGACTCCAGGCAGGGCCAGGAAGGTGTCCATGGCCTGGTGGTCAGCATCCTGCTGCTGCTGGACCTGCTCTAGGTGCTCCCACTACAGGGCTTCCATTCAGGCCCAGCAGTCCTTTTGTGCCCGGTCCCATGCCTCCAGTCGGGCAATGTCCTCTGGCCTCCGGGCCCGCTCCCGTGCCTCCTGTGACTGCTCCCATGCCTCCTACTCCACCACCACCACTAGTCGCTGGAGCAGGTGGGTCCAGACCCTGGTGCGCTGCTGGTGCAGCCATTGCATCTGAGTGGCTCCAGCAGCAGGTGGCAACAACCTGGAGCCCACATCCCTGCTGGGGCTGGTGGGCTCCCCCCCAGGCCAAGGGGTTGACCCTTTTGTGAGAGTTTTCAGCATTTCAGATAGAAGATGCTCTGCACCAGGGGCAGTGGAATGCATGGCCTCAGATTGGGGCTCAGCCATGCACAGGTGCTGAGGTACCATAGTAAGGTGCCCAGCCAAGCCTGAGTCCAGGCAGCTGCTGGCCAAGCCCCATCCCTTCACACTACCCTGGGACTGGTGGCCCACTGAGTGCTGGCCACAGGCAGCCTGTTCCCCTGGGTCCAGCAGCCTGCTGGGTGCTGAGCACAGGCACCCTTCCCAGGGCTGGATAAGCCAAGCTGCTGGCAGTACCTGCTGCCATGGCTCCAGACCCCACTCCTTCCTGCTCTCTCCCTAAAGGCCAGCCACTCTGCTGCACTGCCACTCAGCCCACAGCACCTAGGGCTTGGGGTGTGTGGGGCTCCCGCACAACTGGGCCAAAGGGCTAGCTGCACCTCCACCATCCCTGCAGGAGGCCTCTCCAGGGAGGCAGCATGAAGCCAGCCCCCTGCTGCACTGCTGCTGTGCCCCAAGTGTGTCCCTGCTGCCCATGCCTTGGGCAGTGCACGATGAGCTGTCTGTGCAGGTAGAGGGGTGCCCAAGCCACTATGCCCTGCTGCTGCTGCTCCTCCTTGTGCCCCAGGCACACCTGTGCTCCTGGTTTGGGACCCTGAGCTATGACAGCAGAGGGGGCAAGCCTGGGCTGCCCTGCAGTCTCTGCTGCTGCCTGAAGGACTACCTGTGGCAGTGCTACACATCCCTGCCCCCTGCTGCTGAGAAGGACAGTGCCACTGGCATCAATTCCTTCCTCAGTGTGAAAGGACTGTGCTTGCCTGGCTGCCGGGACACAGGCTGCTGAATAGTTTTGAACTGCGTTCCGCTTGTCTGTGTGCTGTGTGGGGTGGGGAACCCAGGGCCAAGGGAATGCAGTTGGGACAGGGAGGGAGAGGGGGCAGGGGCCAGGAACAGGGGCAGAGGCTGTGACTGGGGCCAGGATCAGGAACAGGGACTGGGAGGGCCCTCCCCCAGTGCAGAGACTTACCATATGTCCAGGGCTGGTGAAGCTGGCAGCTTGGCATAGGCCTCCCTGTTAGCAAGGGTGACTAGCTGCACCCAGTGTCCATGGCCCGTGGTGTACGATGGGCCAGCACCCGGCCAAGGTCCCCCCACCAGGGAGGAGCTGGCACTGCTAGTGGCTGCCAGTATCATTGGTGGCCAGTCCTCATGATGGGGTGTGGGGCTGCGCCAAGGGCAAGGCAGTTGCTGGGCAGGGCTCCCCAAGCTGCCAGTGGATGCAACAGACAGGGAGGAGGGTGGAGCAGGGTGTTGGAAGGCATCAGGGCAGGGTGGGGGCTCAGGCAGGCTGCCCCTGCTGATACCACTCACAGGGGTATGGCCTGGCTCCCACGGCACCAAAATGCAGGTCAGCTCCTGCATAAAGGCCATGGCTTTTTGGGCATGACTGGACCAATGACTGAAGTCGGTCACAGCCATCCACTGTGCCTGCAAGGCCTTGACTTTTAGGTGGCAGTGCTGCAGTGAGCAGGAGTGCCCATCGGCACAGCCCCAGAGCACCACGAGGTTGCACACCTCCTCCCAGGTCCAGCTGGGGGCAGTCAGGACGGGCGTGCGCAAGCAGGCAGGGCTGGGACTCAATGGGGAGGAGGATGAGGATGACAGGGTCTCTGGGGCCCTGCATGGCTGTCCCTGGACTGCTGCCAACAGCATGCAGGACATGGGCATGGCCAGGGACTGAGAGCCACATGGCAGAGGCACTTCACCACAGCACCTGCAAAGAGACACTCGGGGTGAGCAGCAGCAAGGAGCAGGTGCTGGCCCTGTTGCCAGAGACAGCCAGGCAGTAGCCCTGGAGGGATCTCAGGGCTGGGCAAGGAGTGCAGCAAGCTGCAGCCCTTTGCAACACTTGCCTATGGACAAGCAGCAGCTCTGGAGGAGGAGGACAAGGCAGGCAAAGGCAGCTTGTGGCCTGTCCAGGGAGACACACAGGGCCTGCTGGGCTCCTGTACATGACAACAGGCTTGTACAGGCTCCTGGTGTGTGTTCCTCAAGGCACAAAATGGCTGCACACTTTTATACCCTGCAGCTAGGGGCTGCCAGAACAGCCCTGCCCTGCAGCAGGAGAGGTGGCCAGCCAGGAGCCCTGGGGCTGGGCTCAGGCCAGCCCCCAAGTGGCTGGGCAAACCCAGCACTAAAGTTAGTGCCGGGTCGCATCTGCACGTACGTTAGTGTGCAATAACTAAATCGCACCTAATTTTGATACCTAAATTTGCAGGTATCAAATTTAGGCATGAGTAGCCATTTTAATGCACAGGAAGGGCACGCACATGTAGACACACTCCTGTAATGTGCATTAAATTAGGCCATTGTGCATTAATGCATCTCATGTGGACACGCCCATGGTCTATAACAAGGGTGTCAAAGAACAGTTGCAATGTTGGAGAAAGGTTATACAAGGAAGAATAAGATTCACCGTAGTTTAACAAAACTCTAAAAAGGAAGAATAGCAACCCCAGATGAACTTTTGCTAGATTCTATATGCATTTTTATGCACCTTCTATACTAACAGTCTCTAACAGAAAGACTCATGTTAAGTAGCAACTAATTACCTTTGTCAATGGGCATATCTGATAATCTACGATCTCCTTATCTTTAATTATCCATCCCAGTATTCCCATATAAAAAAGAAACAAAAATTAATATTTAAAAAAAAATCTTACCTTCCAAATTTTCAATCTTTTCAATGTTGTTCAAAGCTAAATTTAAATATTCAAGCTTCTTTAGTTTGCTAACATTTTCTGTAACAAATACAAATATAACTTTGATTCTATTTGTCAGGAATACTATAATCATTTTTAAATTGTATGTTCATTTACTTACTTTCATAAATTAAATACTAAAAGATAAATGCAGTATAGAAAAACTATTGAATATTATAAATATAATATACAGCAGCATTAACATACAACTAATATTCACTTTTTAATGCACTTGAAATAATGACCCTTGGATGGAAAACAAAACACACTGAAGACTGAACATAAAAAGTAAATAGGAAAAACAATGAACAGAGACAGCTAGTCACCAATTAGCTGCTTAATCATCCAGAAATTAAAAGCTTGGTCCAAATATCTGTTGAAACATTCCGTTCAAGAAGATATGGATCAGATCCACATTGTCTTGCCCTCTTTTCTGGAATTGGTGAAAATTTTAACAGCTTCCTTTAGTGAAAAATGATTCGTTCCCTTAACCCACACATCTTTCCTTTTCAGGATACGTTTCTTCTGTAAGGTTTTGCAGAATTAATGTAAGAAACTTTGAGAATTAAAATACCTGAAAGAATGAAAATTGTTTGTAAATTATTCCTAGCCCTCACTCCAGAAGCAATATAACCAGTCTTCCTATTTAGGTTTTGCTGATAAAACAACATGAAGACAAACTGCTAAAAATCTGCTTTTCCACTTTGTGGCATTTCAACTCTCTGCTGGCTTCACCTGAAGGTCCCAGGGTTCTTTGTTTAGATACGTAATACTGAGGGATAGATGAGAAGACACTAGAAACTCCTGAATGATTTTTTTCATTAAAAAATAAGTAAGTAATGCTAAAGACTATCAGAGTCCATCTTGAACTAAGCTGCTTTTCTACCATCAGACTGAAAATGAATCCCACAGAATGCATATTTCCCTTGAAAGCAAATCTTAAAAATCTAATGATAATTTCATTTATGAGTTGTCTTGTTGCAATGCTTTGTGATCTTGTCAAAATGTAGAAGTTACATTCTTTGTCCAAGGAGGATCCTGTAATCCACAATGCTTCTGCAAGGTATGATGATTGTGTGGTTCTAAAACTTAACCAAACAAGCTTGGGAATGGACAGCTTATCTTACATGTTGCATGGAGGCCTGCCATGGAGAAAGAAGTGGAAATTACATTCTGGTGCGTCTTGCAGAATCAAGAGGAAAGAACAAGTCTGAATATGTACGACTGGAACTGCAGGGTCCCAGGAAGCTATACTATCCAGGAAGTGAAGGAAGGTAGTTGAGAGCCAAATCTAGGCATTTGCTGAGACAGATGTTCAGAAAGGAGTTTAGCTCTGATCAGATGATTTCATAGATTTCATAGACATCAGGGCTGGAAGGGACCTCGGGAGATCACCGAGTCCAGCCCCCTGCCCAAAGGGCAGGAAGTCAGCTGGGCTCATAGGATCCCAGCAAGATAAGCATCCAATTTACCCTTGAAGGTGTTCAATGTAGGTGCTTGAACCACCTCCGCTGGCAGACTGTTCCAGACCTTGGGGGCT
>NW_017728886.1:258428247-258439913 GCF_001723895.1 Crocodylus porosus | reverse complement strand
GGGGACTACGGATTCATACCCTATTACCTGGATCAGCTTTTTTGTCTCCTTTGTTCATATGGGTTCTTTACTTGTTTGCTTCTCCCACCATTGTCCCCCTTCCCCTACCTCCTCTTTCCCCAGCTTCTAAATTCAAATCACTTACTCCACGTGATACTCTGCTCGGTGCTGTCCTTGCACAGCATTTGACCAAATGAACTCAAGTTCACAAAAGCTTGTGTTCACTACATATCTTATTTTGTTAGTCTATATGGTGCATCTCTACCCTGCCTTCTGCCTGACTTCAGATAAACGTGGCTTGCTACCTCTCTCTGCTTAAAGAGCTGGTCAGTGGTATTGCATTGGTGGCAGTGGACAACTTGGACAGCCTCCCCGGCACACAGAAGCAGGACTCCAGGAAGCTCCCCCACACCTGGCCATCTTCCCACCCCAAATAAACCCAAAATTTCTAGAATCCTGGTCAGCTGCCACCAGTGGAAGGGAACTGGCCAGCTCTTTACAAGTGGCTGAGAGCTGACCCCGGCCAGGGATGCTGCAGTCAGGGTCCTGGCTACGTATTGTGTGGGTATTTGTGTGGGGGTCAGGAGTGGTACAGTGTGGGATACCTAGAGGTCCAACCAGGCACAAGTCATGGAAAGCTCCACCTGATTATCCAGGTATACTTCTGAAACAGTTCAGGAGGTTTAAACCATCCTAAACTGGCTGGCACACCTGGACACTTGAGAGTTCAACCTCATTTAACCAGTGTAAGTGTTAAGTCTGCTCACACCTCTAAGCAGGTAAGTTTAACTTTGCTCACAGACCCCTCAGTGGTTGAGGGCGAATGCTGTTCATGTACAGCATGGGTCCATGGGTCCCAACCTTTTTAGACTCTAGGCACCTGGTTTGTGCGACCGGACTCTGGAATAGACTCTCTGTGGGCACGGTGCTTGAGTGGTGCTCCCAGTCTGTTGCTTGAGACACCTACCCTGGAGATGTTCAAAAGGAGACTGGACACGCACCTTGCTGGGGTTGTTTGGCCCCAGCAGTTTTTCCTCCCCAGAGCAGTGGGGCTGGACCCGATGATCTCACAAGGTCCCTTTCAACCCTAAACTTCTGTGAATCTGTGAACCACCCCTGGATAAATTTGAGTCACTTCCAGAAAAATGCCAGTTCTTAGTTTTCTTTTTCTTGACAACAAAACTAGAACAGTTGTCTATTCTCAGACCTCAGAAAGACCACAGCTATGGGTTTCTGTTGGAAATATCTGGGTTTATCTAGTGAATCAGGCCTGTAAACCTAACAGTCCTAAGATTGCAGGGCACCGTGCGGCACCTTTGAAAGGATCTGAAGGCACACCTGGGTGCTATGGCAGAATATGTTTGTGTGGCAGGCCAATATGGCTAGGGACAGACATTACACATAAACTGGTTTAAGTAATCACAAACTGGTTTAAACCTGTAACAGAACAGATGTTCAGTGCACATCGGTTGAGAATCTCCGAGGCAGAGGATGCCATGACAGCAGCATAGTCATTTTCATGATTGCAAGCAACAAACTCAGGTCTTTTTTTTTAATTGCAGTTTTATTGAGAAATGTCCTTACAGTACAAAGTACAGTTTATTTTAGTCTAAAAGGATAGCCGATGTATTATTATGATCGACTGTTTCTCAGTATTTTACTTAGTCATATGCAAAGTCCAGCTGAAGGAGGAAGTTTTCTGAAGACTGCTGGTAGCTTGTTCAAGATCCTAAAAATGTTACAATAATGGAAGCAACTGTACCTCTGTGTGTGACACGGTTGCACAGATCAACCAATCTACACTTCAGCATGATATTCTATTTGCTATAAGCCACTTTGTCTTCCCCTGATTGGCTGGGTGAGTCTTGAGAATTAAACTTTACGTTTGATTCTTCACTCAGGCTGTTTTCAGTAGATTGCTGTCCATTAGCTCTCTTGCCTGAAACCAGAATATAGAAAGAATTAAAATAAATGTACCGTTTTTATTGATGCAGCATTGGAACACAGCAGGCTGAGAGCAAGACGCTTTATTAATGACAATTTAACAATAACATTTTTATACATCTATAAACATTGAAGGCAGCCAATTTTCATTTAGTAGCCCCAAAGAAATGGCAGCTCAATTAATGCTAAATTAATAACCAGGATGCTAACATATTTTAAATAACTGTCCCTGGAATGCATAATTTAAGTTGCAGCAAGTCAGTGGCTTACTGCCTACAATCTTGTTTCACAGATGGAGTTTGCATCCAGGATACTGTCCAAGCACAGGTCACTGGAGGGCTTGGTTTGGTTGTGTTTACATTTAACGTAGCATAACCAGAATATGTTTGTGTGGCAGGCCAATATGGCTAGGGACAGACATTACACATAAACTGGTTTAAGTGATCACAAACTGGTTTAAACCTGTAACAGAACAGATGTTCAGTGCACATAAGCAAGTTTGAAAATGGCCGAAACTGGTCTGAGATAAACCTGGTTGAATGTAGTATCAGACTTAACTGATTTAGGTCAAACCGGTTTACGCAATGTCTGTCCCAGACCCGTTGCTGGTTTAAGTTAAACCAGACAGCCCCAGCATCCCAGTATGCTCTCTGGGCTGGGTGGAGCTCTCTGCTCCACAGCAGGTGTGGTCTCTCCCCTCTGCTCCCTGGCTGGAGCTCCAACGGAGACTCGCAGGCACAGCAGGGTCTGCTTAGCTTCCTCTGCCCCATCCCTTGACCCACAGCACCACTCGCTGCTCACCTTTCTCTCTCCTACAGCAAAAACGGTAGCCAGCATCTGTTATGCTAGCTAATGCTGGGAGGTGTCTGTGTAAGGCAGACATGACAGTGTTGGCTTAGGACTTTTTGAAACTAATCAACAGGTACCTGGTAATGGCCCTCCTTGGAATGTTCCCTTCTCTGGAAAAAGTTGTTCAGGAAGAGTTTGAACTAATGAGAGGCTTTGTTTTCTGATGGGGTGCTAAATGATGATAAGAGAGCTGATAAATGCTCTATTATCAAGAACCCTTCCCTAATCAGAGTGCCCTGCTAGGGCCTGGCCACACTTTCCTCAGCTTAGTCCTGTGGAAGGGAAGGGAGGACTGCTCTAGCATCCTCCAGCTTCTAGCTTGAGCCATGTGCCTGAATTTCCTCAGTCAAGAGGGGATGTCTGTACAGTTACAAACTGGTTCAGCCTAGCCAGGTTAGACTAACCTGCAAATATTAAATCAATTCAGGCTCAGGCTTTTTGGCTGTCTGCCCTTAGCCAATATGAACAACCCATATGCTTGCCTTACACTACGAACCTGATTTTTAAAGCACATGTGCAACATGAAGGTGGGAAGCCAAATAGCAGACAGTGATTGAGAGTAACAACAAAAATTGTCAAAATCAGTCCCAAGTTGAGTCTAAGCTATGTCCAGATCCCAGCAGTTTATTAAGACTCCTTCGTGGCTGGAAAATCCTCTCTCAGAGGTTTAGGTGAACAATGTCCTGAGTCTTAATTATTCAAAGATTCCACCTATCCTGCTTCTGGGGATGAGCTCAGCATTCTGCAATGCAGCCCGTCCTAGAGCACAATACAGATGTCTATATATCCATAAGCATTCCACAAATGTTTCCTTTATGGCCACTAGTTTCACTTCTGGTTTTGATGAACCCCAAACATCAAATAACCAGGAACCCAAATGTGAAAGCTGCCTGTAGGTTTACAATGAAAATCAGCCCTGGGAAACAGTTTGGTTAAACCCAGAACTTTTTAAACATTATGGCCTGCCTAATCCTAACTCAACTGTCCTGTCCATACATAGTTTGCTAATCAGTGGGCACGTCTACACATGCAGTAGACTGTGCATTTGTTACTGCATAGTCATTTAGTACTTGCTTAGGCAAGTTACCGTGCAGTCCCGTTGCCACATGGCTATTTTTAGCTGCTACCACGCAGTAGCAATGACCTACTGTGCAGCAGCGCACTGCTACTGCGCAGTAGCATTGGTGTCACACTTCATGCCTGGCAATGCTATGCCGCCTCAGCAATGAGCTACAGCACAGGAGCTTGTTGCTACGGCAATGTAGTGTCTCATCTGCCCATAATTTTAAATACATGCAGATAAATCGTTCCAAATAATCCTATATGCTGGAGGTTTGATTCTGGAAGCTAGGATCCAGAATGACTTAAATAGACTCGAGAGATGGTCCATAATCAATCAGATTAAATTCAACAAAGATCTTGTGACAGAATAACTGCATGCACAGTTACAGACTGGAGAATGAGTGACCAGGCTGTAATACTGCAGAGAAAGACCCGGGGGTTACAGAAAACCATAAGCTGAATTCAAGCCAACATCGTGCTCTTGTTGCAATAAAAAACCAACAGCATATTGGGCTGTATGAACATAAGTGTCACTTGAAAATCAAAAAGTGATTCTTCTTCTCTATTCAGCATCAGTGAGGCCTTACCTGGAGTTTTATACCCAGTTGTGGGCCCCATATTACTAGAAGGATGTGGGCAGATTAGAAAGTTCAGTGCAGAGGACAAAAATGATTAGGTGTGTTGAAAGCAAGACTTATGAAGAAACGCAATAGGAACTAGGGTTATTTAGTCTGGAACAGAGAAGACTGAGGGGGGATTTGATAACAGCCTTCAAATATCTGGAGGGCACATGAATACTTTAAGCCATTTTGAAAGGGGAGTGTTTCAAAAGGGCAGCAGTTGGAGCAACTGGTTCCTTCTAATCGTTAAGTGTGAATAACCTGAGAATGGCTTAAATGCAGCAAAACAGCTCCTACTTTAAGACTTCTTCAGCCAGGGTGAAAGCTGGAATGGTATTGCTGCATTTGAATTGCTCTCAGCTCATTCGCACACAACAATTAGAGCAGCCCAGCTGCTGCCTCTTGAAACGTTCCCCTTTTGAAAGGGCTCTGTGCGTTTGTGTGTCCACACCCCAAAAATCTCATCGTCAATAGCTTGTCCAGTTCACTTCAAGTTTGGAAAAAAAATGTTGTGGTCCAAGGACAACGCACGTCAAATTTAAGATAAAAGGATGCTGGTTTAAGCATTCTGGAAAGGGTGAGGTGGACAAAATTAGGCTTATATTGCAAAGAACAGTTACACTATACAACTGTGGTTGTTTGAATTGTTGTCAATATGGATCCATTGCACACACAGAGACGCACACAATGCCCATGATGACTGGACCTTTTTTTTTTAACATCAATGTCCACTGGGACCATATATATGCCCTGCACTTCCTCATGGTCTCATGCCAGGGCACAAAAGGGCAGAATAGACCCTTCAGTCTGCTCACAGTCTGAAGCCCATACCAGCTCAGGACTACAGTCCTTACTTAGCTACAGTAGCCGAGTCCATTATGGCAGCCAGCAAAGGACTTTGCCCCACACTGCAGGAAGGAGATACTCCAAGACGTGAAGAAGAACGCCTGGCATTCGAAAAGCTGTCTAACTCTATCCTAACTATGCAGTTGGTCCAATAAAAGATATCACCCTAAAAAATCTTTGCCAGTATCATAAATCCTGGAATATGGCTACAACTTCACTCTAACACTACCAAATTAGTTAACAAAGGTGTGAGGAAGGATTTTGTCATCATTGTAATGTGCACCGTTATTGTTTGTACAGACATGAGTGATAGGAGGGACAAGGTCACAGCTGCTCTGGCTTTTATGCTCTTGCATGAAAACACGAAGAGTTACAGGGTGCCTGCCCAGCCACAAAGGATGCTACTATGCATACAAGTTGTACTTCAGGCATGTACATGCTCTGGGATCCACACGCTAAGCAGACTTGTTGCAACCTTACTGAAGAGAGAGGTTCCTGCATCTACGCTTCTGCCTCTACGGTTTACCTATGCACTCACAACCTATTGGATTATCAGCACTTCAGTATCTGAGCACTTCTCATTAGTTAAAAATAGCAGCATTACAGAGTCAGGTATGATGAGCCTTTGTCTTTAAACAATATCCACCTTATGACTGAAAATAGCAGAAGGCAAGGTAGAGATGTACCTTAAAGACTAACTAAAGAGCAGTCCTGTGGAGGGCTATGTTTTCCATACCTAATCTGGGCAGAGATTTTTCTTCTTATGAGGGCAGGAGGCAATTTGTGCAGCAAGACTGCTGTTGTCGTGGTGTTAAGGTTTGACATGACTGGGAAGACTTAATGATGACACTTTGTCTCTTACAAAATGACAAAATATTATCTGCCTACCTGTAGATTCTTTGAGTGTTTCAATATAATCAGACCAGAAGGAACATTCTGCTTTTTTCAATCCTTTGCGATTCAGTAAGGAACCAGTGAACTCCTTGTAGTTATCGCCGTTAGCATGTGGCAGGAACATTGGCCATATGGACACAGACCTTGTGAGTTTACTTGAGAAGCTATAAGGGTAATTTGGATTTCTGAACAAAAAGAAATAGAAATGATTGTGACAAAGCAATGGCATGAAACTTTATCGGCTTATTAAACTTCATTGGGAAGGAAGGGAATTGGCTGGCGGCTCTAAGGAATGTAGAAATAATACTTTTCACTTCTGGTTCTCTAGTTCAAATTCATCCCAGACTGATAGAAATTATAACCATTATTTTCTGACAATGGTTTGCTGGTTTTTGTTCAGTTCCTAATGGCTAGGCATTCATCACACAAATACCATCAGAGCTAGCCTGCTTGTCAGCCACCTCAGCAGGAGTTAAGACTCAAGACAATCTTTGGACATATAAAGCTATAGTTTCCAAGTGGACCCCCTCATTTGGATCTAGCGTTAGCCATTGTACATGGACATAATTCATTAGACTAGTGTTGAGGGTTATTCGCAAGGCAGTGTAATAAAAGTTATACCACTCCTGGCTGTGGTTTTCCCATTCTTCTGAACAAGAACTTGAGATCACAATGCTCAGACTTAGTTACCTAAATAAAGCTCTACAAACTGTGTCATGACAGCTGGAGTTCCTTTTTTCTTTTCAATGGAATTTGTAGGCACGTGACATATCTAAAATTCACATTATTTGTATGTGCCAGAATTTTAGGTTTGAAAATTTGGCCACATCCTTCAAACACAAATGGTCAAAGCCTTGCCTAAGTGAACAGAGATTACTTGAATAAAGGCATCATCTGCCTTAACTTAGCTTTTTATGATATACCTCTCAATCCTCAAAACTGAATATAATTAAATTAGAATATAATTAAAGTAACTTACCCAGATTTCACGAAGTTGGATATATACTCCATTATTTTTAAGGAAAGGCTTTTTTCTTCCGGAGTAAACTGTCCTTCATACTGGGGGTAAAATGGCAGCCCAAATCCATACTGCACATCGGGTAGGAGCTCCAGGCTTGAACTGAAAAATACACATAACGATAATAATAATAATGAAGCCTCCCCATCCACTTCCTTGCTTTGAAGGGAGGAGGGCTATAGCGAATGTTTTAAATCAAGCATTTAAGTTTTAAATTATTTTAAACTATAGCTAGAATCATGGGAACTGCAGGGCTCAATGCTTCTCAATATGAGGCCACACCTAAAAGAAGAGATGGAAGCAAGAATGTGCAATGTGTGTAGTGAGGGGCTTGTAGGCATTTCCTACAAGAAGGAACATGGAGGAAGGAGGTATAAATCTCTCACGTGCAACTTCAATTCTGTAGAAGTAGGAAATAATCTTTTTGGTGTATGCCTAAATGTTCAATGAGATCTGAACTATTGTGTTACCAAAACAAAATGCAAAGAGGAAGGTGATGGAGATCGGGGCAGCAACAACAACAGAATGATCCTGGTTTAATTTAGAGGCCTGAAATGAAATTGTGGCCGTATCTAAAGTCAATAGTTTTGCCAGCTGACTCTGCTGGGATCAGGATTCTCTTCTCCCAGTAGCCTCTGAAATCCAAGAGGCGTCTTGTAGGAAGTGCGTTTTTTGTCTGTTTGTTTTTGCAGGTTTCTTGCAGGCATAGTTTCATTCTAGTTTCCTTGGTGGTGCCAAAGTTTGGTCTCTGTAGTGGAATTCTCCTTGAATTTAGTGTGGTGGTCTGGTGAAAATCCATGGGAGAGAGTATCATACATCAGATTTAGATGCCTGAGGATGTACGAGTCATGAATGCGACCTGAAGTGCTTCAAGAGCTTGGAAAGAGAAATCTAGGCAGGCAAGAGGATCCCATAATTGAAGGACATGGTGGGATACAGATTTTAGTGCACCAGAGATACAGCCAGGACCTGGTGAAGGGTGCTAGATGCTGGAAAGTTTGTTCAACATCTCTCCCACCTTGGGTCATGTCAAGGTGGGCAGCAGCAAGAGGCCAGGGAGAAATAACGGGGGATTTTTTAAGCCTGGCATAAAAAAAAAAAAAGAGGTACAGTACTTAGGTGTGTTAGTCTGAAGCCAGGCAGAAGACAGAGTCAACTTGCACTTTATAAACTATCTACCACGTACAGAGCGCATAAGCTGATTAAAGGACAGATGCTGCATCAGATGCTGTGAAAGGACAAGCTTAGAGCATTGCTTTTCCATTACTGGAACTGCATTATTCTATGCTCATCTTTCCCAGCTGCAAAAGGTTGTTTAAAGGTGGCATGACTGAAACTACTTTAGCTATGGATGTAAAATAACGTGGCATTGATAAATGCCAGATGCTGCTTCTGATGGAACAAAGCTTATATTTCAAAATACCGGAGGCAGGTGGACTGAATAGAAGATGGCTCCTCTATATTTTAGCAGCGGTGGTACCACACTCTTTTCCCAAAGCCTCCATTTAAAAAACAAATACACACCCTGCTAAACGAAGTACATCTTTGTCTGATTTTCTTTAGTCCTATCGTAAAACCTCAATAACACTTCGCATCTGGAAACTGAATTATTTACAGATCATTCTGCAAAACAATGTAGAGCTGAGACTAGATTAAAGCATATTTTTCTGCCTCTAATGTTTACACAGGGATTAAGCGAGATCAGAGTTTAATAATTCTGCTTCAAAAATAATTTGCTTGGCCCTATACATTACAGCAATGTTTGGCATGAGCACTGCAAAGAGGAGGTGCTTAAAGGGAGCTGTTTGCTGTATTTAAGAAAAAGGCTCATTTTGGGGTATAACTGAGGCCATCAAATTAGCAAAGATGTGGGACGGGGGCAAAATAATTCATTTAAAGGAGCTCTGTTAAGGTGAATTTGACTTTAAAACAGCAAAACAGCTGGGCTATTAGCGTAGAGGCTCTCTCAGAATTAGACTGTATCCTCAGCAATGAGGCAGCCAGACAGACGTCATTATAATTCACATCCCAGAAGTAGTAAGCTCTTAAACCAAGATCCAAATAGGATTATATTTATTTGTAACGATGTCAACTGCACCATTGGGAGAGGCCACTTCTGACCCTTGTTCCTGGCTGACAATCCTGCACTCTGGCCAGGGGGTCACAGTAGTAAGAGGATGGTGAACAGAAGACTAGGACAAAGGTGGTCTGGATCTGTCCAGGGCACAGATCAGCAGTAAAGCTGGAGGAAAAAATCTGTCTCTTGATTTAGCTCTGACACTCACTGCTGTTGTATGTCAGGACAGCGCAGCTGGTGTGTGAGGACAGCGTGCCGTCCACAGTAGCTCTGACCAGAGAGCAGACCAGCCGTCTTAAGAAGGACCGAGAGCAGCCGTTCCTCCCTTTATTGCATGGGGGAAGTGGGATTCTGCCAAGTGCAGAGATGAGTGACTGTAATAACTCATTTATAGCTTTATTGCAATAAATGTTTTCACTCTTCCAGGGAAGTGTCCAACACATCAGTGCTATCCTGGGTCAGATCAAAGGTCCATCTGGCTCCAGAAGTGGATTGAGGGGGGGAGGGGAGGCATGGCAGTGCAGTTGCACCCTCTTTCTGCTACCGCCATCCCCAGCTGACTTGGGAACAGAGGTATCCTCAGAGCTGCTCCTGCCCCACTCCAGCTGTGGGCCACAATTGCACATGTGCCAGACTCGGCAGGGGACAGCAGCGGCAGGGGATGGGCTGCCTCTTCCTGCACCTGCTTCCCCCTCCAGTCAGGTTCCTTGCAGGCTTGGAGAAGGCACTGAAGGAGCCACCCCACCCCCGGCCATTTCTGCCTCCGGCTAACACAGGCACACAGGGAGACCCAGAACTACTCTTCCCCTGCTCCAGCCATGGGTTGCAGGCAGGCAGGCTCCAGGGGGAAAAAAAAGATCAGGCTCAATGCTTTTTTTTTTTTTTTCCTTTCTTGGGTGGAGCCTGCTTTCCCAGGCTGCTGCCAAGCTGCCTGCAGGTCTTCCTGCAGAGACCCTAAGCTGTACAGAGCCCAGTGCTTCACTCCACAGCTGGTAAGGCCCCAAGTCATTTAAGGCGCATTATGCTGCTAAATTTGCTACAGCGGCTGGAATTAATGTGCAATACACCACTGCAAAAACCAACACCATTAAAGCAGTACAAAAGCATTTAGCCGCTTTGAAGTGTCATGCACACACGCCTCTTGTTTCATCTACACATAGCCCAGGCCGTAGATATAGATGTGCTCCCTCTGCACCAACATACATTGGGCTTTTTTTTTATTATAGAAAGTTGAACAGCTGCAAGAGGACAGAACAAGAGGCTAGCTCAACAGCTCAGCACCTATGCTGTACACTTGGGATGGGAGTGAGTCCTGTTGAAATCTCAACTCCCAATCAGGCACAGCAGGGATCTGAACCTGGGTCTGACATCCCAAGGAGATGCCCTGAGTCCTGGGCCCTGAGAATAAAAAAAGGAGTTAAAACAGCAGTTTGTCACAAAGCGCAATTGCTTTATCCCTGCCAGCAACATGCGATGCTTTCGAAAACAGGAGCGTGTAATCCAACGGATCATCTTTAAGATCTGGTGAACAAGAATGTCACCGACAATAACTTATGCCGCTCTGACTGAGTGGGTCTCTAAGGTGCCACCCGGCTACGAAGATAATAAATAAGAAGACAATACATAGGATTCACAACTGCTATTGAAGGGGTTTCACATTCTAGCTCCTCCCATCTCGTATCCCCCAGTAAACAGGCAGCTGATTTGGAACCGTACCTTTGTTCTACTTCTAGTTCATCATTTCCCCCTGGAAATTCACTTTAGGATTGCAACAGTTTTCATTATAGATGAATAATGGTGGACTCTAACCTGGAACTCTTCTTCTGTTTTCCTCTCTAAAAAAATATTCCTTAAACTCCATGTCTGACAATCTGAGCTACTTATATGGCACTCTGAGTCACATTGTCATCTATTTTTGGTTGGCTTCATGCATTTTTGGGGTATCTTCTTTTTAAAAAGTCTGTCAAATAAAGATAGGCTAATGCCATAAGTCAAAGGTGTTACATTGTAAACTACTTTTCAAATTTTTCTAAAATAACAAGATGAGGATAATTCTTAGGAAAGAGCTACTGACGAACCAAGGCAGCAGTCAGCTGATGGAAACCGGGGTCATTACTGAACATGCTAAAAGGATGTTTATTTGGCAAAAGGTCTTTGCAAAGCAGTGATAACTATTAACAGAATAGACTCTTCTATGCTACATGACTTAGAAAAGGGGCAGGTCTTGTCAGACCAACCCGATTGCCTTTTATGGTCAGGTCACAAAGGCAATGGATGCAGGTGTCGCCGTGGATGTAGTCTTTCTAGACTTCAGCAAGGCCTTTGACACCGTCTCCCACCCCATCCTCATTAAAAA
>NW_017728886.1:258401478-258427457 GCF_001723895.1 Crocodylus porosus | reverse complement strand
GAACCAACTTTCAAGGTAAGTGGTGCTGGCTCCTACCCTGGGGGTCTTTAAGAAGAGGCTTGATGCCTACCTGGCTGGACTCATTTGAGTCCAGTCTTTTCTCCCGCCCAGGCGGGGGGTCGGGCTTGAAGATCTACAAGGTCCCTTCTGACCCTACTGCTATGATTCTGTGATAATACATGTTTAGCTATCTGTTTCCATTTCTTCTCATGATATTAAATTCTTATTGATAACTAGACAACAGGACCATATAAATGGGGATTTAAACCTGGAAAAAAAACAGTGCTATTGCTCAGATAATATGCAGACAGAATTTGCTTGATATCCTCTCTGCAAAATTCATTCCATCTTTATCTGTATAAATAGCTTCAGAGAGAGATCAAAAACATTGAGACAAACCAATGACATGCTTGGAGCAAGTAGAGAAGAGCAGCTGAATGGGGAAAGCTTGGATTTCAAACCATCTTCAGTCTTGCCCTAGCTTTGGCTACAAATGTTGAAGAATCTCCTGGTGTATTGTCTGGTGCCAAGCCAGAGCTATGCATATGCTGATGTTCACCATCTTCCTGTCTGCTTAGGAAGATGTGGATAGACAAGTAGCTAAAAGATCTTAATGCCAGCCCTGCTACTTCAGCCTGATATATGAGAGTTAAATTGGGACCTTTTTGCCTTTGCATCATTACTCATAATGAAGTTCTGTTGAGCAAAGTCTTTGTTCAGACCCTTTTGTACAAGCCTATTTCCTTCAGCTGATTTGCACAGATAGAACTGGACTTTTACAATTGGAACGTACTAAACAATCTTCCTGAGGACAGGCTTAGCTGTGTTAGCCATGTGCAGCTTCCAGAAATGATGCAGAAGTACTTACACTTATGTTAGTTATTTATATCATCAGATATGGATGCGGGTAGATTTGTGGGATAAGAAAGTGTCGTTTTTACACCATCTGTTTTTAGAACAGAGCTGTGCTTTAACCATGGAGAGAGCAGCATGTGAGCTGGGGTCACAGTTTAGAGAGGTTTTGGTCCTCAGTCTCACACTCAAGATCTTCATTGGCATTTAGCAGAAGACTTGGCCATACTTATGGAATTGGAGGTGGGGGGGAGATCTCATCTGTGCCATGCTTTGCTCTTGGTGGGAAGGTGACATTTTTGGATTGCTTAGACTCAACAACTTGGGTGAAATCAATGACAAAACACCCCACTGACTTCAATGGGGTCAAGATTTCAAGGCACTTACACTGCTGAAGAATAAGATTCCAGATTTCTTGCACACTTAAAGGACCATATGCAGACGTGCTCTTGTGGCCCCTTTGAAAATTGGCTCAAAATGAATGAACCCACAATTCTTTTTTTCAAGAAATGCTAGAAATGATACATTAGGCTGTTTGTGCAGACTTCAACATTCCCCTCACATTAACACTGGCAGTGTTATAGAGTGGGAATTGGTGTCCAATAATGTCCTTTTGGCAGTGACAGTCTCAATCAATCTGACAGAAGGGCAGCAGTCTCTCAGCACTTCAAGGATTTTGCTTGGACTCAGCGTGAATTCTAGCAAAATACAAACCCAAGCAATGTCAAAAGATGATGCTGTTTGGCTACCATCAAAATCAAAGAAATGGCTAGATATTTATAGCAACATACGGTGCCAAATTAAGGCTAGATATGACTTCACTGACTCCGGGGATACCAAGTGGTTCACTGCATCTTACACTATATAAAACTTCTAAACTAATGGCAGAATGGGGAAGAGAGGAGTGCATTTCTCCCAGTTGTCTTCTTTAAGGAAAATCAGAACATGCAGAAAAAACTTACAGGGCTGACTATTGCTCTTAGTATAAGGCTGCCAGATTGTATCCACTTTTGTATCAAAAGAGCCCAAATGACTTGGGCAATTATATCCTGGAGCTTTTTGTGTATTTTCCATACAGGTCATTCCCTGCATGCTATTTATTCTCAATATAGAAGATGTTTAAGTATATACTACAGCTGTGCCAGTGGAGCAGAATAGATCCCAAGTCATGGGGACATACCTGGGTTAACTCTTCCCTGGTTCTGCATCCACCACCAAATTCATGACTTTGGAGCCCCACTTGCCATATAAAAATGTGACAATTGCTGGGGCTAGGGAAGGGTTAAAATTTCCTTTTGCAGCAGTGCTCTGCCCACGCTCCCTACAGCTGTAGGCTTGAGCCTCCCTCCCTCCATCCCTGTGTCCCAGGGCACAAACTCCATACGCCCCTTGTGGGGGTGGGACTCAGGGGAAGGTGGTACTCGCAGGAAGAGTGATGGAAGGTGGCACTCAGGGGAAAAGGGAGGTCCTAATTTGTGACATGCTTGCCAAAAAAGGCTGGCCACCACTGACCAAGAAAGTGTCTTTCAGGAAGTCAGCCATATTGGTCACGGGCTAGATGCAACAAGTAATGCACAAATCAGAGGGGGCAAAGCCAGATTTGATGTCAGGAAAATAACTCGCCGAAAAGCTTGAGTGTTTTAGGTTCAAAGTTTCCAAGCTTTTTTATTCTCTGAGCCTTTCAGCTCCATGGTGCTGTTAGGCTGCTCCTTCTCTGCCTTTCTTAAATCCACTCTAGCCCAAAATTTTGCCTTTATAAGTTTATCCAAGGCTCCAAAATTCAGCACATCTGTTATATAACAAGGCCCCCAAATCTGAATACAGGTACTCTATGGAAAGATACTTCAGACAGAGAAAAAGATCTGGAATGGCAGATCTGGGCAGGAGAGTGGCAGAAAAAAAGATGCAAGAAAGAGGTATGATGCGACTACAGGAGCGAGAAAGGAAGATTAGTTTAGCTGCAGCATGAATGGAAGAGGTCAGGGAGATCTGAAGGAAAGAGTTTATCATGGTACAACAGGACAAAACACAAACATTAGCAGAGGGGACAGAATGAAAGTAACAACTCTTAGTGAGGAGTCAGAGGAACAAGTAACTTTGGTACCGCAAGTGTACACTGTGTCCTGTGGTCACTGCTCCTGATTGGCTATAAAACCTATAGCATATAACCTATCATTTTGTTACCATCTCTTCACCACCCACCATCTCTGATCAGCTTGCTGGTCTCATCTTCTCTGTTTCAGATGAACAAGCTCTTTGCAGCTAGGAGTCTAATTTCCTACCCATTTGTACACACGGTGTTTGTATTCTTGCTAGTAATCAGAAAACACCCCCTCACATTTCAGTGGATCTATGTGTATGTTCAACCCGAATCAGATGCTCACTCCATTCCATCATAATTTCATAATTATGGGATTCATTACCCTGTCACTGAAATGCACCCCCATCGCAGGGTGCAGTTTGGGTATCTGCACCTCAGCATACCGAACAAAAATACAGAAGCAAAGGAGAACGCCGTAATATGGAAAATAAGCAGGAAGTAATTATTCGTGTTAGTAATTATTCATGTTAAGTTCTGCCTAAGACACCAAGACTGACAATGCCTATTACTGTGACAACCGTTGTGGAAGTTTCAATCCTTATAGGAAGGATTCCCAGCTGGCAGAGACCGATACCAGTCCACTTACTGCCACAGAGCCACAACACCACCTGCTCTGGCCCTGTTAAATGACCTGAACCTTGACTGATACATATCCTTTGAAAGGCAGCCCCTTCAGCAGAACAGTGGGTCTTAAAAGCATGATAGGGCATTGCTGTAAAAGCAACTCACTGAGATCAATGCCGCTTAATGAATCATCAGCTTCCCAGATCACATCTAAAGGGTTGCTGGCTAGCTTCTATATAATCTTCACAATACTGTTAAAAAAACCCACATACGTTGCTGTCAGAATGTGCTTATGAGGTCTCAGATTTCTTTCTTGCAACTAAAATTATTTCCTAAACTTTTCTGCACTCTAAACACATTTGGTCAGTGCTGAGGAGCCACAGTCTTGCCACAGTGTTCAGAATAACTGTTTACTCGAAAGCTTAAGTCTTCTGGTGGAAAAAAAGTGAAAGAATGACATGTGTGCTATACAGTTTTGCCGCAGATCATTAAAGCAGGAGCTGGCCATGGATTGTGCTCCTTATTTAAAATGACTGAAGACTAAAGCAGACACAATGTCATGCCAAGCTTCAGAGAATTTTACCATATGGATGGTAATATTAGTTTGTTCTCTCCAAGTTCCATTTACTTTTTGAAAAATCATTGCCCAATGGGTTTTCTGTAATTTTCCATCTATATCATAGATAAACAGAGTGGGCTTTCTGTCGATGCCCTGGTGTGTGTGTGCCTAGATATATCACACATATGCATGCCTGTATGCACATGGCCTAATGCAAGGCAAAATGTCCTTTCACCCTCATCTCCAAAGCTTCTGTCCATCCACAGTTTATTATTTAACTGCAAGAAGTGTTGGAAAAACCCTCAGGACCCAAGCAGTGGGAAATGTTATGGCAGACTACGAGTTCGAAGACACATCATTGTGTACAGGAGCTTGGTTGCTGAACACTCCTTTTCACAATAAGATGCTAATTAATTCTTTATGAATTTTAGGTACTAACGTGGCCCCTGTAAATGTGGTGTGCAAACACATTATCATTTTAATGTCATTAATTTATGGAACTGAATGTAGTTATCCTTTTACCACCGCAAGGCAGGGCAGTGTTGCTATTAGTATTTTACAGAAGACAAACTCCAATACAGAGGGCTGGTCTCTCTCTCTCATTGCTAGCTCGGGCAGGCCCATGCTGAAACAGTGCATTGTTCTGTGTGCTACGTCCTGAACTGGAGGAAAGTGTCTCATCATGATACTAGGGGTGAGCTAATTGGTTCTGCCTAATGAGGCCAGACGCAGCACCATGCAAGCATAGTTGCACTGCTTCCAGTGCTCAGAGCAGGCGTGATTTAGCACAGTGCTGCCTGGCACAGGAAGCGGGAGACAGACATACTCAGAGAAGCCAAGGCCACAAATGGCATTTAACCTAGGACTTGGGCTCTGAGCTGTTTGGCTCTCTCAGGACTGAGGCACTTTTGGGTGAACCCAGGAGGAGGGGAATTTACTGGCGAAAGCTTAGCCATATGTGTGCTTTTGATGCCCGCAGGGTTAGGAAGGAGCTCTCAGGGGCCTTTATGCTGCCTGGCTCACACCCAAACCCACGTGGGATCCTCTGCCCACGTTGCACGTGGAGACACTCTGACTGCAATGCCCAGCACCCACCTGAAGGGCTGGGGTCCACACAGCAGTGGCGATTATTTCTACCAAAACCTAAGTGGTTAAATTGCTCACCTAGGATGTGGGAGGCCCAGGTTTCATTTCTTTCTGCCTAAGGGGGCTTAAACACACTTCTCCCACCTCCCATGAGAATACCCTGACTTCCAAGCGAAGGGCTGCTCTGGGGAAAGATGGGCACTGGGCTTGCTCACGTTGAAGATGTGCCACTGGGTCCTAGCCCGTGTCTCAGGTCTCTTACCTATGTTAGCCAATGGCTGTTTCATGTCAAATCCTAGCTCTAATTGGACGGCATGTGAATTTGGACATATTCCTGCTATATACAGGGATTTATTCTTTACTACCTTGAGATTACAGGGCATTCCCATATTATTTGCTAGACAGAGCTTCATGCTGTGCAGTCATACCCAACAATGGAGTCTTCAGCATAGCCTGCCTTGTGTACAATGGACTGTCAGACAGCTTGCTGGGGCAGGGAGCAGTTTCCATATGCTAAAATTGAGATGAAAAATTAGGAGGGGTTCTGTTTTACACACACACACACACACACACACTGACCTGGGGGTCTGAGCCCTGAATGAGGCAGGGATTCTGTGGGCCAACTGGTGTAAACCACAGTAAAGGAAGAACATATCACATTGCACATGCATGACGAGACCGAAATAAGGGTGCACAGGCAACCTGAATTCTGTTCCTCATTTTCAAGTGCTAGACTTTGCAATCCGAATAGTATTCTTTTAGCATACAGGGTTTTTCTTTAAGACTAAGTTAAGATGTGGCTGGACCACGTAGGTCAGATCTGATCTAAGCCCTGGCACTTGGAGGATGCAGAGCTAGCATTCCACTTCTCATTAGACAAGACTTGGCTCCAGGCTACTGAGATGGTCAGTAGGAGCCAAGATCTGATTTGAGGAATTTCTGACTCTGGGGCTTTATCTTCTTATCACCTAGCGTCAGGCACCAGGTTTCTTAAGGTGGCTATTGGAAAAAGAGATAATAAGCTTTGCTGCTACTAATTTTCATTTATTGTCCAGTCCAAATTGACCAAAAGATGGATTAAAAAAAGACAAATGTAATACACTGAGCTGGAAAGCACAAAAAAACAAAACTGAACGAACTGGCTTTGAAGACGATTGGCTACTATGTAGATATTTGAAAATGTGTCCTCAAGCCAGGAAGCGCTATATAAACTATTACTCATATGGAGACTGAGAAGTAATAAATTGTGAAAGCAAAGGAGACAGATTTCTAATGTGACAGGATGAGGTGAGGGGAAGGTTTACTGCATTTTCATGAATTTCTGTGGTTCTAACACAGTTCCTATTTAGGTACACAGAACACTGCCTTATCGCTCTCTGCAATTAGCCCCTATCGCTGACAAAAATGGCCTGCTTCTTTTGCCTGCAAGATGAAACCTTCTAGCTAATTTGAGGACACCTCTTTCCATTTTTCCTCTGCTGGGTTTTGGCACAATGCATCCCTGCTCTCTTAGGAGCCTTAGAAAAGTCTCTTATCTTGGTATATTGGTAACTAAATAGAACATTGTACAAAAGTTCTTGTCAGAGTTCCCAAAGCAAGACTGGCTCCCTTGGGATTCAGTACTGCTCTATTTTTGAATAAAGTGACTCTATGTGCTACAAAAGCATCTACAGCCCAGATCTGAGTTGGTTTTCAAATGCTCCCCGCCTTGCAATCAGAAACAACTGCACTCAGGGCTCAACTTTAGCTCGACGAATAGAACAATAACAATTAAAAGACCCTTCTCTACTCACTAGCATCAAAACGCTATTCACATACCTCCCACCTTTTTGGAGAAAATCCTAGGAAAAGAAACGGCTGTAAACAACATGCTTCAGAAGCCTTGAGATTCTGCTGGACCAGGAGAGTAGAGACCAGAGACGGCGACTGATTCAAGAAAACACGTAGCAGAACCTTCAAGTTAAACATTGGCATACTTATTTCACTGATTTGGGGTCAGCTGCACCCAAAAGTGACTGCTGCAGCATCCTGTGATGCTTTTGACCCAGAAAGAAAGGAACCAGGATCAGAAATGAATGTGGTGAGTTTGACTCACATGGCAAAAACAAACCACTACCTGGAAATGATGCTGTTGGCTTGACCTCTCTGAAAAGACATGTTTAAAATAGATTGAAACAGAACTGGTTGAAACCTGGTTAACCTTAAAAATGTGCAGCTGTCCATTAAGGGGAAGGGGTACTTTGAGCATAACAGAATTAAACGTCTCTTGGCCTCCATACGTGTCAGAATTATTTAAAAACACAGTCCAAGAAACTGTGTCTAGTGGGAGTTTTCACCCTGCTGTCATTTAAAACTAAATACAGCATCTGTACTTAATGAGATTCACAGGAATCCCCACTGGTAAGGATACAAACTTGGCTTAGTCCCAGTTCTTTGGAATACTCATATATGTAGGTAACTTGTCTCACATGAGATGTTCCTCTGAGCTCATAGCAGGTGCAGCCAGGGAGTGACAGAGAGAGGCATGAACATTTCTGCTCTCTCCGGGGACCAGTAGAAGCCCTGGTATATATTAGAGCATCTCCAAGTGCTGATCTAATTCATGATGCTCTTGCCATAGCTGCCCGTGGGCTGCACTGCAGTCCAGAATGGCCATAACACACACTGGGGACACTGCAGTTCCTTCATGGCATGAATATTTCACTAGAATGATGTAGAGAGACTGGATCGGGGGTCTGGAATGTGGCCACTCAGGGGCTAGGGACAGACATTACGTATAACCCAGTTATAAGTGATCAGAAACTGGTTTAACCCTGTAACAGAACAGATGTTCAGTGCACATAAACCTGTTTCAAAATGGCCGAAACCTGTTTGAGATAAACCTGGTTGAGTGTAGTATCAGACTTAACAGATTTCAGTCAAATTGGTTTATGCAATGTCTGTCCAAGACCCCTTGCTGATTCAAGTTCAATCAGACTCCCCCAGCTTCCCAGCATGCTTTCTGGGTTGGGCGGGGCTCTCTGCTCTACAGCAGGCCTGGTCCCTCTCCTCTGCTCCCTAGCCAGACCTCCAGCAGAGATTGCAAGCATCTGCCTCATTTCCCCCTGTTCCTCATCCCTCTGCCCCCTGCCACTCCCTGCTAAACAGAGATCCCTGTCCCCTCTGCCTTACACAGATGCACAGCATTAGCTAGCATGCCACATCCTGGCTTCGGCCTGTGCTGTGGTGGACAGGACAAAAGCAGAATCAGCAGGTAGCTGGTAATATCCCTCTGCTGTTTTCTTAATAGGATGGTAAACAGTGAGTTAGGGGTGATAAACACTGTGTTATGAATTCCCTGCTGAGCTAGTCGGGAGTGGGGGGAACCCCTCCCTAATCAGGGTGTCCTGCTGGGGCCTGGCTATGCCCCCCTCAGCTCAGCACAGTGGAAGGGAAGGGAGGGCTGCTCGAGCACCCCCCAGCTTCTAGCCTGAGCCACTGCATGCATGTGCCTGCATTTTTTCAGTCCGCGGGGGATATCTGTACACTTACAAACTGATTTAGCCTAGCCAGTTTAGACTTACCTGAAAAGATTAAATCAATTCAGGCTCAGGCTTTTTGAAGGTCTGTCCCAAACCAGGAAGCCTGTGGCACAGTTTGAAAAATGAACCCAGATCTTCTAAGCCAGTGCCTGAATCTCATCACCAGTCCACTTTGTTAAAAGGTCATTATTGAGGCCCTCTCTGTCAAGTGAAGAGTCAATAGCAGAACTCTACAGACTTCAACAACAGCAGAATGAAGGAAAGCTTCACACCACTGGAAATCCCACCCTGCTCCTTTTCCCTTTATAATTTCCCTTAAAAAACTCCATTGAACAGCTTATGACTTTGGAGCAGGCTTCTCTTGTATTGCATAGATGACTTGTGCCACGCAGAGAAGAGACAAACAAGATCTCTTGGCCTGAACCCTGCTGATATGAGTAAGTTTGACAAAGTTTGGACCATGCAGGTTTTTGTTTTGAAATCCCATAATCCAAGCAATAAAGCAAAATATATCTCCTTACCTGCTGTCTGAGGAGCTCTCCGGCACGTGGTACATGAACACATTCCCTCTAGAGTTATCAGCCCAGTGACTCGCCATGCTTATAATGGGGCAGTTAATAAAACGGTCACTGAGAAGGAAGCAAACAAGAATATACTCATGGAGAAACAATTACACAACCAGAAAATACTTCCAAAATCTATATTTCTTGTTTTAGACGGCTGATTTCCTCATCTCTTCCAGTCTAGCTTCCATTTCCTATCTTCACCGCAAAGGGGTGAAACAAAGCTTTCCCAGACCCTGACACTCTAGGTAGGCCTTCCACAAAGAAGGCAACCATTACCAGTATAATTTAAAAACCTCTGAAAATGATTCCAAGACGTGTTTCCCCACACAGTGATGCTGCATTACGATGAAGCTCTCAGGAACTTCCA
This sequence comes from Crocodylus porosus, assembly GCF_001723895.1. Lineage (NCBI taxonomy): Eukaryota > Metazoa > Chordata > Crocodylia > Crocodylidae > Crocodylus > Crocodylus porosus. Next base: position 258,417,841 of record NW_017728886.1, on the reverse strand, counting down.
GAGCAGGAAACAAAAGGCCTCTCTCACTGATCCTGGGGCATCCCATGCTTTCTAATGGGAGGATTTATCCTATTTATTTCTGATTTTTAGCACCAACAAGCTTGCAATGGCATCTTGCAAGAATGTTAGCATCTCAGTGGTTATAGGTCACAAGCGCCTGATCCGGATCTTGGATTAGGATAATTTTGGAGGGAATTTCCACATTTGGAAGAAGGATACTCAAGTGGGCATCTGCTTGACACTGCTCAGTATAGAATATGTAAATGTCTGAAGCAGATGGAGTAATGGCCAGAGTACAGGTGAGAGGATTATATGATAAACTTAAATGTGTACCCAGTACACATTATACATAAAAATATGAACCACACACAATATGAAAGTCAGAGGTTTTAATTCTTGTTCACTGCAGTAAACATGAAACCTGCTTACTGCTTAAACATTTGACTGCCAAAAGTGACTGATGATAAGAAAAAAAAATAATGTGAGAGGAGCACAGAGATGTGCTTCTCTATTTAAGTGTTTTAACCAGTTGTACCAGTTCAGCAGCATTTATTTTAAGCTCACAGAACCTCAACTCAGAGACCACAAAACACTGGGTTGTATGACCAAAGCTCTCTTTAGCACTTACAACAGACAACACCCTTTAAAACTAAAGCTACCATGCTTCTGCCATCTATAAGCACGCAACTTTGTGGGAACAGATGTTCTGTGAAATATCAGGACTTTGAAGCTATTTTCTCCTGAGAAACATTCTGAAGCCTGTCGGCCACTTAAAATTCAATTCTCTGTGGGTAAAGCAAGGAAAGGAGTCAAATGTTCTAGGTTAATTTTGAAAAACAAAAATCAAGTGTACGTTCCTTCTCACAGCTCGCAGAATACTGTATTAAAAAGACTCCATGAAGCTCAATTTAAAAAATTGGGGAAAATATCACAGAATTTCAACCAAAACCATTTTAAAAAATTAAAATCTTCTATAACTCCAGTCTCAAGTGCATGCAACTTGCAACTTAACTGCTTAAGGTGCTTTTTTGTGCTTTATGAGCTTAGTAGAACTTCACAAAAGAATTACAGACCCTGAGTGTATAAGTGGCCTTGGGTTACACATTTATCCAAGGATAAAGTTCTCCTCTTCCTTAACTACCCATCTTCACTACTTATAGAGGTTTTGATCGTCACTTCCATTCCTCTCTGGAGCATAGGCTGGGGCCTGGAGAAAGTATTATGGTGGAAGCGCTGCTCAGTGGGCAGAGCAGCAGCCTAGCTTTTGGGGTGTTTCAAGTGTACTGAATTGTGTTGCGCTCAACTCCTGGTATGATCTCAGGCCAGCCAGTCGCATCTCTCTCTCTCAGCCAGTTTAACCATCTGATTAATGCAGGTAATAACTCATACTTTCCCCACCCAGGGGTGCACTAGGGCTTGCTTATGCATCCTGGGGCCCTTGGATAAAAGAAGTGACCGTAGCAACCTTAATTATTATTTTAATGGCTCCTTGCTGAGGGCTGCATGACAGTGAGGAACTGTGCTTCTCAAGTGATTCAGGTACCTAGTTGTTTATCACAGTTTTCCCAGTGGTTTTACATGTTTAAAACTGGACTCTCTCTACAGTGCCCGGAGACGGCCTAGTGATTGGCACCTTGTCAACAGAAGAGGCTGGCAGGCAGGGAGGGAGGAAAAGCCCAGCGAAGCAGTACAGCGGATAAACCACCCCCTGGGTGCCACTGAAACAAATAAGCTGCCGTCCGCAATCCACTGCTTGCTTGTGTACTTCAGGACCTCAACACACAGGCAGACCCAGACCACCCGCGGGCCTTTCCCAAACAGATCTGGTTGCTGGATTCTGGGATAAGATTTTCTAAATTAATCTTGGCTCACTCTCAGCTCCATCCCCCTTAGGCTCTCTGTGGGCAGCAACCTGTGATTTCAGTGAAGATCTACTGAAAGAGGAAGTGTGTTTTTAGAGCTCTCCATGCTGGTGCAAGTGTGGGAGGATACTGCGCAGCACAGACAGCCAAAATCACAGTCCTGTAGCTGTGAGTGCTCCCGTAGAAGCAGGCTTGAAACAGCCTGGCTCAACAAGTCGAAGGAAGCAACCACTACATTCATTCTCTTGGGGATAAGGAGCAATTTTCATAACACATCTGCACTGTCAGCAGAGGGATGTCTGCAGGGGCTTTTTAAAAAAGCATATGCCATTCAAATGTAACAGGGTGGTGTTGCAAGGAAGCAGGTAGGGAGAGGTGCATGGAGACTTCCCCTCACTTTGCTTCCATGCGTGCGGGTGCCACAGCCCTGGTCTTGCACTCTCAACGCAAGGGCTGCTCCTGTCTTGCATAACCAGCCACCTAGGAGGAGATGGGAGAGAGGGTAGGGTCATGACCCTCCCTACAAAGTGTGCAAAGCCACACTCAGACCCACTGACTTTTCATTTCTCCAATCATACTAATCCCCAAAGCTATTTGGGCTACCGCTGAGGATTTCATCATTCCTTTCCCATTTTCTACTCCTGTGCATTCTCATAGTGATGTCAAAATTAGAGAGACAGCTGTGAGAAGTTCAGATCCAGATGCAAACTGCAGGACTGTGGACTGCTTAGTGCCAAGCTCTGGTAATGACATCTCTAGTAATGTAACAATTATTTCCACGACAGAGGGCTGCGATGTGATAAACAGAGTGACGACACCAGCAGGCAAGTTCCAGTGGATCAAGCACAGGATGGGAGCCAGAGAGGTCTAAATTCTAATGCTACTTAATCAGGCAATGCCTTATGGCCATGGGCAAGTCCCTGATGCTTTACACCAGTCCACAGAAGCTTAACCAGTACAAATGGCATATAGGCATCTAAATTCAAAAGAACGATCCAAAAGGGCCCTGCTTCACCACCATCACTGGTAACGTGGGCATCTATCATCAGAACAGGGATTCTTCTGGACGCTAAGGGAATGGAGACTTCTCATGTGGAATAGAAGCCAGGTACCCAGTTCCATGCTCTACTGGCTTTTCTATACCGTACCTTTTTGGAGGTGCCCAACTCTCCCCATTCAAGCTACACAGCATTTTAGTTCTGACCACTATATATCACCCTGTGGAGGCATTTACACTTCCGCTGACTGGAAAGGGATCCTAGGCACGCAGACTCTTTTCTATCTGAATTGCCCTCTTGCAACTGAACACCAAAGCCCCAATTCTAGTCTACCTATTAAGTGCCTAGGAAGACTAGGAGCTTTTTTTCTTGAAGGAGCTGGATTAGCATCTACCGCTGATAATGAATTCTGCATCCGTGTAGGAGTGTGAACAAGAGGACACTTGAGGTCCATCCCAAAGCTATAAAATGCAAACTTATTGCATCTCAGGTTCACAAAGTAAAGGTGGACTGAGGTACATCATATGATCTTATTCCACCCTGCTTGAATCCCTGAAAGTCCATTAATGCATGTACTTTTGTAATCAGAACTCTTGGGGAGGTGATATGTTTTTTTAGACCAACTAGATAGTTCCAAAAATATTCTTTATTTGCAAACATTCGGGCACACACGCCCTTCCTCAGGCATAGGAGCATGCAAAGATTGTAAAATTTCTCCCAGGTGGAAATGCAATTTTTGTAACCCATTGTCAACTTTAAAGCTAAGTTGTAAAAAAGTAGCCAGGAGGACAAGAAGCCATCCATCTTTTGTATTAAGTTTTCCAGGGACTCAAGCAAGCAGGATGAAATAAAGTTTGCATTTAGATTCCTAAATCTACCAGGCACCTAATAGGTGGAGTTGGATCTGGCCCCTAATCTTTAGGCACTGCAATCCAAGTTTTTGTACGGTTTTCACCACCATAGTAGCTAATTGTATAATTAACAAGGACTAAATGCTGGTAACCCCAAAAACACTCTAGTTGCAAGAACAGTAGGATGAGCTGCCTAGGAAAATTGTGGAAGTGTCTTTATTGGAGGTCTGTTTTTTAATTTTTTCTTGAAGAAGCTGGATAGGCATCTATGTGGGATGGTTCGGGGTGAGCAAATTCTGCATTTGCCTAGGATGCTGAACTAGGAGACAATTAAACTCTGTTCCAGAGCTATAAAACACAAACTTATCTCATCTCAAGTTCATAAGGTAGAATAATACAACTCATTGCTTACCGGGTGGCATTTTCCAAAGCCCTAGAGAATGTTGCATAACCTTCAGATGAATGTTGGAGGGAATAGTACCAGGTGGCTGCATCCTCAATAAAAGAATTGGAGTCCTCTCCCCCAAGGGAATTCTGCAGGGCCTGGTAAAAGGCTGTTTTGCTGCTTACTCTTCCTTGACTTTCTTCAAATTTCTAAAGAGGAAAAATCATAGCATTAAAAACAAACAAACAGAAAAGACCCAACAAAGAATAAACTCTCTCAGGAACAATGCAGCCCCAGATCTTCCTTTGCTGCAGACATTCCTATTCCGCTCCAGGCTGATACCTGAATTCCCAGGGAAAGATGGAGTGCACGTCTCTGTCCTCAAAGCTGTTGAGCATACAGAGATGGGGAGGTTGACACGTGCACCAAAACATGCCTGGCTATTTATTCCTGGTCTCGGTAAAATAGCAGTTGCTGGGAGGCTTTTGATGTCTCTGTTATTCAAGGACGGTTTGGGGGGTTTTGAGGCTTTTTTAGCCTTTGAGATTTTTTGCATTCCTTTTGTAAATGGTAGAAGTTATTCCAAGTTGGGAAACAGTGACTTCTTGAAAAGCCTGAAGCTTAAGATTTTCCCTGAGCCTTGCACTTTCACAGGTGCACAGTGGCTGAAATTTAGTCTGATATCTTTAAAATGTTCCCAATAGTAACATCTAATAGACTATCTTTATTATTGTGGGCAGCTCATCTAAAGCAAAACATACATCTAAGTTTGCCCAGTCAAGTTACCCTATATGTTTATATTGAATATACTGCATGCCCTGCATCTGGTTTTTATCAAACAGCTAGGAAATCTCTTTCTGCAGCCTTGTACGGAAAGTGCAAAAAGCTGCAGAAGGAATAATTGCTTTTCCAAAAGTCACAGAAATTAGTGATGGAAAAAGAAGCATCAAAGTTACGCCCCTCCTGGCACCTGCATGTGACTGTCCATAGAAATCATTCTATTGTTCTGTCCTGCTCAGCTTTACCAGAGCTGGGCCCCTCCAAGGAGCAACTTTCCTGGTATTCAGTGTTAACTCTTCTTTTTTTCATTTCATCTCATTTCTGCCGTGGCTTTACAGATGGACAACACCATAAAAACATGGGTGGATGGAAGTCAGTGGGGTATTTTAATCACAATGTTTTCTTCCTTCTTGGTGTTTATATACTCTAAGGCCATGTCCATATTAGAGCGCCTGTGCGGCATGCGGTGCCGCAGACACATCCACAGTGCCACATATTGCACATTCAGCTGTTCTCCATGCTTCAAGGTAGCAGCTTGGAGGGCTTTTTCGACCCTGGGATCTCCCCACATACACAAAAGCGGAGTGACACACACAGAGGTAACATGCACCACCCAAAACTGGAGCCTGGCTGGCTGGAGCCACACTCTGGCTGCTGGCCAGGCTCAAAGGGGCAGGATCACCACTGCTGCAGCCCCAGGAGGCCCCCAGATAAGGCTGCTGGGGTCAGCATCGGGCTGGCCCTAGCCTCCCCTCCCCTACCTGGGGTAACCTGCCACATGCCAGAGGACACGTGACACAAGTGTTCCTCAAGGCTCAAGGTATGCCGCCGCTTCTTGTCCCTGGGGAAACAAAGGTCCATGCTCATGTGAACGTGGCCTAAGATTGTGTGTGTCACAAGTGTTTAGATAGTACCAATAATCTCTTACTAGGATTGATTTTACAGAAGGTGTCTCTGCTCTGAAGAGTTCAGAATCTAAAGACAACATGTCTGGAGGACAGGATGTACACTCAGAAAAAAGTGGTATTTTCCCCTCTATTTCTCTTTTATTCTTATATTTGCTGCCATCTCATTTGCTACCAATTCATGGGGGGGAAATTAAGGTTTCCTAAACGTATAGTTATCTCATGCATTCACATGAACAAGTACAACCCACAAGAGCAGTAATTCAGCCAATATATGCATCCTTAGTTCCTGTAATACAGCCTCTAAAAGCAGCACCTTCCGCTTCTTTAGACATTTCCACTGTTATCTGCATTTCATCCCATTAGTCTTTGGCTGCTCAAGACTAAGTGTGTTAGGCAGCTGTTCTGAAAGCTGTCATCTTATTTCCACCAACATCTGGGAAGTGAAAATAATCACCCAATGGAAACTTTAGCCACATTAGCAAATAAGGACACATGATTTGCATCTGGAAAGGGGCATCTGTACAGGGAAAATGGAAAAATTCAAGCATGCTTTACTATAAAACTATCCACTTGCACACACAAATGCAACATGTGCACGTAAGTACAAGTGCATTTTTCTGCAAGAAACTGAAAGCACGTCACTATGGTCTGGATTCTTGTTGGGTACTTTCTTGCGAGTCAGATCAAGTCATGATCTGCTGAGCCAGCTAGCCATGTAGAAATGAGAGTTGGAAGAAAAATGAGATTTCCATCTGTGGGAAAGTTCCTCTATTTTGAAAATACAGCTTCATTCCACTTTGGGAATTTTCCCCCGATAAGAAAATATTCCAAAAGATTGCTTCTGTGTGCTGATTTGATCTAAACATACCATAATCTAAACACTGGATATTCCTGTATAAGCCAAAAGGAGTTGAAAAGAAATGTTTGTTTCAATACTTACCTAAAAAACAAAACAAAAACAAAAAAATCCCCACGTTTCTGGAAATGAATTGATGATTTCTTATGAAAATTCTATTAAAATTGAGACGGTTTCATCAGTGTCTTCCAACATGACCAGTTTTCATCAGAAATGTCAGACCAGCTCTATGAGGAAACACTTCCCAAAAAGCACATGACATAATAGACCGGGGGACTGTGGCACCACACAGATAGCTACGTGATTCACAAAATAAACGCAGCGATTTTAATAGGAATCCACGTGTCAAAAACATTCTGACTTCTTGTGGTCTTGCTGAGCTCTTTGCAATAGAAGTCTGAGAACAACTGGAGTAGACTCTACCAGATCGATAGACACAGCTGTAGCCTGTGCCAAATTGTCTACGTTCTGCTAACTCCCAAGGGGTGACCGAGTGAAGGCCCCGTGGGCTTTTCTTCAGCATTACTAATAAGGAGGTGAGAAAATCATTAGAGATCCTGGGCAAGATTCAGTGGTTTGCCACTTTACACAAGGTACTCATAAACATAGCTGATTAAGCTCGGTTTACAGTTTTTTTAAAGTGCCGGAGTACAGCAATTAGTATGTGTAAGTGAATCTAGACCAATGTGCTATTAAAATACTAAATTAGTAACATATGGTAAGGCTCACATCCTCTGTAAGGTTAAATGGTACCTTTCTAATGCATTAGAGTAGTGTTAAGAATTAACACTTGAACAAAGAGGATAGGGGGGAGGGACCAGTAAACAAGGGTATTTTAGACTTTTAAACGGTTTTTGATCAAGGCCCTCCCCACAAGAGACTCCTAAGGAAACTGCTAGCCACAGGACGAGAGGCTCAGCACAGCCTTGCTATTGATTCCAAATAGTTAAGAGGGAAAATAACGAGTGAGAATTGAACAGTCCATCCTTCTTATGCACGGATATTAACAGTAGGTTTTTCCCCCCCGACCCAAGTCATTATAGCTACAAACTGAGGCCACAATCCTGGGATCTGTTCCATGAAGGTGAGAAGCTGTGTCCCTTTAGAAGTCCCACTGACTTGACAGGATGATCTGTAGGTGCAAGAGCTTGCCTGCAGAGATCAAATTATAGGGATGGAATAAAAGCATAAAACCCTTCACTTTCCTGCCATTCATCGACCCACTGCCTCTGGGGTGTGTACAACACCCGGGGCTTGGACGAGGTAAGGGTGAATCAGCTGAGTAAAGAAAACTTAGAGAAAACTCAGTTTTTTGTCAACTACTTAGATAGTCTCTGAAGTCCCACTTCTCCATCCCTTTGTGCAATCTATATACTGCCTACCCTGTACTAAATACAAGGTGCACATGTGCGCACGCACACACACCCACACACACACACACACACATACTGTATGAGTTCATAGATTTCACAGACATTAGGGCTGGAAGGGACCTTGCAAGATCATTGGGTTCAGCCCCTACCCAAGGGGCAGGAAGTCAGATGGCGTCAAAGGATCCCAGCAAAATAAGCGTCCAAACATTTCTTAAGAGTCCAGAGTAGGTGCCTGCATCACCTGTGCAGGGAGTCTATTCCAGGCCTCAGGAGCTCGGACAGTAAAGAAGTTTTTCCTTATGTCCAGCCTAAAACAGTCTTGGAAGAGTTTGTGACCACTGGATCTTGTCATCCTTTGTGAACCGGTGTTCCTGATGCACACCCCTCCTGTACTTATAGTCAGCCACCAGGTCCCCCGTGAGCCTGCGCTTCTCCAGGTTGAAGAGTCCTGTAGCTCTCAGCTTCTCCTCACAAGGCCTGTTCTCTTGCCATCTGATCATGCACATGGCTCTCCTCTGGACTCTCTCAAATTACGTCAAGTTAGATGAATATATTCGAGTATCTAGTCTGACATGCTGGATGTCATAAGCCACAGAATTTCCACTCAGTTTTCTGTGTACTGAGCCCAGTCACTTTTGTGTGAATAAAGCAAACTTTCCAGTCTTGATCTGAAGATTTTAAGGCCCTGTTCTTTTGGCTAATCACCCTCAGTGTTAAACATGTGCGCCTTCTCTCTAATGTGAATTTACCTAGCTTTAACTTGTAGCCACTGGTTCTTACTATGCCTTACTCCGCTAGAGGGAGGGGTAGGTTATTTCAGCCTTATGAGAATGCTTTTTGGCTAGAAGGCAATGCCTGGGGGTGAATGGAGCCACAGTTCGATGTCTCCTCTTCCTCTTCCAGTCTCCTGGCTCAAAAGGAGGGGGGCACAGTATCTGACCTCCACCCCTATGCCCTGACCTTAACCCAAACTAAAGCAGTGCACTTGGAAAGACCTCACTTCCATGTTTGTCAAAACAGTCAAAATCTACTCTCTACACTGAGCCCTTCAAAACGGTGAACCACACTTCCTTTTCTGGTTTTGAAAGAACTCAGCCCATTCTAGATGCTATTGGCAAAAAGCACTGCCACTACCACGTGTCTGTAGATGTCTGCACTCTGAGTACTATCCAAGGGACAAGTCTGTTTAAAAAAAACAAACCCTCAAGACAGAGTTAAGGGCTGAACCCAAGTCTTTGAATCCAGTCCAATGACCCACCCACTAGACTAGCTTTCCTGCCAAGCAAGACTGGGGAGCTTCCCCTCTGCCCCCTCCTCTACATCTTCTTCAAAGAGAAGCCCAATCTCGGATCTGATATAGGAGGAGAAGAGAGGAGTGGGATAGGGCAAAGACTCCTCATGTTATGCTGCAGGAGAAGGAAAACACTCCGGGTCCCCATCCACACCCACACAGATTTAGGCTAAACTCTGCTGACACCATGAGTTGATTATGTTGCCCACACTGGATTTCATGGGCAGGTTTTTTCACACCCATCGTCAGGGCTGAGATACAGCAAAGTGCATGGGTTATAAGGATCAGCATAAACAGCCATTTTTCAAACTTCTCCAGGAAGGAGAAAATGAGAGGATTTTGCAGTAATGAAGACACTATGTGCTGAGGAAGCATGTATGAATCCAGAAACCTTTGGCTTTTCAGCTGCTTTGTAATAAGGCATTTAAGTGGCTGAGATGCATGAGGATTCACAGTGTTTCAAAAAACCTAGGGAGGCAGAAACAGAGTAAATGAGGACGACAATAACCAGTGATTATTGGCAAAAAGCATGAAGACAGGCTAAGTAAGGAAGAGGGAATATCTGAAACACGGGCTGCAAACTCTCTGAAGGAGGGCCTGTCCTTGTGACTGACAGGGGCTCTGGGCACCAGCTTCAGTAATAACTATTCTAATGGAAAAGTGAAGAGGAGTATTTAATTTCTTATCCTAGCAGCTTAAGCTCTGTGCAACTCTCAGACTCTCAGTCGCAGATGCTCTGCTTTTCCAATGAAATCAGTATCAACTAGCACTTTTCAGTCATCGGTCTTTGCGGCACGTCTTCTCAGAAAACACAGTGGAATTTCATTCATCGTCTGTGCTAATGGCATGATGAACAGGAGGAAGAAAATGACACAGAATTTCATTTCCATGTCCCCATCACATGACTTGGGCAGGGTTATCCACGTTCATCGCCTTGCCACAGCAGAGATCATTATCTACTGATGGCGGGGTTACTATCACATGCCGCTTGCTTTCCTTTTAATCCATTGTGAAGGATCTGAAAGGAAAATGTGGCATTTGAAACAATCAAAAAGGGAGCTGAAAGGGAACTAATCTGGCAACCACATCCTTATTCAGAATCATAATCAGACACTATTTCAAGAGGTTCCCATTAAACCCTGCTATTACTCCTGGCAGTCTGGATGCTCCATATGTTGTACCACAGGCACCTGGGGGAGGGGTGAGATTATTGTTTTCTTGCACTTCTGCCTGCACAGCAAACAACCCTAGAATCTCACCAGGCAGGCTGCCTCGAGGCTGCTCATTTGGGGCTTTTAGGGTCCCTGGGCCTGCTTCAGAGTCAGCAACCTAGAAGCACCACAGCTCTGATCTGGGCAGTTTCCACAGAGCAGAAATTAAACAGACTGGGTTCAAGGAGTGCACATGACATTGCCAAACTGAATGTCTTGCAAAACCCAGGCATGTGCCCTCGCTGCTGGACCAGCCCTCCATCTTGCAAGTGAGAATGAAGTGGTACCTGGCCTCCTATAAAAAAGTAAACTAACCTTTTGTAAATAAGGAGCATTTCCTACTTTATTGCCATCCTAGCTTAAAATTTTCCTTTCTTTTAGCTTCCTTGGTAAAATAAATAAATAATCTCAGTATTCTGCAGTAATGTCCAGAGCATATTTTAACACTGGGCCCCGTGGCAGCAAGTTTTGATGTTTCGTACCGTTACTATAGAGTGCCATCACATTTCCAACAGGAGTTACACTGATGCTGAAGTTAAACTGGTCTGTGCTAAGCCAAATCACTGCAAGGTAAATTAGAGCTTTGTTACACCTTATGCTGTAAACTGCACGAATGTTAATTGGCTTAGTGTTGATCAGCTTCATGAAACAATCACACCCTATGGCAAAAAAAACCTCTTATGAAACTGGGACTGTCCCTCACCTGCACAGCTGTGACTTGCCACTACAGGCTTGGTGAGCAGGGGCAGGACTAGGAACCTATGTAAAATGTTTCTTAGTGCAAACAAGGTCAGCGTTGTCAGTCCCTCTCGCCACCACCCAGCCCAGCTTGCTGCTTGAACTCTGAGGGGCGCAATCCTTTTTTCTGGAGCTCACTCCCCTCATGCTGCTGGTGGTGGGAGCAGTGAGCTGGTCTGGGCAGTGGTGGAAGGCACTGAGCCCATCAGGCACTCTGGAGCTGTGACGCTTGGTCTGCCTGATGTCCCCGGGGAGGGTGAGGCACTATGACTGCCCCCCCTGCAACCCAGTGTCCCTACTCACCCTGACTCAGGAGGGGCCACTGCATCCTGGGATGCTGGAGGACTTCAACTTGGGTGGAACAGCTGTGGGGAAGTAGGCGTATGGTAATGGAACAGGAGCAAAATTAGGCAGATTAGAGATGATCCTGCCCTGGAGTGGCATAACTTTAAGCAAATAATGAGTGCTTTAAGACACTTAAAGGTGTTAACGTGTCGCCAGTCTAGGTGTTCAGAGCTCCAGAAGAGTCCTAAACTTACCGTGAAACAAGGCCCTTACTGGCTAGCTTCCACTGACCACAGGGTAAGAGCATGTACAAGGGCAGTAACTACAGAGTGGTTCACGTGCTGCAAATCCTTGCCCTTGGTTATCTTAGAGTAACTTGCCAAAATGCCCATGCCCTCAGTTTTAGTTTATTGTTTTCGATGATTGCTTTAGTATATGCTGGTCTGCTGGATAAGTGCTCATAGATGTAAATACATGCATTCATTACAGAGGAATTATATGTGGCATAAAGGTAGCAGAGAGAAAGCATAAAGGGCGGGATTTTTCACACAAGCATTTCAATAGGGTACAAGAACAGAGAATTGCCTGATGGAAAGGAACAATTGGAGGTATGCTGCCTCTACCATGACCAGTGCCAGTTGCTTCAGAAAAGACGCAAAAGCCCTGTAGTAAAACTATTAGCGTTATTACAAATTATTATAATTCCACATTATCATATAGAATGATTTATTCCTGACCCCTGCTGGTGATAGGCCTGTGTTCTGATAACCCTTATGACTCTGATCCTAGCTCATGTGTCTGCTTCTTATTCATAAGCAATTCTAATTTAGAGGAATCCTTGCAATAGGCAGGTGGGTTCACACAACAGAAAAGCACAGGCAATGATAGAGAAAATCAATCAGTTCATCAACTCAGGCACAGAGACAGAAGAGAGGAGTGAAAGAAAGAAATAACCTATGAAATTTGGACCCATAGTTGCCATTAGAGTCTAAATCCTCTAAGAAATTCAGAAGGATCAAGATGCAGGGGTTGACTTGGGCCCATTCCTATCCTGGATCATGCCAATTGCCCACTTAATATTATAGTATTTCCTTGGCAGTAACATAGAGAAGGAACATTTTATATTAACATGCTTTTGAGAGACCTAGATGTATTGGTATGTGCCAAATACAGTCTAAACCAGCCACTGACTTTTGTGCATTTTGCCTCTTCCTTCAACTAACAGTATCATTACACCGTTACACCAAGAGTGCGATTTCACTGGCTACTGAAAACCAAACTTCTTGTGGGACAACACACACGTGTATTTTTATGGAGCACAATTCAAGAACTAAGAAAGCCAGAGTATCTGTCTTGCTGCTGCCACACATTGACTTTATTGTTAATATTTACTGAAGTGCTTTAACAGCTAAGAATTTTCTCATATAGTAAAACGCAACCTACCTTAATTGCTTTCGCTCTGCTGATTAGCCCATCTTGTTGAGCACTTCCAATTAGCAGATCCACCTTCTTAAGTCGAGTTCGCTGCAGGGCTGCAGCCAAAGGCTCCTGAAGGTAGATGCCATCAACCACTGGACCCCAATACTGAAATGGCCCACTGATGGCTAAGAGCTATATTGGAGAGAGAACAACTGGCTTAGACAACTAACATTGTACCTATGTAACCTAGTTGTGTTCCCTTCCTCATCCCCATCCCTCTTACATTATTCCCTTGCTCAGGCACTCTGTGTTTCCTTTGTGGACTTGTCATTCTTGCTCTTAACATTTTCTAATAAAGTTAAACTATATGTGCGCTTTTCAAAAGTGGCCATTGATAACCACTCTCTGCTGCCTTTGAAATCTATTGCAAACATGCCATTAAATGGGATCCGTGTTCTCATCCAAACTAGCTCTCTCAAGGGACTGGTACTGGGATAGAGGGAAGCTCAGTAGCGAGTGTCTGGCCAGACTGAGAATGACTGAAGGCTGTTCCCATCTGACTAATGTTTGCTCAGCTGCCTCCCTAGAACAAATCACTGGGCTGATGGTCTCAGAGAGGACAAGTTCCCCCTATAAAGTAACTGAAAATCACAGCTGACATGAACTGGGGCCTTTTGGTCCTAGAGGTGTCACATTTGGCTTGGGGATGAGGCCTAGTGCTGGGTTGTGAACCGGGGAACTTGTTACTGAAGCCTCTGCTCCCCCATGTAGGAAGAACCCCACCCTCCAAGTGGTCAGTACAGCACCTTCTGTAAGCATCAATACTTCCACTGAAAAGAAAAGCACAGGCATCATTTCACCCTGCTGCTTCTGCAGACAGCTAGGCACATGATTCCCACTGACATTAGATCTTGTCTATGTAACTCTGGTTGCAGATTTAAACCCAGCCGGCACATTTCCATAGTCAAAGTGAAACTGAAGTCACTGATGCACTGAAGTGAATGCTGATTTACAAACACTGAGGATCAGACCAACAGTCTTTTACGATTCTGCTTGCAAGTTCCTGCAGTGCTACCTCTATTTCCCACCTACAATACAGATGGACACATATTTTGCTGTACCTTAGTCTGAGCATCGTTGAGCACGCTGGCAGGCAGCTGACGAAGGCAGGTTATGGTTTTCTCACTGCTGGATGAAGGGCATCCTAATTCATTAGCCAGAACCATCACTTGGTTTTGGGCTGTCTTCTTACTAATCACTGACACTGGAGAAAAAGCAGAGCCTCCCTAGAAAAGAAAACAGGCTCTCACTTAGCTGATCATGTAGATATGTGCTTCCTCAGTGCATGCTAAAAAATCCAACATAAAAAAGTGCTCAGGCACTGAACAAGAACTTGACTTTGCAAGAGGACCAGTGAGATCCAGTGATTAGAGCACAGGTTTATTTATTTATGTATTCAATTTATATCCTGACACGTCCAGAGAAATAAACCCAGGGAAAATTGTATTCAAGTGAAAGGACAAAAACAAATGGATCTAAGTAGGCCACGGATAAATTCATTCTGCAAGTTAGCCACTAAAGGACTAAGGTTCTTGAAGTCTCCCAACAGAAGGGACAAAACACTACATTTAGGATGGGGTTTGGCCAGGGTAGGAAAAAGTCTGTGTGTTGTGATTGCCTGTAACTGGGGACTGAACAGGAGGCCCCTTCCAGTCCAGTGTTCCTAGAATAATATTCACGCCCATGTGATTTGCAATGGCTATGACTTTTGCTGAACTTATATCACAAAGTAATTACTGTCATTTGTCTTTTGGAGGTGACTGAAGGCAGTGACCAAAACTGAGGCCCCATTTTGCTTGACACTGTAACAACAGACAAGTGGTCACACTTCCTGCCCCTTGGGACTTAAAACCAAACTAGTCTTCCTGTTAAGTCTGTCTCCTCTATTTCTTAGCACTCTAGGGATAGCAAAAGTTCAGAGAGAGCAATGATGAGTCCCAAGACTAATCCCAGTGATGCTGATGATGATATTATGAACAGAAAGGAAGCCAAGCCTATACTTTCAAAGTTCATGCAGAGAACTAACAACTGGCTGGGAAAAAATATCCCTTTACAGTTGAGAACTTGACCTGGAAGATACCGTGCTACAGTGAATGTGGAATTTTAACATTGCTCTTCAAAGTATACTTAATCTTTGAATCAATTAGCCAGAGCAACTATAAGACCAGAGGAAAGATCAGAACCCAGGAGTTCCTGGCTTTAACCCCATGGTCATGGTACTGCACTCTCCCCGTCGCACACACCTCATTCCCATGCTTCCCGCCTCAACTTCTCACAGCTAGGAAAAGATGGTCCAATGCTGTTGAGTAAGCCACCTATTTCAAATGCAGGTATATTAGCATAATCTGATAACATCTAACCTAGAACAGCATGGCTGGAAGAGCTGTGACATAGTTCAAGTGACTAATTTCCAAACATAGATCAGTTTATAATAATAACTTCACAGATGCTTTTCCGTCCTCAAAAAAAAAAAAAAGCAAAAAACCCCAAGATACATGATATAAGCATATGAGTGAATCTGATCTCCTCAACTGATTAGCTGTTTGCAGTATAAAAGAAATTAAATGCAAAACCTTGAACAGAAAAACACAAACACTGAGCAAAGAAAAAAATAAACTCATGTCAAAACTGATTTTTAATCTGATGGCACCAAATACTAGTTCTCTAACAACTGCACTGAGGAGTTAAAAACAGCCTTGCCCATTTCTGCCCGTCTAAGCAAG
Organism: Crocodylus porosus; assembly: GCF_001723895.1. Lineage (NCBI taxonomy): Eukaryota > Metazoa > Chordata > Crocodylia > Crocodylidae > Crocodylus > Crocodylus porosus. The sequence goes on along the minus strand of NW_017728886.1, from coordinate 258,402,101 downwards.
TACCTACTGGTTGTGATGACTGAGGCAATCAGCTTCCAAATATAATTAGAAAGACATTATTGTTTGGATGTTGAGCCAGTTGTACAAGCTCACTACATGTATAACTTCCACTGGGCCTATTTTACTATGCTTCTGAAGGATTTTTCTCTTTTGTTGAATCAGTTAAAAGAAAAAAAATGTGATTTAGAAAGAAAGAATAGTCATTTATTCATTAATTTACGGCTGAGCTGCAAGGCTGCTGTAGCTAAGCAAAAGGAAGGCTCTAAGTCAGACTAACCTGGTGGCCTTTTACGATCAGATCACCAGATCATTAAATGCAGGGGTAGCAGTGGATATAGTCCTCCTGGACTGCCGGAAGGCAGTCTCTCACCCCATTCTCATTAAGAAACTGGGGGGCTGTGGTGTAGACACCCACACAGTCAAATGGGTCGCCAACTGGGTGGAGGGCCGCACCAGAGGGTGGTAGTGGATGGGTCCTTCTCAATCTGGAAGGACATGGGCAGTGGGGTTCTGGAGGGCTCGGTCCTCGGGCCCGCACTGTTCAACATCTTCATCAGCGATTTGGACCAGGGGGTAAAAAGCACCCTGTTCAAATTTGCTGATGACACTAAGATGTGGGGGGA
>NW_017728886.1:258399491-258400801 GCF_001723895.1 Crocodylus porosus | reverse complement strand
GTTCCTAGAGAGGCAATTAGCTAGGCAGTAATACCTTACCCCAATATAGGACTGGTGAACCTTGATTCAATGGTGACTGTCAAGCACTGTGACATCTGTGAATGAAAAGCACCAGAAGAGCTAGATCCTCTAGCATGTTGACCTCCTTGGGTACTGCAAAGGAAGGAATGGGTGGCTTCACTGCCTCCAGTGGAGGAGCTTGTAGTAGGTGTAAAATTTGCGATGTATACTCCTGCTCCTCCATCCCTACAGACTCAGCACAGACTAATACCAGAGCAATATCACACTTTCACTATCTCTAGCAAGTGCAAGTTAGAGCATTCTCCCTCCAGTGTTCTAGCAAGAACAGAGACTCATGGAGCCATCTGAGAGAAGCAAAGTGCCTGGCCTTACAACTGACTGCATGGCTGTATTGTACCTAATATTGGCACCATTTTCCCCTGCTTAGAGTTGAGTGTGCTCAGCATCTCACAGAAAGTGCCTGGCACACTCAGAACTGTGCTGTTTGCGATTATGAGCAAATTTGGCAACTTCTCTGTGTTCCACTTTCCCAATCTGTAAAATGAGGCAACTGTCTAGTACCCATTTTTGCAAAGTGCTGCTTACTGCTGGAGAATAGATAGAAAGATGAAGGCCATCTAAACACAGCTGGGTGCATCTACACTTGCACTTTACTGAGGAGCTGACTAATTTGCTCCACAGTAAAGTATCATTGTCTACATGTGTGATCATATTATGGCACATTAAATTAATTTACTACATTGTAGGATAGTACTGCCTGACGAGCACTATTCTACAGTGGAGTAGCTATGTATGCTAAAATGCGTGTGTGGACTGTGACTGCCTGCCAGCTAGTTCTGCCCTGCAGCACCTTCATGCCCCAACCAGCCCCTCCACAGCGTGTTGAGCCGGGGCAGAGCAGCTCTAGGCTAGCAGTCTAACCCCCCAGGCCTCCTGCCAGCCAGGGCTGCTCCACCCAGGCTTAATGTGCTGTGGTCCAGGGCGCACAAAGAAATGCTGCAACCAGAAGCGATAAATTCTGGCATGAACTGTGGAGTAATTAACATGTAGCAATAAACTGGAGTGGAAGGCACCAAGGCCATCAGGCACTCTGGGGCTGTGGTGCTTGCTCTGCCTGTCGTCCCTGGGGGGCAAGATGCTATGTTGGGCCACTCTGCAGCTGCTACATGTTAATTACATGTGTAGATGCACCGGCTAGCCACGTCCAGACGAGCATGGCCGTGTGGTATGTGGTGCCGCAGACACGTCTGCAGTGCCACATACCACATATTCGGCTGTTTTTCACTCTG
>NW_017728886.1:258377008-258399217 GCF_001723895.1 Crocodylus porosus | reverse complement strand
ACTGCTAATTGTCCCCAGGAAGCCAAACATCCAAGCCACTGAGTGTTAAAAATTCAGGTCCATCGAAGGACTGGTTTCGGAGCATCGCCTCTAGTTAATTGCTTAATGTACCTGAACATTCTGATTTGGAGGAATTCAAAGAGTAAAAGTGAAGACCCTCTCCCAACAAGGCAACTTTTACTGATTAGAACAGCCCCTCACTCTGTCACATTGCCATGTCCACATGGTTGGAGATTCACTCCTGCAAAACATGCATTGAAAACGTGAGCTGGACCTCCTGTCGTTGCACCCAGTTGTGATAATTAAATGCAACAACTGTTTCAGTCATGACCCATTCTTCTGATGGTTTCTCTTCTTGTTGTCCCTGAGTAATAGAACTGGTTAAGTACTGGGGGTTTTCATTGGAAAATGTCAGTCCATCAAAATCAACACTGTTCAAATGTAATATTTTTGAAAAAAGCTTGTCAAAAAGGTTTCCCAGGCCTTGGATGGAATTTCTGGTGGTGGTGGAGAAAAGGGAAAGAAAAAGTGCAAGAGACTCAACCCAGAAGAGTTTGTAATCCAGCGGTTAGGGTATTTTACCAGGATATGGAAGTCCCAGGTTCAAGTCCCTGTTGGTCCTGTTTTAAACCAAGGTCTGCCCTGATTTAAATGCAACTATTCATTGGAGCAAGGTTTTGAATCTGGCTTTTCCACATGTCAAATGATTGCCACAAGCATTTGGCTGTAGTCAAGCCGTATCTCTCTCTTTCATACCTAATGAATATTTAGTTGTTAACAGAAACAGCTCCAATGGGAGAGACCCATGCAAGAACAGATGACACCTTTGCAATGAAAGTCATCCCTTAGAATGTGAAAGACTAAATTAGGAGGAAATAGGGGACTGAACCTGAGTCTCCTATTAAGTGCCACAATACTAGGAGATTGACAGGGGCAATTCTAGGCTTTTGAAAAGGGAGCTATAGATACTGTGGTGCATCATCCAGTTAAAAAGAAAATACAAGTAGTACTAATGTGCTAGGGGCCTGAGGTTATATTATTCAGTTTAAGGCCAAATTAAAAACAAATATTACTCTACTAAAATATGTGCTAATTTACTATTTCATATACTATGCATACAAATGTAACAAGCAAAAAAAGGACAATATGCTGTTCATTACTTGTGTAGTCATTAGAATTAAATGTGCATCTCCTTTTCAGATTTATAAAAGGAAACTTGGCCTTCTTGGGCATCTTGACAGCACATCCAGTATTTCACTGAAAGTTATTTCCACAGCTCACTTAATGTCCACCTAAGTTAATATTTCCACACCTGAGTTAATGTTTTTAGTTAGAGTCAAAAACATTCTGCAGGGCCACATGGTAGGAGCTACATTACCAGGAGGAGAGCTTGATTAAGGGGACATCAAGGTCATTAAAGAAGAGATGAGGTTATTAACAGATGTGGAAAGAAGAGTTTAGAAAGAATCAGGTAGATTATAATGAGCCATAACAACTCCCTCAGTGCCGCCTGAATAGAAATGCCGCAACCACTGCCAGGCAGTTGGTTTTAAACTTTGGGTGGACAAGGAATCAAAGCAGGTTGCAGCTGCAGCCTCCTGGATCCACCTGTTTCAACCCCATGTGAAATGGGGTGACTTTTTGAGGGATTTTTCTACTCAAAGGTCTGGACCTTTCCATAAAAAATAGAATGGTTGTCGAACATCTGACTTTACTGAATTTCCTGATGTTCGTCTTCAATCTTGCCAACTTCTAAGGAGGACTAGAAAGAAACTAATTTAGTGGGAAAAGAATGGACTAAATCATCATCTGGGGTAAATCAACAGAATCTACTACAATTTCAGAGGGATCAGAACTAGTACTCTAATTAAAGTGGACCTGCTCGCTCCTACATGGGCCTAAACTTCAGTATATTCTCAGAACTCCAGTAACACCTACTGCTTCCAAGTTCACTGTGGTCCAGTACAGCACTTTCATTACATGCCTTTTTGGAGCCACTGGGTAACCCCATTGATTTCAAAGCACATGTTCCATTTCTTTGCTGTATCAGGTCTAGAAAAGCAAAAGTGACTGCATGTAACTTTTGCTATAAAAGCAAAAGTAGTGAGTCAAGCTGCAGGAAACTTTTGCAGCGAGGTGAAACAGCTACACCATTTTTTTCTCAGAGGGAGGAATGTGGCCAGCTGAGGTCAAAGAGAGACACAAGCTATGCAAGTCAGAAAAAAATTCAAGCTTTCCCAAGGGTGTCTGGGGGCTTCACAGCATTCAGAAGTGTTTTGGGGGTGGGGGCAAGAGTTACTTTGGAGTCCCTTTCTTGTCGCATTTTTGCTCTTCCTTCTAGCAGCAGCAGTTTTGCAACAGGCGCAGGAGTTCCTGTTGTGTTCTTTTCCATGGCAGTGGCCACTTCCTCGATCTGGTTTTTGTGATAACGTTTGTATTCAGGAAGCAAGTCTTGCGCTTTAGCTTTAAAATGTCTATAAGATCCAGTCCTGTGCCTTAGATTTGACAACCACTAGCTTTTTTGGTGGTGGTGGTGGCTGGGGGTTGGTCGGCAGAGGACTCAAAAAATGTTTAAAAAGCAATAGCGTTATTTCCCCTCCCTCTGAAATTTCTGCCAGGATCTGGGGGGAAAAAATGCTGAGGTTCCTATTAATATGACTTAGACAAGTAAAATTGTACAAGTTCCTTGTTTTTGTACATTCACACCACCGTTTGAGCTCATTGCTTCCTCATCAGCTGGCCTCAGGAACAAATGTGTGAAAGCAGAACCTGGACACTACTCAGAACAAAGTTCCTCTTAATTTCAGCAAACGGCTCTCATATTCAACAGCAATATTTTTTAAATAATACGCCCACACTGGTATGCAAGGCCAGGACACAGAGGGGGAAAAAACCACAGGAGAAGAAAAGCCTGCATTTTTCTTAGTCACCTTCACTATAGGAACGATCATATCGTTGTCTGAGTATCTGCTGTAACCGGGGACAAAGTGGATATTAGCTTGAAAAGAAAATGGACCTGTTTGGACAGATCCAGAAGGGGCAAAATAATTCCTTATTCGCACTGCCCAAAATTCACAGTACTCCCAACCAAAAGCATTATAAAATCATGAATCATCATCTGTGACACTATCAATGAATCAGGCACTATACATCACTGGCTTAAAAATAACTTGGGGCTCTTTTTGTAATTTGTGTTATGGGGTTTTAAGTCACTTGAGTTGATGTTGCTTTGCTAATATTTTTAGGACACTGATCTCATATTCATATGGTTCCAGGAGATGGGTCTTCAAAGAAAATACCGTGAGATTTGTAATAATATCTTGAGAGTTTGCAGCACTGTCTCTGTGGAGAAGACGACTCCAAAGCCTGTTTCCTGCTTAAATCCCCTCAAAATAGGCCTTAGCTGGGACATGAAATCATTCATGGCTCCTCTCTGACAGTCTTCTCGGAGGTGACTCACCATGCCCCAAGAAAAACTATCAGACCTCTTGTTAACCTCATTTCAAAACTGGGTTGTGAACAACTGAGAACAAACTGAGAGATTTGGGTTGAGCAAGCCTGTGTACTGATATTGCATCTTTCCAGCTTACAGGAACAGAAGGAAGAATTATAATGAGCATTGTGCAACTTTAATGAATGACCGTTTCATTGAAAAGGTGGCATTATGTGAGCCGCTCAGGGCCAGATCCTATTTTACCTATTTGGCGCCTAAGTGTCATCCTATTCCAGCCTGCTGAGTCCCTGAAAAACTGTTAATACAAAAGGAGGGCAGGTCCTTCTCTTCTTTACTGCTTTTTTTCCATTTAGTCTTATGCTAAGATGACATTAATTCATGCATTAATGAGTTTCCAGGGACCTGAGTGGGGTGGAATAAGATTGCACATGGGTGCGTAATACAGTACGTAGAATAAGAGCCATCTCTTAGATTGGAAGTACTTGGAGACAGACTGGCTTTTCTGTTCTGTGTTTGTGAAGTACGTATCATAATGCCTTGGTGTGTGTTGAGGGCTTTCTATGCTACTCCAGTAAAAATAGTAAAGGCTAATTACTGTAAAGGAGACCATGCAGGATAAGGGGAACAGACCGCCAATGCCAAACCACTTCTTTCTTCATCACGTTTATGCTGAATACTCACTTCTGCAAAGTCTTTCATTGTTGATCCCCCAGCAAGCTACAAACCAGAAACTGGTGGAGCAGCTCTACTGCCAAGCTCTCTACATCCTCTGTCCCAGGTGCCTTTATTCATCATGATGTTCTCCTTTTGTTTTTGGCTTAGTTTCGAACTGGTAATCCTTCAAGGGCAAAGCTGTGCCCTTCAATACATGTGTAATAGAGTTGTCCTGGATGGGTACAACAGGACAGAATCCTTCTTATCCGGAAAGGGCACTGTGCACATCAACAGCAATAACCCCAAAGGCAAGACGGGGATATCTCTAATAAGTGCTCAGGCTAATGACATGGCCCACATTTCCATCTGACCAGGCAGCATCAAAGACCGTTCATAACAATAATGACAGCCTTATGATGCATTAATGGTGGTGCTCACAGAAATCTATGCACTTTCCAGACTTGGGTGCATCGAGCACGTGGACACTACAGTGGCGGTCTATTCAATCATCAAGTCAGCTCTGGATATCGCAGACCCTTTCATTTCAGCCAGTCCACTTCTGCTGTACTAAGGCGGCACTTGCATTTGGCTCAAGTGCATGTTCCAGGCGGGTGCGCTGGGAATGTGGGTACCGAAACTTGTTACCAACTTGTAAGCTATGCTATGAATTTATAGCACCTCAGCTACTCTCTGCGGTGCCTGCACACATGCACAACCTTACCCCATGATTAAAGCAAGATAGGTTCATTGAAGAGGAAGCTACCCCACATTGACCACAGGGTAAGAGTGTGCGCGCGGGCTGTCGCCACAGAACAACTGACACCGTTCATTCGTACCCAAACTTACCTCACGGTAACTTTTGTGTGCCTCTGCCTAGATTGGCAGACATGAAGAGACGGAAAAAACAAATATTTCCCTTGGTGGCTTGTGCAAATGGTAAATCACTCTCAGTGTTAAAAAAAATATATGTGCTTTGATTCTAATCTCAATTTGTTTGGCTTTACCTTCCAGTCTCCGGCTCTCATTACATCCTTCTCCACTGAACTAGAGAGCCCATTTTGAGTTCCCTTTTCTCCCCAGGAAGGTCCTCTCACTGCAAGGCAATTGCCTCTCAGTCTGCTGGCTGATGAACTAAAGTTAGCTTGCTTTTTTGGTCTCTCACTGCTGGTATTGTTTTCAAATAATTTTCATGGCTCTTTCCTGCTCCTTCTCCAAAATCCCAGTCTCTGCTAAAACGTCCATGCCACGACTGTACACCGTGCTCTCACAGCAGTCTTGCCAATGCTGTGTACTCACAGCTCTCCTGTTTATATGGCCCAGAGCTGCATTATGTCCCTTCTGCCACAGTGTCACTCTAAGAGCTGAGACTGAGTTGCTTGTCCCTACTTTCCAGGAGACGTTCCCCCATTCTGGAGGGATGCTCTGCATAGTCCCTAGAGGTATCATGTTGCAGGTCATGGAGCTTACAGCCGGACACAGCTTGTAGAAGGAGGTGCTATTTGCAGGGAAGAGTACAAAAAATGTCATACTGGATCAGATCATGGATCCATCTAGCTGATGCCCTCTCTCTCAGAGTGAAAAAGAACAGATGCTAAGGGCAGAGTATTTATACAGTCTGTCCAGGCTGAGCAGTCCCCTGCCTCTCTTCTAGGGTGGCCATTCATCTGGTTTTATAGAAGAAAGCCCAGTTTTCTACTACTCCGTCCTCTTGATAGTAACCATGCCTTTATGTCCTTTATTTTCTTCTGCAGACTTCCACCAGCCTGACATAAAGGCGTCCGGTTTCGTATCAAGAGGACAGAATAGCAGAAAACCGGGCTGTCCTCTATAAAATCAGACAAATGGCCACCCAACTCACTTCCCGTATACCTTCTAGTTTTCAGTGGCCTAGGAAGTCTGAAATTTGGAGGGTGCAGCCTTATTATCATGTTTAAAGTATGGCAGTTGAGTAGCATTTGCTTTTCCCTGGAAAAAATAATGGTAAGGTTTTCCAGATTCCCAGCAAAGCTGGCATGAGACTTCAAGATGTGCAAAGGATGAAGGCTCTTGTGCATGAGCTCAGAAGAATCACTTCAGATATAGGAGGCTGCATGGAAGAAGCAAGACTACTGGGAACAGTGGTAGATCTGTGTGGCAAGGAGAGTCAGAGGGAAGAACAGCAGGGCAGAGATATGAAAGCATCTGCTGTGGCTAGCTCAGATGTCTGAAGAGCAGGAGGGGCAATAGCCCCATGGGAGACACCGCTGCTGTCTTGGGAGGAAGTGTTGGTGCTGCCAACAGCCAGGGAGCTAACACTCCCCTGTGCCACTGAATCCCATCACCCCCAGGACACAGCAACACTGAATTCGGCAGCATGTACGGTACCCTTAAGGCAGTCCTGATTCCTGCACCCTGACCCTTCACCCAGGATCTGCCCTGACAGCCGATCCCTCCCAACTGCCCCAACCCCAGACTGCTCCCCCTCGCTGGTCTTCCTGTCCCCGGGTGCCACAACAACCCCATGCCCCTTCCTAAGTGCCACTCTAACTTCCATCACCAGCAACCCCTTACACTTGGGGCCTAGGACTCACACCCCTGTCACCCACTGCACCCCTGTTACACTACTGCTCAAATGACTCGCTCACCGCCTGCTGGTTAAGATATCAAGTCAGCAGCTTTCAGTTACAGGATACAAATGCCTCTGGCATGACTTGCAGAGCCCAACTGAATCCCATGGCAAAACGCTCCTTGATTTAGATTGGGGAGCAGCAAGCCGAACGTGCAGCATCTATTCCATTTAAATCATGCTGTCAGGCTGTTGTGTGGACACTACATTAGCACTACCATGGTTGCAGAGGTGGAAAGCCCTTGCCTATCAGCAAAGCATTAGCAATCAATAGTCCATAACTTTCTCCACCAAGAATTAATCTGATTTTCTTTTAATGTGCTTCTGTTGGGCCCAAGATTGTCCATGTTTGGAAAAAAGCATACCCTCCTTTGCCAAGCAGATGTGCATTTCAGTCCAACTTTATGAAAGTTGCCTGTCTCAGTGCTACAATTCCAATGAACAGGCTGATGCCAGGGCCCCTTTCCAACAAAGCAAAGAACAATGAATAAAAACCAAGCTTGTTGTGCCTTAAGGGGTTTCTCCAGCAGCTCCAAACTGCTACATGGTGGGTATATCTACATGTGTAGATAATTAGAAGCAATAAACTCCAGTGCATATTGTGCTGGAGTTTATTGCTACCGGGTGCCACTTTTGCATGCATGTCTGGGACTGCAACACATTAGACTGGGTCAGAGCAAACCCAGCTGCCAACCCAGGGCTGCTCAAACCTGGCTCAATGTGCTGCAGAGGGCATGGCTGGGGCATGAGGGTGCTTCAGTGCCAGCAGGCAGCTCCCACATTGAAGCACCATCTTGCCCCAGCCATCCGGGGCATTGCTGCACAGTAAATAACTCTGTAGCAAGACAGCACTTGTATTTACCAGAACTATCCTACTGCGGAGTTTATTAGGCCTAATAAAGTTACACATGTAGACTGAGACTGAGACTGAGTTCCTTGTTCTGCTGCTTGTCACTGGTTTCCAAGATGCTCGCCCCCATTTAGAGGGGTGCTCTGCACTCTTTGTTCCTAGTGCTATAATTTCTCCTAGACTGAGTTGCTTGCGCCGTTGCTTGTCACTGCTTTCCAGCATGAAAGAGCTAATTAGGCAGTTCCGCAGTAAACGTCTCATGTAGACATGTCCAGTGTGACGGGTTTCAGTGGACTGAAAACAAGCTACATACTTACCTGGAGTATGCGCTTACATACACTTAAAGTTATTATACCTCACTTCCAAGTTGTCCTGAAGGACTAGCTCACCTCCTTCCTCATTTCAGATGCCAATTATTATGAGAGCTATATAAAGTGCAATTAAAGTTACAGAGTAGATAGTGGAGCTGTCAGATGCACATATGCAGCTTAGGCACTTACCATTTTTCTGTTTGTGGGCTATCTCAAGTAAGGAAAACTCCATGCACCTCCTGCCACAGAACTGCAGTTTGGAGAAGCAATCAAGTCCCCAGAATTAGACCTTAACGGGCAGCAATCATCATGCAGCACTGAGGTAGCAATGGCTGCTGTCAAACCAAGTCTCCCAGAGCACTAGATCTGTGAGCTTGTGTTGGCTCAGCAGTGCAAACCCACTTCCACCTTGAGCCTCTCAGTAACTTCCCTTCCCCTCAAGGTAACAACTGTGAGCAGAGCACATTAAAACACAAAACTCCCCTGTAATTACTGTGGTTCAACATTTTGGCACATCTTCTGTCCTGGGACTTTAACCAGGCTCCCTTGGTTGCAATAAATCCTACAGAACAGCTTCTATGCTTTTTTAGCCTTACACATTTTCCATTTCATGAAATATCATGGCTTGACAATGAACTTTTGCTTGCAGCCATTCTCAGGCCGACATATCAATCAACATCTGCATTCGAGAGAAATTTTTTTTAATCCCACTGTATAAGATTACTCATATCAACAGTCCAGAGTACACTCAGGGCACAAAAACAAAACAGAGCACTAGGCTGTCAAGCAAGCTAGGCACATCTGTACTCATGCAACTGCCATAGGCTCAAGGAGTGACTTTTGAACAGGTCGTTTCATAGCTCAGTGCTTCAGAAATGACAAAATTGACCGCCATAAAGGTAGCAGGAGGCTTAATTCAGTACATTGCATGATGCCTTCTGAGATTAGAAGGGGCTTTATAGACAGGTCAACATTATTTATTTCACTGCTGCTGTTGAGCAGGCTACATTAAATACTTTGAAACAGGGGTGTGCCAGGGATTGGATCAAAGGGCTGAGAATGAGGAAGATGCTGGGATCTAGTCTGGCTTAAGACAGGATCATGATCATGGTCAAAGTTTTGTACCCTGGCCTGTCTAGCTGCAAACCCAGAAAAAAAACAGGACCTTATGGAAAATAAGTTGCAGGCTTTGGAGGTTGAACTTTATTAGATATATGTAGTAAGGGGGAGGGAAGAATAGAAGTTGGTGCTTTACTGATTTAAAATACAAATTATTTGTGTTCATTTGATTATCTGATCTGATCTGATCAAACAAACCATTGTGTAACATGCCCAAGCCCACCCCCCCTGCCATTTTCCTCAGCATATAGAGAAAAAGTGTCACTGAGACCTCAAGTAGTCACTTGCAACAGGAACCTCATCTGTTGAAAACACTTCAAGCCTTCCTTCTTTCTCAGAGAGGAAGTATGTGGCCTGTTTGACAAGTGCCGTTCTACATGACAGGGTGAACTTCACAACACACTCATTCGACTGGCTGCTTCTCAACCTCATCGGCTAGATTCTGCTAGCGGCATGAACACTGTATTATGACTTCTCCTTTCTAAAGCCTACTTCAAACTGGAATACAATGCTCTGCATTTAAAGGTAAGCACTGCTCTGCTATGTTTAGGATTGTCTAACTAGTGGGCCAGATCTCCTAATGCATATTTAAGTCAAAAGAAGATTTGTCCCCAGTAACTGCTGAAGCATGGACCTTATACATGGAAGACAGAGATAGAAAAGATATATTAAATCATGTGGCCTTTTGCTCCTTGCTATGGTTTTCTGCAAAACAGAAATGAATGCATACTTTATTTCTATTGAATATTTAAAAAAAAAAAAAAAAAAAAAACTTTAGAGGAAGACTGAAAAGCCTTTAGGGAGGCAAAGATTAATGTGCCTTCATTTGAAATAAATGCCACAAATGAAACAGCGGGTTTGGGTTTTTTAATCAAATTGCCAGGGGGGTTTGTGATGAAATGTTTCTGTTTTCCCAGGGTACCTAGATTTTACAGTGGTTTTCATATGCTTTTATTGATACAGCATTAAGGATCTCTCCTAAGTTTTCCAAGCACATACTACATCCCAAGAGGTACAGGGAGCTAAATTTTGCCAAGTGATCCAAACCAGGGATTTATAAGGAAATTTGGGTAAAATACTTAAAGACGCAAATAGTAAAATGCGTTTTTTCGAATGTGTAAGTCATGGATTCCTGAATGTTATCAATAACAGTGACTATGTTTCTCAAGCTGCAAGGACTTAGGCACATATTTCCTATGGATTTTAATGAGTATTAAGTCTTGAGTACCGATTTGAAAACGAAGGTGAAAAATACACAAATACAGTAACGCAGAAAAAGTGTACAATATATTGTAAATAATTAATCCAGTACTTCCTCAGCTGAAATGTGCTAGTTGGTAAACCTGTTCCTTGCAGAATGGAAGATGCTTGTGTTTTTGTTTTTTTGTTTTTTAAATCTTCCTTCAATCTTCAGAATATAACTTTACAAAATCTCTAAAAAGCAGTTTCGTTTCAAACATACTATAGTAATTTAAATAATCCAACACTGTATCCTCTTTAAAAAGTAGGTACTGTGGAGAATAAGTTTTTGTGCTGATCTTTTTGCAGCATCAAGGTATTGCCTTCCTTGGTCCTCCTGCTTTGCCTGTAGCAGGTTAGGGTGTTATGTCTTATGGTTGTGTCAGAGTTGACTATGTAATTTTTCTAATACATTAAACAATGGATTTGTCTGGGATGGTTTGGATAGGTATGATTCTGCTTCACGCAGGGGGCTACACTAGATATCCTGTGGAAATCCCTTCCAGATCTGCTTTTCTTAGATTTTGGGTCAAAAGGGACCTTAGTACATCACTGAATCCGAAGCGTTTCCTGACAACGACTAGGATCCCACTTCCCACGAGCAGGTTTGAGTTCACACCCAGGATTGAGCTCACAACCTTTATGCCACAAGCTCAGTGTGCAACCCCTAAGCCAGAGGACAAGATGCACATAATTTCTATTAATCCATGAGATGCAAATAAATATTCAGTGAAAACCTGTACCTAGAATTACTTGCGTTCTCAATTTAGGTTGCTAAGACCGCAGTCCTTTGATGGCATTAATGTGGATTGACTCCTTGGCTTGCATGGAGCCCTACTGAAAGCACTAGGGCTCTGGGTGGATACAGGAGTCTCTCTGCAAAGAGCTCATTATATACGTAGAGCCTTAGATGTTTAAGTACCAGTTTGTGGTGCAGTCAAACACCAAGAGGTCAAAGTAACTTGAACTGTGTTTGCAAATTGTCATGGTTAGAATTATTTGCTCTCTGAAACGGTATATCCCCAAAGCATAAGACTGGCCAAGGAGTGCTGAGTGCAAATTCATTCCTTACAGTGAAATGTAAACACTTGCGAGAGACTTCAGAACCGATCTTCATATGGAGAATGCCACCTCTCTCCTTCCAAGGAGAAAAATGGTTGCAATATAACCTTCAGTGACTGTTATTCCTCAAAATTGTGAGGCAATCACAGCAGGCCTTCTGGGCTGCTGCTGGCATTATCTGTCATTATTGTATCTTCAGCAAGCCCCAGTGAACCAGCCTATGAGTCTGCCATCAAAACCTGCAATTATTGTACATAGGGGATATTTGCCCTGCCTATATCCCAAGCATTTGCCACAAAATTTATGATACTTAAATGCTTTCAGTAGGCTCCTTGTTATACGAATTTAACCTATAAAGCTAACTGTTTAACAGTTTAGTTAGATGACAAACAACTGGCTCATCCATAAACCACAATGCATGCTACTATGCAGTTACCTATCTGTCTTCCCAAATTGAAGAAAAATAGCTTGAGTTATTGTGCGGTGATGGAGTAACACATCCTGCGGAAGGACATGTTGCTTACCTGCACAGTCTAGCTGTGTACTTAACCACATGCAGTGCTATTTAGCATTTGATTATGCCAAATAAATCAAGGAACATAGGAATATATAAACTGAGTAACAGAACTGGAAAGAGCCTCCTAAGACATCGAAGTCTAATTTCCCCAGCTTTACTATTCCCTATCCCTATGTTCCAGGCCAAACAGGTGGTGGTGATACTGATAATCCACCACCACCAAACAATTTATTTCACAAAGCCCTGTCCCCCCTTGAACAAGTTCCCCATGCCATCGTTTCCATTCCAAACACCCACAGAGAGTGAAGTGTATGGAAATGTATTCTTGAGCCCATTAGAGAACACCAAATATGCTGTTATTCTGGCTAAGCGTTTAATGGTGAACTTCATTTGCAAAGCACGTGGCAGTCCAAGGGTTCCTCTTCACAAATGCGATCACTCTGGAGGAGTTCACCATGGGAAACTTGCGCCTTTTCATTTTCTTTTCTCTTTATTGTAAACAAGTGTAATTAACGTCAGTGAATCTGAAGATGGAAAATGTCACCGAGATAGATAATGGAACGAGATAACTGCAATCACATGGAAACGCTAAGCGTAATTGAACAAATACTGAAGAAAAGCATACACTTAATGCATGGCATTTAGAATTTCTCAGGGGGGCATTCAGGAAATAAGGTACCATTTTGTGATGCTACAGATGGCATAGTCTAACCAGAATAGCCTACCTTCAGATAACCACATGCTCTGCTAACAAACTTATTTGAGGAGCACTTTAATGGATAGAGGCACTGAGGCCTTATGGGTTCTGACAAGTAAGTGACTTTGCATTATCCAACTTTATAAAACTGAGCAGGTCAAGGGCCCTGCATTGAGTATGGACAAAGCTACTGATGAAGGCAATGGAAGCCAAGTTCTTAAACAGTTTCATATGGTTAAAACATGTAGAGATGTTTCCAAAGTGCTTAAGTGACTTAGAAGCCTTAAGGCTCATTTTCATTAAGTGATTTTGGCACTTGGACATATTGGAAAATGGGACTTGAGCTCCCAAGTCATTTAAACACTTGTGCAAATTTTACCCATTATGTAGCTGTTAATTGTTCATTTTAGAGAGAACGGCACCAGAGAGTTTGGTCCCTGAATTCAAAACTCTGAATTGTCCAATTCAAATCCCTGAATTGTCCATTGTCCAAAATGTTGCCCATTGTGTAGCTGCATTGTCCATTTTAGAGAAAAGAGCACCAGGGACTCTGGTCCCTGAATTCAAATCTCTAACCTATCTCCATTGACTTCCTAGAGTGATAGGCCCCTTAAAGAGCTCAGTTAGAAAAGATGTGGTGTACAATATGACCGTCAAGCGCTGGGTTCATTTGAGAAATAGCTGTATAAAGCACCAACATTTGGGATGATAAAACATTGGGATGATAAAACATCCACTGCAGCTTACATAGACTTATGGGCACTAAGTCTCAATTAGCAAGTTCAGGTACCGCGAGCAGAGTAATTGCCGTAGCATAGACCTCAGCACAAAGTAACCGTCTGAGCGTCTATGCTGCTTCTCGGACTGATGTTGCAATGTGCACTGTGCTGCAGTGGCTATACAAGCAAATGGACCCAAGCTAGATGGGTATGTCTACACTTGCTGCAGTTACAGCAGAAACCGCAATGCAAACATAACCAAATGCACCGTTCGATGGAATATGTAGCCAACAGACATTAAATTTAAGATTAAAACTGTATCTCGACAACCAAAATGCTAGCTGAAGGTCCAGGTGACTAATCTTGTGGGAAACCAATGCCTTCCAAACTTTCAATTTAAGGCATCTCAGCAAACTAGGAATCAGGTGCATGATCTGATTTTCTGTATCTGCTTTAAAAGGCCCCATTATTCACAGAAATGTGAGTACCTGTCTACCTTTTTTTTAAAGATGTTTTCTTTACAGCCTTTAGGTTGTTGTCAACTTGGGCACTGAAAAAGTGCCTTGTTTTTTTGTAAAAGAAGCCTTTTGTGATGTGTCAAAAAGATATGGTATAGATGAATCCTCCAGAGGTGCTACAGCCAGTGCACTAAACTAGATAATGGCAAATACAAAATGGATGCCAATGGAATAGAGATTTTTGGTCAGGAGTCTCTGTGACACCCAGTGCAGGAATACGGCCCTTGAAAATTGCATGAGCTGGAGTTGGATTAATGTGTTCACAGCCATCTGTCTTACTACATGAAACAAGGCCAATAGCAAAGGATACCTTTAAATGGTATCCAACACTAGGAGGACCCAACAGTATGGTTCCTGGAGTGCAGTTGAGTAGCGGGGTAGATTCTTATACTCTTATATCAACTATGACAAAGTCTCCCCGATTTCAGTGGGATGACAACCAAAATGTGTACGAGTACCCAAACTGGGCCCGCTGTAGGTGATGGTAGACTAACAGCCAGGTGATAAGTGCCTTTGAAATATTTAAGCTAGATAAGATCAGCATTTTCTGCAGAGCTCCCAGACTGTTAATACAGGATACATTCAGCCATATGAGAATATTCAGGTCCAGGCTGGCTTTTTTTTTCTTCTCCTTCTTAGCAACCTCCGGAAAGAGATAAAAATAATCTGATTTTAGGTAAGGGTGCTTGGATATTCACGTGTGTTTTTAAACGAGCCACAGCCGAAGCAGTCTGCCTCTGAAACTGTACCATAAGATAAACCACCTTCTAGCTAAATTGGAAGCTTATTCTAGCTTATGTTGGTCCTTACATGGGGTTAAAAGGAACTTTTTAATTTGGATTAAAGCAAGTTCCTTCAAGAGCCACTAGTTTCAAAACTGCTTCCTGCAGCATTTCCTGTACCTTTCTCTGAAGCATTTTGTATTGGTGATGGTTAAGGCAAGATACTGGTCTATAAGTCTGATCCCACATTTCTGTGGGCTATTTCTGTGTTCCCATGGGATCCCCCAACCACCCTTACCTTCTTTACACTGAGCACATTCACTGAGACCAGGACTTCAGTACAAGGAAACTGCCGAACAACATTACCGATATTTCTCAGCAAAACAGCGTAACAGGTCGAACAAATGCTGAGAAGTGCCTTGGGATACGAAACAGGCATTTGTTTTATAGATTAAATAATGTAAAAATGCTCACATAGGCACAGTTTTTCTGTGACTTCCTATTGTGCTGAGGTTCTGGTAATGGAAACTTTTGCTACACACAGTACTTCTGAGCAACTTCCCTAGCTGTGGTTGCTGCTATTCCCCTGATAAAAGACCAAAGTGGCGAGAGTTTAGCAAATATGTAAAACTCTAGTATGAATGTGAAACATCAGCTTTCAAAGGCCAAAAACAAACTTTATAAAAACTGAAAGCCTGAAATTGGGTCATTTTTTTAGGGGCTGGCAAAGCAGGTGCCATTCTAAGTCTCATTGAATGTCTCTTTTGTTTTAGTTCTGAAGTACATTGACAAAAATAAAGAGAGCAATGGGAAACACTATGAAAACAACAAGAGCCCCCGAAGAAATAAGTGTGCCAAACCAAGTCGGTAAGCAATTCCTAATTTCTTTGAAGAAAAAAAAAGTATGCATAAACTCCGGGTTCTTTCGCACATACATCTGAATTCAGCCATTGAACACATGGAAAAGGATGCCTGAGCTTCCTGTGCAGGAATTGGGACGTTTGGCATGAGAAGTTTGTTTTCAACCAGCTTATGGCTCGTGCTATGTTTGCCGGAGGCAGGACCAGATAGAAGGTGCTTATGTTGCAACAAGACAAATTTAGGTTAGATATTAGGAAAAACTTTCTGACTCTGGGCAGATTAACTCAAGCAGTTGTGGGATCTCCATCACTGGAAGTTGCGAAGTGCCAACTAGACAACTATTTGGCAGGAGTGGCTTAGATCAAGATGATTCTCTTTGAACAGGAGGTTAGACTAAAATGAGTCCCAAGAATCATTATTCTATGATTCTCATAAAAGTAATTACAAAAGTTAAAAAGTCTCCCTTTCCTACTTCAACTTGGGGTGAGCTCCCTGCGTATCAGAAAACACTGACCTATTTCATGAACAAAAATATGCCAATTTGGGTGTTTGTGGCATATATTACATAAAACCCTGCTCCTCTGTTTTGTTTTGCTTAGGCTTGATTGGTGTTAGTTAAAAACCAGAAACCCAATAATCCATCACGTGCAGTGATCCTGATGTTTACTGTCATTTCAAATGCTTGTGCCAACGCTAGCAGGCTGCCAACTTTCCACACTGCTAAAGATAACAACAAATGTGTAAAACAACAACCTTTAAGCACTGCAGTCACCCAAGAGAGAGCCAAAAGCATTCCTCGGTCCAGTGCACCCTCATGAGCAAAACGGGGTTCAAAGGCCACCTACAGCCGGGAAGTGGGGGACGAGCAGAGCCGTAGCTCTTAAGCCACGCCATGCCAGGCAGGTGAGGGAAGGGGGAAAAGCAAGTTATATCATAGATAAAGGGTGAAGCTAACTTCTTCTTACCAGGTGCAGAAGGGGAACAGTGGAAGAAATGCGACTCAGAAGAAACGTGACTCTGAGTCATAATTCCTTCCCTAGGCTTTTCTTTCAAGGGTAGCCCAACTGTGGGCTCCCTCTTACTCACACCAGGTGACAAATCTGACCCAAGGGGAGCAGAAACTCCAGTGCTATTTTTAAAATGAACCAAGGACCAGGCGTTTCAAACTCTAAAAGTCTGAGGAAACTGAACAGAGGGGCATTGGTAATGAATGACACAGGGAACATTTTTTTTTTGAAGGTCCTCAAGGTAGGTGAATTGACTTGAGAGTTCAAGTCTTTGTGGGGAGATGTCTACCTTCCATTTAGGCTAGGCACAGACTAAAGCATGTGCTGGAATCAGGAGAAGTTATGTGGTTTTCTGTAAGCGGCATAGTTTAGATCGGTAGCGAACAGAACACATTTGCCCTTTGCGGGGTGGGATGGTGCAAATCTTAGATCAGGTACCACCGTTTTTAAACCAGTCTGCGTGTGCTGAACTTCTGTTATGGGTACAGACCAGTTTCCGATCACTTATGTCTGTACCTGGTCTTACTGCATTTACTGGTATTTGCAATAGAAACCAAGGACTGAAGGGCCCTGAAAACAGAACCACCTTCCTCTCTCCTTATTCTGCGTTCAGCCTGGTGGTAGAGGATACTGCCAAGGGCGTGTGGTGAAGTCTGTGTTGCTCTATGGATAAGGGCAGCACCCCAGGGTCTGAGATGGTGCTTGCTAAGTTTCTGCTCTTCATCTAGACATGGGATCAGGTCCTTCATCTTTTGAAAAATGGATCCAATATCTTCCATAATGCTCGTGTTTGGCTTTAACTTAGCACCAGTCATGATGCTAATAACTATACTCACAATGATCCAGAAGAATTGAGATTTCTATTAGGGAGCAAAGGATAAAGGACCTTGAAAAGTGCAGGTAAACGAGTCAAACTGATGTGTGTACAGTCACTTGTTTTTTCCTGAACAAAACAAAGTCAATCCCATATAGCCAAACCCTGCATTTCTCCTTCAGCCCATGAATGGGGGGAGGCGGCGGGGGTTAAACCGGAAGGACTTCAAGCTTATTGCACAATTTTACAAAGGTGTATCCGAAAATAATAGCAATTTGGGAATAAAACCAATCCGTGAGCCAGACTGTTTTCTAGACCACATCACTTCTCTACGTAGCTGTAAAAAATGGGTATGTTCGACAATGCCTCCATCAGCATCCCCCGCTGCAGTGTAGTTTCTCACTTACTGCACAAGCAATGGTTTTATTTTAAAATTGCTTTTACTTTGTGAAACACCCTCATATAATGTTATAAATAATTGTGAGGAGGGGAGGGAGGATGCTTTAGTCTGCTACATTTTGCTGAGCTGCCAGTGGTGTTGAAACAGGAGGAATGAAATAAAGGTAAAAGAAAGCAAACCTAAGAGGAAGGAAGGAGAAAGAGGGCAATTAAGCTGGGCCCCACTACCTATTCTGAATGGTTACTTTAATTTTTTTTCCAGATCTTGACTCTCACTGTCCCATTTAGACCTGTACTGAATGCATTCCCTTATATTTTTCTTCTTGGTTTTAGTGCTCAGTGCACAAAACATCTCTCTAATTTGAAGCACAGCCCTAAAGTAGGGGTAGTGCATAATTTGGATACTGAAAGCGAAAGGTGCGATTACTTCTTGGCCTACCGAAGCTAGTCTTAAACTGCTATACTCAGGCCCTGGTAACAGTCTAACAGCGATCAACCTAGGGTGCAGCCCCAGGCCCTGGGATATGGATGAATACTTGAGCATGCACTAGTCTGCCAGCCTGCAAGCTGTACTTGAGCCACCTTGTTAAAACTAGCTCAGGTTTGTCCACGTCAGCTGCAGTCACATCCCCAGAGTGCAGTCCAGACCCCACCAGAGACACCTTTGAGTCATAATGCTTTCCCTACTTCCTGCAGGCATTGCCAACACTAAATTATAATGCCCCAATAACAACTGAGCTGTGGTAGTCAAGAAGTGATGGGAGGGAACCCTGGTTCTAGCTTTCTCTGCCCTATCTTATCTACTTACCCCAGGGGAGGAATAATGTGGTGTGTACACAAGTCCCAGTGTTCATTTAAATTACGCTGGCATGTTGGTATGTGCTTGTGCCCCCTGGCTCCCTCATCTAAGTGTGCAGCACAAGTCATAACTGAACCCTTAGTGGGTGGTTTAAAAGCACTTGATATTCACAAGGCACCCAGGGGGTTAAAAGGGTGTTGGCTTAGAAACCTTAGAGTACACCCGGTTAAGTGGAAATAACCGTCTTAGATTCTTATTATTTTTTGCTGCAACTGCTAGGCCATTCCCCATTAGAGGAGACTTCTAAAACTGCAAGAGAGGTTGGGTTTGAAAACTGTTGGTCAGGCTTTAGTCTTACAAAGGCCAAAGGTTGGTAGATGGGGGTGGGGGTGGGACTGGATCAAATGCCTCTGATCGCTCCTGAGATTAGATTTGAGATAACAGGATTATTGTAGGGTCCCTATTTTGAAGCACTGGTGTCTGCAAGAGATGCAGGCAAACCTGGGGTGATCTGAGGTTTTGAAAAAAACATCACGGAGTGGCTCGCTGGCTTCGCAACTTGGAAACGTGGGCTGATTTGGCTTCAGACTACATTTTAAATGAAACACCACAGCACGCGAGGTGGAGGACTGCTGGAAGGGTTCGAATAAATGACCTGAGCTGGTGCTCTCTTCTGGATCAACAAACACCTCTGAAGAAGTCACGTTCACGGAAAAGTGCCAGTTAGTTCTACGATGCCCCCTCCTGCTCAGAGCGACATAACCCATGTGCAAAATTGAAACAAAAACAGAAAAACAAAAAATGTGAAAGCAGTGACAGTCCCTGCTGTCTACAGAGTGACGCATCCCCCGATGCGTGGCAGCGTGGAAGTGACTGCACACAAGCAAGAAGGGCCGATAAGCAGAGTTCATTTTCCACTGCCTATCTCAATATGGAAATGAAACCTTTATAAATAGCCTCATGAAGTTAAAATGCTAAGGCATTTTAATTATATGCAATCAATTTAAGCAAACGTCCTTTCATTTAGCACTGCCTTCTAAACTCCTTCTGCCGCATTGTGGCGATAATGGAGGGGAAGAGTGCTCCAGCCCCACTCTGCATACTTGCCCTTCGATTAATCTTGCATTGATTTCTCTGAGATTCCTAGAAAAGGAGTCAGCATCGTGCTGATCAGTAATTCCAGCCTACTGTAATTTAGCCAAACTAAGCACAAGGCAAACTTTCACCAGCAAGATTTCTGAATTTGTTCCATAATGGAAAAGTAATTGTAGATGCATTCAACCACAGCCTCTTTCAAACTTACTATACAATAATAAAACCCGGGAGTTGAGTTAAGGTAAAACTTGGGATACCTGCCTCACTTAATTTTTTGGCCCCAGTCGAAAGAAAAACAACGTAATACTGTTAACAAACATGCACACATGCTGTTGACCAGTTCATCCCAGCTGCAGAATTTAACACTACAAACATAAGGCATCGTATGGTTATTAGCTGCCTAATAGAACCGCCTCCATGAAAAAGCTACAGTCTGTCCTTTACTTCTTTAAATTTACAGACTTGACAGATCATTTCTAATTGTGCTTAAGTTTCAATGAAAAAAATCCATCCAAAACCGACACGCAAGTGATTCATCTCTTACGTTCCTTTTCAATATACTTCTAAGGCTTTTTTTCCACCCCAATTATTTACACATCAACAAGGGGTTTGCCCTACCAACTCCAGTACTGAAAAAATAACTACTAATAGAACACTTCTCCAAATTATACTTCCTCACAGCTCTAGTTTTTTTATTAGTCTTCCACCACTATGCTGAACTACATAGCTCTGGGCAGTGATGCCCAGCCTTCACCCTACACCTCAATGCCAGCCTTCATTCCACATTCTGCTCTACATTTCAATTCACTGCATTTGCTGCTAGCAAGCTAAAGAAGAGCTAGAAAGAAACAGACACAACAGGAAGTGCATGCACGTGTCTGCATCTATCTCTTGCGATCTCTCACTGTTGTGACTTTCGCTAACGTACTTTACCTATTCCAATGCCTTTCTATATGCAGAACCAAGACAGTGAGGCTACAAGGCACAGAGGTGTCTCTTGTCCTTACATAAAGGGTATCATCCCAGCATGTTATTAGAAATATATTCAGAATCCATCATTTAAAACAGTGACACGTTGAAACAGGGGAAAGGGAGCTTCCTCATGTACATCCTACTTTTTTGACCTCTGCTCTCAAAACTACAAATGGAGATGAATGGACAGATCGTGTGAATTTACTTTTCCATTGACAAAAATGAAGAAAGTCTGTGTTCCATCGCTGGTACATAATTAGGGAGAAAAAGAATAGACAGACTATTAGCTTTCCTGTCTAGTAACAAACCATATACCAGAAAGAAAAGGGACATTAATTTTCTGATTTCCTATTGTTTTAGAATCATAGAAAATTAGGGCTGGAAGAGACTTTAGGAGGTCACATCTAGTCCAACCACCTGGTCAAAGCAGGAATCAGCCCCACCTAGATCATCCCAGTCAAAGCTTTGTCTAGCTGGGTTTTGAAAGCCTCCAGGGATGGAGCTTCTACCACCTCTTTGGGTAACCTGTTCCAGTGTTTTGCTACCTTCCTAGGAACAAAATTCTTCCTAATATCGAACCTAAATTTCCCTTGCTGCAACTTGAGCCCATTGCTCCTTGTTCTGTCATCTGCCACCACTGAGAACAGTCCAGCTCCATCCTCTTTTGAACTCCCTCTTAGGTAGCTGAAGGCTGCTATTACACCCCCCTCAGTCATCTTTTCTCTAGACTAAATAAGCCCAGTTCCCTCAGCCTGTCCTCAGAAGTCATGTCCCCCAGCCCTCTCACCATTTTTGTTGTCCTCTGCTGGACTCGCCCCAATTTGTCCACATCCTTTCTGTAGTGGGGGACCCAAAACCGAACACAGTACTCCAGATGTGGCCTCGCCAATGCCAAGTAGAGAGGAATAATCACTTCCCTTGACCTACTGGCAACACCTACCAATGCAGCCCAGGATGCCATTAGCCTTCCTGGCAACAAGGGCACACTGCTGGCTCATATTCAGCTTCTTGTCCACCATGACCCCCTAGGTCCTTTTCTGCAGAGGTGCTGCCCTGCCAGTCAGTCCCCAACCTGTACTGGTGCATAGGGTTGTTCCATCATAAGTGCAGGACTTTGCACTTGTCCTTGTTGAACCTCATGAGATTTTCTTTTGGCCCAATCCTCCAATTTCTCTAAGTCACTCTGAATCCTAGCCCTATCGTCCAGCATATCTACTACTCGTCCCAGCTTGGTGTCATCTGCAAACTTGCTGAGAATGCCCTCTATGCCATCTTCCAGGTTGTTGATGAAGGCATTGAACAAAACTGGTTCCAGGACTGACCCCTGGGGCACTCCACCTGACACCGGCTGTCAACTAGACATTGAGCCATTGATTACTATGCTCTGAGCCCAATGCTCCAGCCAGCTTTCTATTCACCTTACAGTCCATTCATCCAGCCTATATTTCCTTAGCTGGCCTGCAAGAATGTTGTGGGAGATGGTATCAAAAACATCGCTAAAATCAAGGTACACCACATCCACTTGTATCACCACATCCACAGAGCCAGTCACCTCGTCATAGAAGGCAATCAGGTTGGTCAGGCATGACTTGTCCCTGGTGAATCCATGCTGACTGCTCCTAATCACCCTTTTCTCCTCCAAGGGCTTAGAAATGGATTCCTTGAGGATTTTCTCCATGATACTTCTGGGGACTGAGGTGAGACTGATTGGTTTGTAGTTCCCTAAATCCTCTTTTTTCCCCCCTCTAAAATATGGGCACTATGTTTGCCCTTTTCCAATCATCCAGGAGCTCTC
>NW_017728886.1:258374825-258376378 GCF_001723895.1 Crocodylus porosus | reverse complement strand
AGATTAATGGCAGCATAGGCGCAAAGTCAGGTCATCCATATACTTGCATTTTGAGGGTCCCATTTTGGAAAACATTTTTGAAAGTCCGGTTCAGACTGTAAACAATATTAATAATGGCATTTTCATTTTTTCCTCTAGGTCAGGAGAGCGACTTCCTTGCTGTCCTTTATGATTATCCCTCTCCGGATATTGGCGAGCCAATATTTCAAGTAGGGGAGAAATTACGTGTGTTATCAGAGTAAGTTGTTTCTGTTTCATTCAGACTCTAATACAATTGCTGTTGTTTCATTTGATGCTATATGGACACAGGTTTTGTTTTCTTCTATGGGAGAATGTCTGAGACACAACTACTTCTGGGAAACTCTCACTGCTCATGAGGAAGTTCTTCATAGATAATGCCCTTTCAGTCACTCGCATTAGATTCAACTCTCACTAAGCAGAGGGAGCAGTCAGCACCGTACTGCGTCAACCAAGAGGGAACTGTATGTTGTGACCCTATGTACAAGGAATCCAAAATGCTCACCTTTGACTAACCCTTCATGAAGTCAATAAGAATATCAGGCAAGACTGATTTGGCTTTGTATAGGCATCCGAATGCTCAATCAACTGCAACTTTAGGAGAAGACAGATAATTAACCCTAATCCAAATTCTCCCACACCTGGGGGGACCTGTATTCCTATTTAAGTCCTTCGACAAAGAATACCCTGAGGTATGATTCTACTCAACATTAGGGCTGGCCAGAAATCAAGAGATCTGCTTTGCAAAAAAAGGAATTATGTTTTGATATTTGTGTCACTTCTGATGCAGAATGAAACCAAGACCTTCTGGTATTTTTCTGGGGGAAAGGAGGGGGAGAAGAATAAATAAAAAGCATAGCAAGAGATTCTCAGAATAGTTCAAATCAGGCACAAGAGGGACTTGACTTGAGTCTTTCAAGACAGTTCCCTGTTACACTGTGCTAACTGGATACTCTCTCTCTTGCCTGCACTGCCCTCCTCCCTATTTCCATCCTGGGCTTAAGAAACTTTTCCAACACAACAATTTTGATGACACTTCCCTTTTGGTTTTGATGAATCTACCGGTTCTCACGAAAATACCATGAACCTCAATGAATGCAAACTTGGCTTCCAATTCCAATTCATTTCAGCCGTGTTATAGACAGTCCTGCAGCCAGACACTCCACTGGAGTAGACTGAAGACAATGGACCTGATTTCTTGTATGTCCAAGCTGTGGGAGCAGTGCAAAATGGCAAACCATATTTACTTCTAATTAACCGAAAGCTTTCAGATGCTGGTAGTGGCTTCATGATCCTTGTCCACATGGGTCTGGCAGAAATGAGAGGTGTAGCTCCCTCCCTTTAACTTCTGCTACTGGTATAAGACCTGTGAAGAGCCTTGAAGCAGCACAGGATCAAGCATGGTGCAACCTTGTCAGCCACTCCCCTTCATGACCACACACTGCCCTGCACCAAAGAACCCAGGATTTGATCCCTTCCTTGTGATAGGAGTGGAAAGACTTTGGCATAACAGGTGAAGGAGCTGGCCCGCTTAC
>NW_017728886.1:258322101-258374405 GCF_001723895.1 Crocodylus porosus | reverse complement strand
ACCTGTTGTGGAGTGATCAAGAGTGTATCCTTGTAATAAACAAGTGCCAAAGTAAGCATTAAATGGAACTTTCCTTTTCCTGTTTTGATTCAGTTTATAGCACAGAAGAGAAAGCACTTGAAATGTTTTATGCAAATATAAGAAAGTGCCATAATGGTCTATCTAACCCAGTATCTCGTCCCTAGCGGTGGCAAAAATGCATGTTATGCAGGGACAGCACTGAAGTGAATATCCCTAGAGTAATCTATACCTGTTCAATACCCTCCTGGCCTCCATCATTTATTGGGTTACAGATGCCAAAGGAAACATCCCACCAGTCGGTTCAATAGCCATAAATAGATCCATCATCCATGAATTTCTCCAGTCCCCTTTTGAACCTGGATGGGTGTCCATCACCTCCTGTGGCAATAAATGCCACAAGTTAGCTATGCATGCATAAAGAAGTGCTTTCTTTTGCTAATTTTAAACCTGTCACCTACTAATTTCAGTATTCCCTAGTTCTAATATTCTGGGACTTGGTGAATACCTGTTCCTTGTTCACTTGATCCATACTCCTCAAGATTTTATAAACTTCTATATTATCCCCCATCAGCCTTCTCCTTTCCACACTGAAGTGTTCTAGCCTTTATAGTCTTTCTTGGTATGGCAACTGCTCCAGGCCCCTGATCATTTTGTTTGCCCTTCTCTGTACCTTTTCCAATTTTATTTCCTTTTGGAGATGTGGGGACTGGAACTGCACACAGAATTCAAGATATGGCTGTGCTATGGATTTGTATAATGGGATGATGGTGTTCTTCATTTTGTTTTCAATTCCCTTTTTAATGTTGCCCAACATTTTATTGGTCATCACTGAACACTGAGCTGACGTTTTTGAAAAATGATCTACAGTGACTCCAAGGTCTCTTTCCTAAGTCATAACAGCTAGTTCAGAACCCAGCACTGTACACATATAATTGAGGTTATTTTTTCCTCAGGTACATTACTTTGCACTTGTCAACACTGACATTCATTTGACATTTTTTGCCCACCCACTCAGCTTACTGAGATCTTTCTGCAGCTTCTCTTCATTGGCTTGGGACTTGACTACCCAGAATAATATAGTATCATCTGCAAACTTGGAGATTTCACTGTGCAGCCCTATTTAGAGGTCATTGATGAAAATGTTGAACAAAATAGGGCTAGCACAGATCCCTGAGGAACCTCACTTTTACCTCTCCCCGTCCTGAAAAGTGACCATTTATAGCCCTAGCCTTTGCTTCATATCTTTTAACCAGTTCTCAATTCACAGAAGAACAGTTCCTCAAAACCCATGCAGTTTTCTTAAAAGCCTTTGGTGAGGGACCTTGTCAAATGCTTTTTAAAGGGCAAAAGGGAGCCAGTTGGACATGTGCTTGTTGACACCCTCAAAGAAATCCAGCAGATTGGCGAGGCAGGATTTCCCTTTACAAAAACCATGCAGATTCTTCCCTATCAGAGCATACAAACAGTAGGACTGTGAGAAACGGCACCGTTCCATTTCAACTTGAGTTTCCAAGTTTCAATGGAACAGCGTTTCAAATTTAATTTCAATTCAAAAGAGCTGTTCCGTTTTGCTTAGTCAAACAGTGAAGCTGTTTTGACGCTATTTTGCTGTGTCGCCCATTCGCTATAATGGGGAAGCTCGAAACAGCCTCTCTCATCTGGCAGCCAGAGGGCGGCCCACAACCCCGAGAGGTCTGCTGGGGCTGTGGCAGTCCTTCCAGGGCTGCGGGCCCCTGATCTGCCTGCCAGATGAGGGAGGGAAGCCGGGTGTTGCCGCCTGGGACCGGGGAAGGGAACTGAGCCCAATCGCTCTGTTTCCACCCCCAGCGCTACGATCAGGCTGAGGATGGGAACTGAACCCAGCTGGGCTGAGTTTCTTTCTCCAGCCTTATCTAGCACTGGGGAGGGGAACTCAGCTCAGCTGGGCTCAGTTCCCATCCCCAGCCAGATTGTAGGGCTTGGGAGGGAAACTCAGTGATTGGGCTCAATTCCCTTCCCCTGCACTGTGATCAGCTTCCCGCAGCCTGGTGGTGGGAGGTGGGGAGAGCCAGGGCTGGCTCTCCGGTCTCTGTCCCTGGCTCTCCTGTCTTCCACCGCCTGGCTGCTTAGAAACTCAAATGTTTGGAAACTTTCGAAATATTTCAATTAGCCTCATTTTGTTTTGAGGCCGTTTCAAAGCCCTTTATTTTTGCTTCGATGTTGCTGTTTTGAGCTTGAAATGAGTCAAAACAACGTCGAATCGAAACATCCAGTGAAATTTCACACAGCCCTAATAAACAGGCCCTGCTATCCTAAAGTAAAGGTCTGGGTGCATGGTGGCCTAGATGTGAGCTGTGCAGAACCAGCCTCCCACTACATGCATTTAGCTAAAGATATCCTCTCTGCCAGAAATAAATCTTGAAGGAAAGCAGCAAAGCTCAGCCAGTCAGAGCAGCAGTGGCCAGAGGCACCATGTCAAATAGTATTTACAAGAAGTACACACTGTTCCTTGCTCTTCATTTTTCTAAGTCTTCAGTTCAAACAACTACGTGCAAGCAAAGATTCACAAGACAGTGCTGAAATCTCCATTTGCTTTTGTAGGAATTGTCTGCATGAATTAAGTCATCAACACAATAAACAGAGTCTGTCTAGGACACGTGCCCATTTACCATTTACCTTCGCCCACTATAGAGCAGGATGCATAAGTGAGCAGTAGAGACCTATGCCTCCACTTACAGACTTCCAGGAGGGGAGTTGTTCCTTCCTGGGGTTTCTTCAGGCTGGAATGTGAGGGGTTGGGATATAATATCTGGGGTTTAGGTTTGCTAATTAGGCAATGCTACTCTCAGGGTATTTGGTACGTCAGCTGGAAACAGGAAGTTTCGTATATTCCACAGAAAAGAAATAGAAATTATGAAGCCTCGAAAGTCCCCACAGGTTTGGGTGATTCAGATCACTACCAGAGTTTTGGGATGCTTACTGGATGGGTTTGAACCTTTGGAAGCCGTGCCCTTGCTGTCACCCAGGACCATAGCAGATATGTCCCAAACTGGAACCACTCGACTAGCTAAGAGTTCTGCTCACTCCCAGGATATCCATTCTGGGCCAGAGTTCACACTGATTGCAACGGCGCTATATTGCTCGAGAGGTGCTGATCCCTGGCACATGCAGTTCTAGAAATCAGAGTAAAACACAAGGCTGATTTTCGTTTTAGGAAAGCTTTGTCGTAAAGCCCCATAAAAAGAACATTCAAGTTCCACGCAAGTCGCAATCACTATCTGGATACAAAAAGTTAAAAAAATCAAAACCAGGGGTTGTAAAGCTGCTCTGTATGAGAAAGCTGAAAAGCTGAAGGCAAACTGTTCAGTTGGACCACAGAAAAATGACTCACTATGTAGGCAGCTTAAATGAGCTAAAATATTTGTCTACTTCTGTAGCCAGTTGTAGCAAGGGTGCAGCAAACAGTCGCATGCGGAAGACAGACAACATATGAAAGAAACTAAAATGTGTTCATGTATACCTGAAAACACTGATCAGCTAATATGTATTGCCTGTTGGCCGGTGTTCTGGCTTAGCTCAGTTCTAAAATGAAGGCAGGATCCCCAAACACATCTAACAATACTCATCTTCTTGGTTTGACAGTGAAGGAGGCTGGTGGAGGGTCCATTCTCTCACAACAGGTCGAGAAAACTATATTCCCGGGAAACACGTAGCAAAGGTTTACCACGGGTGAGTATTACCCTCTGATCTCTCTGGCATTTCAACACTACAGGGGCTTTTATACTACGATCTACGATACAAGCCTTCACATTCAACTAGGCCCTCTGATGCAAACATAATTGCAATAATAATTACAGTTAATAAGCAGGGAGGCATAAAATCGATTTCAGAAATGGCCTGAACTAGATGCACAAATCTGAATTCCCTGCTACTCTTTCCCAAATCCAAATCCAGTAGTTGTTCATACCAAAACAAAATATCAGTTTTAAATAACCCCAAACTCCAAAAAAGTTCTGATTCAGTTCTGGGTCTAGACTTTTGTGGTTTGGGCTCTAACTTAAGAGACTGATAAAGTGATCTAGCTTAAACAAAGTGGAAGTGGAATTTCCTCTTGCAAAAAGGTCAGCAGAGAACTCAAGTACTGTTTAAGCTCCACTTAAAACAAAGTGATGGTTTGGGTAGGATTTAAGCTCCTGGTGCTGACCTTCTGCACCCAGGGAATTTCACCCTGCATGCAGGAAGAGAGAGATACTCTTGGAGATGAATAGATTTCTTACAGGAAACAGGTCTGCTGGAACAAAATGAGAATGTTAAAAAATTGAGGTACTAACAAAATTGTTCAAAAATGTAATCCCTGCAAATTAGAAAGGAGATGGAAGGTCCTATTGCTTATGCTTGTAGGTCAGTCCCCATTACAGGCCACTCCTTCAAAATATTTTAGCATTTCAAACCAGGTGGAGGAGAAAAATCAATAGGCTTGATTTTCTCTTCTCTCACCAGTAAAGCCCAGTGGAATTTGACTGATGAAAAGCCAATCTGGCTTCACACATCAAGATAGTTACATATTTTTCCTTGGCTTAATAAATGTGGGTAATATGACTCACACATTTGAAAGCTCTAAATGTTTCAATCCAGTGATTTTTATTTAACTGTAGTAAAGTGCTAATGTTCAGTTCAAGCAAGTTGGAAGGATTTTGATTTCCCTTATAACATCAAGCCTTGCTCCTTGTTTTCCTCTTGGTAGTCCTGCTGAAAGTAATGAAGCAGATGGCATGAAAAAGGAGATTAGGATTTACTTCCTAAACTGAGGATACATGCCTGGAAATAGTTGAGGGACTGGGACTGTTATTTTTGCTGTCACTTTTATTGGCTAGTGCTACAACTTCAAGGGCCACCTGCTGCTGTCTGCCTCACTTGTGTCATCCCCAAATATGTTGTTTTTTTTCCTGTTTCACAGCTGGTTATTTGAAGGGCTTGGAAGAGAGAAAGCAGAGGAACTCCTACAACTTCCCAACACCAAGTTCGGCTCTTTCATGATCAGAGAGAGTGAAACTCGGAAAGGTGAGAAAACTTGACGTATTTTCTCCCATTTCAAGGCGAAGCATTTCCTTTTGGTTGGCTTTTCTATGACAGTTTTCTTTTTTTACCTCACACATTTCAGTCTGGAAACTTAAGATAGATAGATATATATATACACATATATATAGATAGATAGATAGATAGATAGATAGATAGATAGATAGATAGATAGATAGATAGATAGATAGATAGATACACACACATATATATATATACATACACATCCATGCTGGCTTGTATGTGTTTGCATTTTATTTTTATATATATTATATCTAAAAAAACCAAAAAAACAAACACATACAAGCCAGCATGGATGTCTTTTAATCACCAACAAAACAAACAGTGCTGGAAACATCAGTAACACTAGGGTGGGATAGTGCCACAATCATTGGCTCACATAAGCAGTATTATATATTAACACTGTGGTAATACCCCAAAAATGTCAACTTTCATTCAGGCAGAGAGAAAGACATTGTTTTGCCTTAGTCTAAAAAGGATGAATAGAAATGGATGCAGAGAGACCCTACACATTCCTTCCTGCCCCTTGCAGGTGACCAGCTGAAACCCTAAAGCATGAGTCTTGATTGTAAGTGTTGTTTTAATGAAGGACTACAAATATTACAAGCATGTTAAGGGCAATAAAAACAATCCTGTCTTCCTCAGGGCCCATGAAAGGAGGGGAGAAAAGGATGACAGTGCCTATTGCATTGTGTCATGAGAAAGGTATTAATGGGCTTATAGCTATACTTACAGGCCCCAGAGACCCTATGCTTCTTCTGTCTATATTTAAGATACTTACACGGAGAGAGTTTCTTAAGTTCTCCATCCTCCAAAAGCCTCCTCTAAACATGGTACCATACTTTGGAGATTGTCTGACTTTGGTCAGCATCTAGAACATTTTCCTTAGTTTGTGGCTACCTGACATCATTTTGTTTTCCTGTTTCCCCAGGATTATATTCCCTGTCAGTCCGACACGTACAAGTGAAACATTACAGAATATTCCGCTTGCCAAACAACTGGTATTACATCTCTCCACGGCAAACCTTTCAGTGCCTTGAGGACCTTGTGAATCACTATTCAGGTAAGACCACTGAGACTATCAGCGATTGCAGAATTGTAATATGCCTTGCAAGCAACACTAAACTCCTGGACAGCACCTACTTTGGGGTCCTGCCAATTCCAATCCCCTTAGCTGCTTACTGCTGGATCTACATCAATGTAACTAAAAGCAGAATGCACCCCAAGAGTTTAAAGTGGGTATAGCCATTATGAACTATATTCCCATTGCCACCTCGAAGTGACTATGTTGGTTACAATGGATTCAACTCAGGACAGAAAGCAGACTTGTATCAACTGCTACTGTTAACTGACTGCTACAGTTATGGCATCCGAAAATGAGAATGGTTTAAAATGAAAGAGGAAGGAGGACTGAAATAAACTGATCTCGTAATGTTTGTGAAAGAACAATGGTTCTAGTGTTTCAATTAACAGTAATTCAATCATTGAAAGGGTGTAAAGCCACAGTATTTGCATAATTTGGGCAGATTGAAAGACTGAATGTTGGCCAAGAAGTATTCTTAGACCTAAAGTACAGCTGAGTGTTTAATAACATACATGTAGAAGTAGTAATGAATAAAAAGGAAACTTTTAAATCAGTATTATGGAAGGAGTGATAACTTAGAGAGGATAATAAACTTTTCCTCTATTATTTTTTAGTTAGTTGAGAAGTTTCTCTTCTTTGTTAAGAAAATATTTGAAGTAAGGGCTTAAAATAATCAACATCATTCAGGTATCATACACTGTAAAATCTTCCCCTGCAAGGAGATGCAGAAATTCATAATGAAATAAGCTTGCATGGCAATTCTGCAGTGATTTGCACTCTTCTATTATTAAATGGCTGCTCTGATTTTTTCACTGGTATTTGTACAAGCATCCATATTTTGAGAAAGGCAAATTAATATTTATGCTTCGTTTAGGTATGGTATACACTAGCCACCTGACTGCCTTATCTCTAGAATGGTCATGTACCACAGTGCAAAGTGACAGCATAATGCTGCTCAGTCAGAAGAGCTGCATGAAATGGTGCACAGGCCTCACTTGGCCTTAAACTTTGAGCTGAATTTTGCACAGTGGTATCACTAAGGGAAACAGTGGTCTCAGTTGTAAATCAAAACCAAGAGAGACGCAGCAATCTGAACACTGTGGTGAGAGGAGAATCAGGCTCAGAGATAACTGGAAGCATGTTAAAGTAAGAGGTCCACATATGAAGACGCAAACAACCTAATGCCATTTGCTGTAATGCCCCCAGGGCATTAAACAGTGCCCCAATGCACAGTGTGCAAGTGGCCACCCCAAACATACCCCTAAGGGTGGACCCAAAAGGAAGGTCCAGTGGCAGAGTGGCACTCCCCTTTCAGATCACATAGCAGGCGTGTGCTCAGGAAACCACGCACCCCACCGGGTGCTGAAAATGGGGGAGAATTCATCCCTGTTTCGGGGACTTAACAGAAGTTCCCAGCAGCTGTGTCCAGAGCACGGTCTACCTGCCCCAGGGGAGGAGGATTGGGGGTGGGGGAGAGGGCAGCCGCCCTGGCGGTACCAGTTGCTGTTCCCACAGCCCTGGATCCTTACAGGCCCACACCAATAATGTTCAGTGGAGAAACTATCAGCTGGAAAAGGAGCAAAAGGATAGGGCAGCGCTGGATAAAAACTCATCCTGTGCCGTTTCTCTTTTCAGAGGTGGCCGATGGACTTTGCTGCATCCTTACCACACCCTGCCTCACGCAGTGCGCGAACAACAGTGGCGCGAGGACCCAGGCAGACCCCGTGATCATGCGGAACAAAAACTTCAGCTGGAGGAACGTGCACAGGTATCACACGCTATGTGCAAAGGCAACGCCTGCCTGGTTGTTTTCAGCGTATGTTAAAGTGAAATGCACTTGCAGCTGTAGCAAATAATAAGCAACCTTTCACTTCTGAAGTCAGTGTTAAGGATGAAAGCTGATGACAGCCTTTTAATGTGGGAATTGGGTATCCTACTCTCTCCTCTGATTTTGAAAAATCTCAGTGTAAATGCTCAACCAAAGCAAATTTGGGGGGAACACCACCACGGGTTCTTACTCGAAGAGAAGGGCTACTATGGGTGACATATTGACAAGTAAAATAAAGTCTGATAAAGGACCCCACCAGTCGCACACACACACACACACGACACACGCAGTTTACAGAAGCTGACATGCAGGGCTGCTATGTATAGGAAAGAACCCACACAAACTGAAAAACTCTACCTTGCCCAAATTGTGACAGCCCATCTCCTTAACAACACAGGTAACAGCATATTCCCAGAGCCCCCCATTTCTATACTGCTTCCCGTTCATACAGATCCCACTTCGAAGTCCTTGGGATTTATGAGTGTCCCTGGAGAATGATGGTCAGGTATCGGGAGAGGCCTAGTTTGGAAAGAAGATGAATGGGGAACAGGTTGGGCACTTTTACATGCTCAAGTGGTGGGGAGGGAGTGCTTTAATTAGAGTGGCTTTGAGAGCTGCTGTAATGAAAGCACTGCAACATTTCATGTATCAGCTTCCCTCTGCTTCAAAATGGCAGTGGGGGTACTTGAACTAAAGCTCCTTTGATGAACTTTAGTGCAAGCACCCGCACTGCCATTTTGAAGCCTGGGGTCACTGATACATGAGATGCAGGAGGCTGCTGTACTGTGGTAAGTGCCACGCTGGAGCAGACTCGATTAATTGAGTCTGCTCCAATGAGCTGTAATTACAGCAGATAATTACAGCGCATCGGAGCAGCCTCCATGCTCATATACAGGCACCTAGTATTACCAGGAAAAAATAAGCCTCCTGTCGTGGAAAGCTGGCCTCTCTATGCGTAGTAAAGATCTCTTTCCTACACCTCTGTCCACCTGCTTCAATCACTTATTGCTAACCGTGTACAGCTAGGTCCACTTCCTTCAGCGACTAACTCCACAGACAGATGGTCACAAAACATTTGCTTTCCACCAGAATACAAATATTATCGATCATGGGGGTGGATTTTTTTTACAGAAGCCAGAGACAGAAATTTTCTCAGGACTTGGGCTTAGACAAAAAGGAGCTAATTTCCACAGGAAATAAGAATAAGTGGTGAAATAATCACTTTCAGAAATAACAAGCACACCTCATTTCTTCAGCTTAGCTTTGCCCCAGCAAACTGCTCACTACCCATCTATTAAAACATACTAATTTACTTACATGTGCAAGTAATGAGAGAAAGAGAGAGAACACAGTGGTTAGCTTCTTTTTCAATACACCGGAGATGCTCAGATACTGCCAGGATAAGGCATGTTTAAGTAAAAAGATAAGAGAAACAGAACGTTTTACAGCAAGGTATGAGCCAACCACTTTCTTTTATCTAATAAACTGACGCACTAATAAACCCAGTGTAAATACACGAAACGTTAAACAATTTGTTGTTCTTTTAAAGACTACAGATGAATAATGAAGAGAGCGAAAGCGCTCTGGAGATGGACGATTCCTGCCTCAGCTTCGGCCTCAGGGAAAGCATCGCCTCTTATCTGTCCTTAGCAGGAGAAGACAACTCCTCTTTCAGGGACAACAGAAAGAAGAAAACCCAGTCTCTCATATACACAGGGAACAAACGCAAAAATAACTTCCACTTCCCAGCTCTGTTTTATGACGACTGAACCTGAGACTGAATCAGTCCACAGAAAAAGAACTGAGATGTTAAACCACACCAAGATGTTTGCACGGCCCAGCTCCCTTCCACAGCTCACAGACGTGAGCAAACTGCCCGGTGATCAAAGGGGACATTTCAAGGGAAGCAACGCTAACTGCATAATGCTGGGTTTGGTTTTGCACGCTCTGTGTTTTGAATGTTAACCAGAGACCTTGTACAAGGCACCAGCTCAGCCACTGCATGTGTACATACTAAGGGCTGCACCTTCAATTATAATCTGCTCACAAAGAAAGTGAAGTGGAGACAGACTCTACATAAATTTTAAAAATGACTACGTGAACAGATGACTAATAAAAGTGAAATCTGTCACTATACCAAGGTTCACCACAAGGCTTGGTGCTACTTAAAGACCCATTTGCATCCTCCAAGTAGGCCTTGTACTAGCACCATTCACAGAAGCAAACAGCGCCTAGCATGGTTACACATCAAAGTGGTTCTTCTTGATCACGTAGATAGGCTGTATCCAGCCCACTGCCATGAAGCAAGGATGGGACATGCAATTCAGCACCTTTCCTGCCTTTCTGGAAGATTGATGGTACTAAGAAAACTGGATACAAAGTTACTTCTATTTCCACTTTCATGACATCAGAAATCCTGGACTTCAGAAATTAAAAGCCTGCTAGTGTTTAGCTTCCTCTCAAAATCTCTTGGTCACCCTTATTCTGAACTTCACTAATGCAAATTTCTCCTTCTTTGGGGAGAGGGGAGAATTAGAAACTGTTTTCTGGTAGCTTTTAACCCAGCAGCTGACAATGCCAAAACATCACAAAGGAATCACAAGCTTGAGGTTAAATTTGGGAGTTTCTTCTGAGTGAGTTAACTGGGTTCAAGGTGGATTCACAGGTGTAACAGAGTAAAGTTTAGCTGCTCAGGATCAATGTACCTACTAGGAAGGTAACATTTTTTAATTAAAATATAAAGTATGGTCAGATTAGGGCTTACCTACTGCAGTAGGTATCAAGTTGTATAGGTATTCAGATCTTAACCTATTCCTTTGAAAGCTGCAAATATTTATGCATCATATTTATAGTTTTTTTAGCATGTAGATCTATCTGTTGCAATATATTCAAGGCAGACTTTTCTGACCTTCTTGTCTAAAAAAGATGCATAAAATAGCAAAGAGCTATGTAAAGCCATCCTAGTAACTTGCAGACTGGGCCATCTTATCTTTCATGGATAAGAATATCTCTTATGTCTTTAAAAAATGCATTTTTTTTTTAATGTTTATAAATGAGATGACAATTGAGTCCTTCCAGTCTGTTTTGCTACTCCCTTCTGCTCTATGCAGTCCTTCACATCCAAAGATGCAAAATGATATCAAGAATGATTCATTTTGCTTTGGTGGTGTTTTATATCTGCTTTGCATGGATCTCGGTGACCACCTGAGCTAGAGCAGTAGAGATCAGCTCTTTTTCATACATCTTCTTACATGTCTCCTAGCACAAATCTGGCTATGCCTGTCATTAGGACTTGCAGAATATCAGCTACACTAGTGCTAAAAGTTCCCCGTGACTCATGCAAACAGTTCATAGCTTGTTTAAACACATTAGGGAACATTAACATATGAATGTAATTTACTTACAAACATTGACCATCACAGAAGGAAAGGAACTTAAGAACTCTAGTTGTTTGTACAGTTTAATATATTACTACTGTTCAGTGTTAATGTTATTAAGGTGTCCAAGTCGTAATCAAAGAAATATATATGTAAAGCATTACAATTTTCTAAATGATGTCTTTTTTTCCATTATAATCAGCCTTTTGGCTAAGTTCAGGTGCAGAGCTAAATTTTACATGAACTTTGTAGGGTCTTTGCTAAGCAGAGGGGTTAAGATACGGGTATTATAATGCACAGTCTCAGGATCAGACTACTAGAACCTACAACATCTCATCATGTGACTATTATTTGAGAAAGAAAGGAGAAAAATCCTAACAAGATCATATTGACAGCATTTTAGTATTTACTCTGCAGCTCGAGCACCACACTCATTCTGATCAGAAATGACATTTTCAGTTAAGACTTGTTGGCTTGGGCCATCACTTAGGAGCACTGCCCTACTGATGAGAGTTTTGTATCAAGGACTGGGGCTAACAACTAAGGTTTCAGCTAGGCCTTAGATACATTTTTCAGAAGCATGTAAGTCCTATTTTCAAAAAGAAGCCTCCACTTTTAAGGTGCCTAGAAAGTCAATGATCCCTAATCTACAGCATAGCTGCACTGTTTCAATGAAAGATTGGGGATTAACCGATTTACTTAGACCAGTACCAAATTCCTTATAGATGCTCTTAATTTGGTTCAAGTCAGATCATATCAATTTAGTTTAACTCAATTCCTTACCATGTTAGTCTCAATTGATTGCCTTTGGGTTCATCAAAGGCAGGTCCTACCTCACCAACCTGATTGCCCTTTATGACCAGGTAACTAAATCCTTGGATGATGGTGCTGCCGTGGACGTAATCTTTCTAGACTTTAAGAAGGCCTTTGACACTATCCACCCCATTCTCATTAATAAATTAAGCAACTGTGGCATTGATGCCTACACAGTTGGATGGGTAAGAAATTGGCTGACGGGGCGCACACGGAGAGTAGTGGTGGACGTGTCATACTCCACCTGGTGAGATGTGAGCAGTGGGTCCCCCAGGGTTCAGTTCTTGGGACCGCACTGTTTAACATCTCAATCAGTGACTTGGACAAGGGGATTGAAAGCATGTTGTCCAAGTTTGCGGATGACACTAAGATGTGGGGTGAGGTGGACACACTTGAAGGGAGAAAGAGGCTGCAACTAGATTTAGACAGACTACAAAAGTGGGCAGATGAGAATAGGATGGGATTCAACATAGAAAAATGGAAGGTGCTGCACCTTGGGAGAAGGAATCCACAGCATACACACAGGCTGGGAAGTTCCCCTCTTGAAAGCACTTAGGCCACTGACCTTTCTGCCCTTTGCTTACTCGACCATTTGCTAGGGCAATCATTCATTTTACAAGAAAAACTATAGTAATTACATATGGAAATAACACACTGTTCTGAGTTTAAATCATCATCACAGCTCTAAACATTAACATGAAGGTGAGATGGTTGGGGACCACTCTTTTGCCGTATAATGCTACAGGACATATGATCACAGAACAAAAATAGGAACTGTAAGTACGTGAACTTAAAACTTATTTTTAAAATAGAAGTTAGAATCTGTATGCTTCATGGGACTGGATAAATACTTCAGCAACTCTGGATCCTTTATATAGACCAGCTATTTGGCTCACTAGCTTTACAGCTAAAAACTGCTGAACAATGGTTATACTTGTAGAATGGAAACTAACCTGTTGTACCTATACATTACAAAAGTGGTCTGTTTACAAAACCCATGAAAAACCACAATGATGAGAATGAAAATCTGAGTTCGATTTAATCAGTCACTTCAGAAAATGTCATAACCTGTTTGTAAGGAGCCTGGGCTCTTTGGAACCCGGCTAAAATTTCTTGGTGCTACTGTGAAATCAGTAACAGTAACCGTACTTATTTCAGCCGAGCCAATGCTTGCATAAAATGAAGCCAACATGCACGTTCCATGACATCCCCCAAATCTATTCATGGGTATGTTATTCTTTCATTAGTATGTTTTTGACTGGTACCTGACTAATGAAATAAAGAAGAATGGGACTCACCATCAACACTGCTCTCTCAAAAAGGTTTGACTCTACAGATCCTGCAAGTAGGTGGATGCTGGTAATGTCTGCTCCGCTCCTATCAGCCGCTATTGAAATGTGACGTGGATCGCCTCCAAAGCTAGCAATGTTCTTCTTCACCCATCTCAGAGCTGCCACCTGATCCAAAAGACCCCAGTTGCCAGTTGCTACCTGAGAACCTGTTAAAAAAGAATTGGGAAAATGGCATTTATTCACGTGCAAGCAAACGTGACATTAATCTTCTTCTTCGTTCATGTGGCTAACGGTCTATAAATGCAGTACTTATTTTTAATTTGCGCTGAAATCTGGCCATGACATAGAAAAGGGTCAATTTAAGTGGCAGGACAGTCTCTGTAATATCTTTTTGCACTGTCAGGTCTAAATGGAAATGATACCAGAACTCAAGAGTCAAGAGCTTCTCAGACTGTCATTAGATGGAGATTTCCCCTTGCAGCCTCCTCCATTTTACAAGTTAAAGCTTGGGGACTCTATTGAGACATATCAGCATGCCTTGAAATTTTCCATTGCCAGAATAGCAGCCCTAGCAACTAAAATCTTTATCTGCCCAACAGATCTAGTATGGGTAGTTACCATACATGCTTTTCCCTGCCCTGACCTGGAGATAACTCATCTAGGGCAGTGGTTCTCAATCTCATTAGACTCAAGGCAAGCCTTGGAAAATGCTAGCTCTTAGCTTTCACTTGTTTTTCTGATGCTGGAAAAATGATAGAGCAATTCTTTTGTTACAGAGAACTCAGAAAAACCACAACAGGTCAGAAATGTTTCTGACATTTATGGATTCCTGTTTGAAAACCTCTGGATTTATCTTCTGAATAGGTACTCGGTCCTACACAGGAGAATCCCAAGAAGGTATCAACTTAGGATACGTATAAATTATTGTGCCAGGCAGTGCCATGCTGCTTTACACATGCTGTCGCCAAAACTGGAAATAGTATTAGTTTAGGGCTTTCAGCAGTTTGTTCCAGATACAGCACTAAATACACATGGCTACTCATGGTTTCCAACTAGATGGAATAGGACAAATCAAGACCCACCCGACTGTAGAGAGTCATTAGACAAGTAGAGTGAGCAGGACTGAAGGCAGATAAGAAGTCAAGGAGGCAGTGCAGGTGAGCAAAGTCATGGATGCTACCAGAACCCCTAAGTATGGTTTGAATTGGAATGGGAAGATATGGGGCATGGATATTATAACAACAAAACTAATGGTGCAGCGTTCTGTGTACTGCACTTTTAAGAGTCTGCTACAGGCTGCTACCATTTTTTTCTGTTCAGATGCTGTCTAGTATAGAAAGGACACACTGTGGTCTCAGGAGGAGATTTGATTTTGTTTTGCTGAATTCCCCTATTCTATAATATTTTTTATATAATCCTTACAGAAAGTCATAACAGACAAAAACAGAGGGGCGTCTCCGCTACATCCTTCCAACTATTTAATTGGTTCAGTAAAAGAATATTAACCACAAAAATCCTTGCCTCTGGCATTTTTCCTGGATATTACGGCTACAGTATCATCCCAACCCTACCATAACAGACAAAAAGTCAGTGAAGATGATGAAAAAATGGGAGTATAAACTAGGAACAATAACAACTGCTTAGGTCTTCTGTCATGCTTCTCAGCAGAATGTAAAACACTAAGCAATGGAGGTCTTCATCATGCATTACATTTAGAAGGTGGGGAATCTGAATTATAGGGTGGTTGGCCTACTGCCCATGATTACCCAGCAGGTCATTGGGAATGAAACCCTGGTCTTCCATGTTCCAGTCCAATAGTCTAAAGATCACACATAAAAGAACTGAGGTGTGTGAGGTGCATTGAGCATATCACCGCGTAGTTTAGCAGTAAAGTTAAGGTAAGGAAACTGGGTAAAAAACTTTTTCCATTAAAATTAATAGGAGCTTCACCATTCATGTCAATGGGCCCAGAATTTCAAACATTCTTTGACAACCTGCTGGAGATGGTTGGAAACAGCAGGATAACAACACACTGCAGAAACAGCAGCATATAGATGGACATCATGATAATATTAGCAATGCATTCCAATACATTCCCAGATAAAGTTAATGAAAATATAAGAACTACCAGTTTAAATAAAACTAATAAAATTAATCGTTCTTCCAGCTGCAGAGATTTGCAAAAGAAAGAGGTTTCTGTTTAGCAATAATATTAATAATGTCAGCTTCATTCTACAAATGGAAAAATCATAAACATTAACAGATTTTCATTTTGTATTTAGGACTTTCCTGTTTCAGTTAACGTCACAAAGCTCTACCAAGTTTAATTTTAAAACTTAAACATTACAGTAATAATACACAATGTTGCAACAAGTGCCACTAACTACTCTTGTACCTCCCAGCACTACTTTTATAACATAAGAAAATCAGCTAAGCTAAAAATTCCAGAAATGATTCTGCTGCCTATAGATTGAGGCCAAGATTTTCTACTGTGGGTGCTAATGTTTTGTTCCTAAAGCAATATTTAGGTATCTAAATAAGTAACTCAGGCTTCAAAAATGCTGAGCAGGTGCAATTCTCATTGATGATGTACTCTAAAGCACACCCACTTACATGCTTCTGTTAGATGATCCTGCAGATATACTCCTCACACCCCATTCTGTCCCTTATATGCCAAAGACAAAACACCTTGGATTCCTTTATACCCACTTACAATCTTCTAACATACCCCCCTCGCATGCATCACCCTCGAGTTTGGCCCAAACTGAGGTTTGACACAACAATGTGGATTACATGACTCCCCACTCTTATGCAATGGAAAAAGATTGAGAATACATGCCCCAGGTTCAGCTACCACTAACCAAACAACACCAGATGATTTCGCAATGGGTGCTTGTGGATAATCTGATATTTCAACTGAGGGGTGGTATTGGTTTTAGTTCCCAATGACAAATTCTAATTAGCAAAATTAGAATTTGAAGCAGCAGAAGCAAAAACAAGCAATTTGCAGCAACCTGTCAAAAGGAAGAACAAATAATCATTTGTTGCTCCACCTACAATTTACAATGAGCCATTTATATTTATCCATCTATCTTTGCAAACTTTACATTTAAAAAAAGAAAAGGATTTTTCACAGTAGATGGAACAGCCGTAATTAGCAATGTTTTTCAAACTGTTGCTTCTGCTGCCAAGGCCAAAATAGTGTATCTTTAAAATCCCAACAAAAACAGAGAAGGGAATGAACTGATAATGGGATAAGTAAGCTTTCAATTGCGTTGATGGCTCAACTTCAGTCGAAGACATTACATAACTAGAAACTATCATCCTGTAATAACAGCCCAGAACACTTCAGTCCTTGTAACCAAGGACTAAATGGACACAGTGACTATGACTGCCTGCCTTTAGAAACAACCCATCTGGACTGGGTTGAGAGAGAGGCCAAGGAAAGCTTCCCTGCCTCTTGCTTCTGTTGAACCAGTGCTGCAAATGGAAATAGTTAGTTCACAGTATTGTCACACTAGTACTAGATTCAATCACCTTTCTTAAATGGAGCAGCTTATTTTTAAAAATTGCTGCAAGCCTTGTGAGGGCTCTGTTAAGGAAGTGAAATCCATGTTGATGAGTTATCCACAGAGATCAGCCATGCCACCAGTACAACGGAAAGCAAAACTACAGAGAAAATACAACCAGCTTTTCTCTTTTGGCAAGAAGCAGAAGGTTGCAAAACATAGTTAAAGACCTTCAGCAAGGCAAGATTTGCGCACTGACATTTACAGTAGTCAGACATGTGTCCACCAGGAATTTTTCAACTGCTTGGGTGATGGCCTTGGATAGAAATCTCATGAACAATCTGTTTTGAGACAAAGACGACATTCCTGAGGACCACAAAAAGACACAGTAATTACATCAGACACAGGCACTTGCATTAGTCATTAAGGGCAAGATTTAAAAAGACATTTAGATGTCTAAATGCCCAAATAGGAATTAGGTATCTAACAACTTTTTGTACCTGGCCGTGGCTGTGATCCTAGGAAATGCTTACAAATGTTCTTAACTTTAAGCATGCGAGTAATCCTACTCCACTGGAATTCATGTTAAGCGTATGAATTTTTGTGAGATGAATGCCTGAAAATCTGATACTGTTTTCATTTAAAGAAGTAGCCAAGTTCACTTTGACTTTGCTGGATACCAGCCTAAGAGTCCTGTGGAAATCTGTGTTTCATATCTTGCCACATTTCTGGACATAGGCACATAAAATTTGGTCCCAAATTTAGGATTAGTGGAATGGATTTCAAGAAAACCTAACAAGCAGCAGGCTAGTTGTTTTTAAAGTAATATTCTAATGGAAATCTAATATTTTAGGAAGCCAACACT
Source organism: Crocodylus porosus (assembly GCF_001723895.1). Classification (NCBI taxonomy): domain Eukaryota; kingdom Metazoa; phylum Chordata; order Crocodylia; family Crocodylidae; genus Crocodylus; species Crocodylus porosus. The sequence continues at coordinate 258,356,540 of NW_017728886.1, read as the reverse complement.
CCCCATAGTGCTGTTGGTACCCTTGCAGCACTGTACTATTGCAGTGGAACCTAAACACTGAATTGCTAGAAAAAAAACTATCAATAAAAGTTGATTTGGTCAGTCTATTTTCAATGTCAAATTGAAAACACATCATGCAAAAAAAAAAAAAAAAGGATTATTTCAATTTGTTCAGTTTTAACAACTAAGATATCATTTGTGTCATAAAAGAAGAAATTCATCTTTTGTCTTATTTTGCCTATATCCATAGTCACCTACGCACATAGCAGTGGCCTTTCAATATGTGCAGGAAACCAGGTGTTTCTACACAAACCACCCACAGCATATGCAGAGCCATGACCCATCTAGCTCCTCAGCAGCTCTGCCACATAAGAGAATCAAGGACAACTGCAGATCTGGCAGTGGAAAAGAAAGGAGGGCATTTTTTTCTCATGTAAAAACAATGAGCTGTAACTCATTCATTTCCAGATTTTCAATGTATGACAGACAAACATCAATGGGATGCAACAGTTTGCTTTTCTGTGGGCAAATAACTTGACACAGCTCATAGGACTGGGCCTCAGTTTGTGGGCTGATGGCCTTTATATGGTATTCATACTTCTACATTTAATCAGAAACAAAGAGGTAAAATCCGTATCCCATTGTAATCAATTGCAAAACTCCAGCTGACTTCAGCATGGTCAGGAGCTCAGCTGAGCAAAGTCCCGAGGTCCCTGGAACAGGAAACCTAATAGAAGGTTTTACTTGGGTTTAGTATCTGCTCTGAGTGAACATTTGCATGGCATCAGAACAAGCTCAGGAATCCTTAGCCGTAATTTCCTGTTGCTATAAAATACAGCAATAGCCCCTAGAAGATCTCCACTGTGCTATGGAAAGACAATGAGTAACTAATAAAATGGCAAAAGTTCTACTTGCAATGAATGTGTGAAATCTTCCCTAGAATAACACCTCTTGAGAGAAGGAGTTTGAAACCTGGGTCAACGCCATACAGTGTTGGCCTGCACTGAGGATATCACTGGAGCGGGGAGAGGGAAGGGAAATGCTCAGGGACATCTCACTGCTTTCTGACATACAGAAGTGGCTCAGGGGCAGCAGGCTGTATGGTGCACTTGGCCTGCTCTAAAGGCTGACATGGAGCATTGACCCTTCAGAGCAACACATGTGTAAGCAGAAGGAGCATTTCCTGTGTCTTTTCAAATACAGAATCTGCAGCTGGTCGGGGCTCTGTATGAACTGTGCAAAGGAGCAGAGTGAGGTTCATGCATCTTCCCTCCCAACACACTTGCACATGGTGCTGTCGCTGTCTGTCCTTACATGGCCACCTGCAGCCCTTGCAGAGGGAATATTTCAGACCCTGCTGTCTAGGGCAGGCCTCATGCAGAGGCCTGAGTTCAAACCCCAACCAGCACACAGGAGCTTGGAGCACTTCATATTCCCTAGATGAGGTCTGACCATACTACAGGCATTAGCCATGCAATATTCAGCCCAGCTAGCAGTTTCCACTCAGGAAGAAACCTAGGTGAGGCAAACGAGGCTGAAGGAGGTTAGTGGGAGATGTGTGGGCAGTGCTACGTAATGGAAGCTTGCACAATATATATCTACTCTGCCTGGCTATAGCCAGAGCTAAATATCACTTTCAGAAGCATCCAGTTTACAGAAAAATAAAAATTATGATCTTTTCCCTAGATACAGATAGTACTAACTTTACACCTAAGTGAAAAAAGGAGTCCACAGCGCCTGTTGCTTCAGTCAATAATTAAAAACAGGCATTGCTGGAAATGAACTCCAAACCAAACCTGATGCCTTGGAAAGGAAATGCCAGGTGACAACTGCAGCTGCAAGTCCAAGGCTTGCAAACCTCAGCCAGTCAATGAAAACACCAGCCACAACACCTAAGACCATAGGAAGGATCCCATGGCAAGATACAAAAGGCCTTAAATACAGGCAGGGAAAGAGTAATTCCCTGCTCAGATCTTCCTTGGGTAGGCTAATAAAGTACTGAAGTGGGCCAAAGTTTCAGTATGAAGATCTAGAAATAGAAAACTCCATAAGCAAAGCAGATAAGACTGATGAGTGCAATATGAAACACAAGACGTTACACTTCGGAGTCGGTCAGCCTGTGTACTGAACTGTACATAGGTTTAGGGAGTTTAAATTGGGCAAAAAAATCGCGAGCCCAATCTAACTGAGTTCACCTGAGTAAGTGCATTATAGATCATGCTAACCTGTGTCTGGTCAAACTGAACACATGTACATACAATCAGAGTGCAGCTTTGGGGCTGGGAAAGTCCAGCCACTTGTCCCAGCCCCTGTGCTGTGACTTTCCTACCACCCCTATGCTGACCAGGCTATTGTTAGCCATCCCACCCCCAGGAGGCCTTTAGCTCTTTGATACATGTGACTGTACAAATGGATCCATCATTTTATCTGAAATCAAAATCAAGCTGCTGTTCGGTGGAATCTGCACTGGAGTCTTTCAGGTGGAGTCCAGGGAAGCGCCGGGCAGGGATCATTTAGGAGTAACTTTCCTGCACTCATGCAGGGCCGGATGACTCCGAGGTCCATTCCAAACCTATGATTCCTGAGGCGGACCGGTTGTTTTTCCCCCTTTAGCACAAGTTGCTCCCCACTTTGAATCAAGTTTCCCAGCATCCCTGGAATGCATCTTACAGACAGTTCTTCAAAGCTGTAGGTTTAATGGAAAAGAGAAGCCCCCCCCCAAACGCTGTAGCATGCCGTTTGGTTTGTTGCATTTTCTCCCTACATTCAGGGGTTCATAGCAGGACATGACTTACCGGTGCTAAGAAACCCAAAAACGCCGACACGGTAACTTGCAGTGACAACAATGACATCACTGACTGCAGCTAAATATGATCCATCTATAGCTGCATTTCCTTCCTCGGTGTCATCACTCCCACCGTTGTGGAAAAACACCAGTACAGCTGTGTTTTTGACCTGAAATAATCATAAACATGTTAATACAACAACGAGCCTGCCCAATAATCATAAACATGTTATACTATCTACTACTCCCTAGGCCATAATCTCCTTTGGATCTCTGCTGAGAGCCTGGTTATCTTCTCTGTTAAAACAATCAGAGCAATTCAAAATGGTCTAGAAGGGATTATGATGATGAAAGGAGAGTTGGCAACCTGGCAGGAGCTCACACATATAATATATGCGATTCCAGGAAAATTCTGGCAAGAGGTAACTCACCGATGGGTGTGTTGACTGGTCACCACTTCCCAGAATGGACTAAGCAATGTTTAAGGAAATCCTGTCTCTAGACTTTCTTGTATTTACACTGTACAGGTGGTAACTCGCAATAAAACCATCCCCTTCCACACCACCTAGTTGATCATATTACTCAAAGAAGAGCCTCCCACTGGCTGTTTAATGAACCAAAGCTAGCCTTCTCTTTGCTGGAAATCGCTACTTGACTACAATGTGTCTATTAAATAAATAGGCAAGTCACAATATCAGGCAAAAGCATTATTGTGTCTTCTGGGACTCTGCTAAGAAATCCCTTTCCCTTCTCTCTGCAAATCTTGCCCTGCTTCTGCTTTGGAGCCCATTGACATTGTCCACAGAAGGGCTGGTGGCCTACATATCAAAGCACTTTTGGGGTTTGTTTTCACCTGGAGCTCAATGGCACTGGGCTTTGCTGCTGTTATTTTCTAGGCAGAGCTAACAAAAAATGATGATCCCATTTGCATTGGCAAAAGATACAGCTGGGCATCTGTCCTAGCAAATGCGTTACTGTCCTCGATGCAAGAAGACTGTTCCCAGCCATCTGCAGAAGCACAAGTCAAGAGCTATGAATGGGAAATTGCTCTCAGGTGCTTCTAAATTGGCAGGGATGAGCCTGATTTTTGCACTTGAAATGTATCCCCCTCTTCTCTCCAGTGCTAGAGGGAAAAAGTGGTCCAGATACTTGTTACTGCCAGCAAACTATCATCAATTTTTCCTGCAAGCTGTGCTTCTTTAACCCGGATGCAAGGAAATGCATGATTTTCTCTGGACATTCTGCTTCTACAGATCAAGAGTGGTGTGCCCTTCATTTCCTGGCAAAAAGAGAGGGCACAGGATGACAAAAAGAAAGAAGCTGAGAGCCTGTTTGAAAATGCAGTCTGAGGCACAGCACCTTGCTGACCCACGTTAACTTGTATGGTGTTATTAAAGATCGGTAGAAATCAAGTTTAACATCACAACAGCTGGCCATGTTAACCTTGAGGGTATGTCTAACAGTGCAGTCCTGCAGAGTACACATACGTGAGTCTAAATGAGCAGGGTGCTGTGTTGACATTTCTGCAGTTAATGTGACAAAAATCAGACAGCCTCAGTTGACACTGCCCCTGCAGTGGTGTTTTGATGTTGAGTTATTTAACCTGACTTCATGTTCTAGCAATGAGCAGCCTTAAGAGGGAAGGAAACAGGTGGGAATTAGCAAGAGAGGGCAGAGCAGAGGCTGCAATAACAGCTGTACTCACTCAAGTGGGATGACTTAGTCCTCTGAACTTAGCAGTAAAAGAACAATCCCCCACATACCCTTTTACCCCTTCGATGTCTAGTGTCAATGAAGTGACAGATGTCCCAGTTTGGTTGTTTTGTACATGAATTCAGCTTCTCCAAAAGCACAGGGAAGCATTTGGAGGATGACCCCTAACCAGAACAAACCACTAAGTCTTAGGGCCAGAAGTAAAAATGGTATTTAAGTTCCTAAAACCCCTTCAATGTCAATGGGCAATTAGATTTTTACATAAGACTTGGGTGCCTTATAACCTTTTCAGATCTGGCCTTGATTGCTTTCAGCTATAGTTGATGAACTGAAGGAAGCCATAAACATCACCCCATCACTTTTGGTGTTAATTACCTGAAAAACATGCTGTCATTTTTCTTTCAGCATCTTAAATGAACTATTGCATCCAACATACAAGATGGATCTTATTGCCCATGTAACAGCACTGGCATCCAGTGAATGCCATACTATGGCAATGAGTATACTTTTTCAATCAGCGGATGTATCATTTCCCCTTGCTCTCTACCTTGAATTCTCAGCTATTATCACTTAAGGGCCAGATACAGACATGTTTGCCTTTTAGTGGAGGGGGGAGGGAGGAAATCTTAGACAGGGCTCCACCATTTTTAAACCAGTCTGTGTGTGCTGAACTTCTGTTCTGTTGTGGGTACAGACCAGTTTCTGATGACTTACACCAGTAAAAGTGAAATGTCTATAACCGGCCAAGAAGTACAGGCTGAACTAGTACAGACTGCACATATTCGGGCTAAGCAAAGAGAGGATCTGAAGCATTCAGATTCTTTTCACTGACTAACAAATGTGGATAGGGTCAAAGTTTGATCTTGGCTTAAAATCTCAACACTGAAGTCAACAATGACACTAGTGTAACAGAGGCAAATCTGGAGGCAGGACAGGAGATAGAGTAAACGTTACAGCTAGCTGGAAAAACTGGGCCAGCAAGTTCCTTACGCACAAATACTAGCACCAGCCATGACTGCCTTGTGGCTACTGGCCAATGCAGTGTTTTAACAGGTTTGTTTTACATTTGGACTGAAGGGCACAGACTCAAACTGTGATTTGTAAAATATGTAGAGAGATGTCCATCTGGGACAAGGCTACCACAGCTCCTACTGGCTCAGCTGGTCGGAAGGAAGAATTGTGGTAAACCCAGCAGAGTTGCTGCCGACTACGGGACCACAGGAGGCTCGTGTTAATCATGGAAGGCATGTGCATACACATGCACTAGCTGGGGTCCTCACTACCTGGTTACATCTTTTTTTCAGTATATGGCCACCAGCTGGCAGTTTCAGTGGCCTGTTGTGGACACAATCCCTTTATTGTTTCTGATTTGGGTACTGCGCACTGCAGGACTGGGCCCAAAATGAAAGCCAAATCTTAAAAAAGAAGTCAAGAGAATAAGAGAGGCCTCCCAGAAGTATTACATGAGCAGGTTCTTTGCAGACATCCCAGGCTTGCAAATTCTTGAACTTTTGACAAGTTTGGAGCTAGATCAAAACAGAGCAGATTAAGAGGAATCAAACCCAAAGCCCCGGACCAGAACACACTGGAGTTTCAGGGACTTCAGGGTGTCACTGCAGAGCTGGGCTCTACAGACAAAACTTGGGTACTAACACTGATAAGTGGCCAAAAAAACCCATGAGGACTATCACTAGTCCCCTGGCGTCTACCACCGGCACCTAACCGTTGTGCTAGGGCTAAGCAATAATCCCACTGGTTTTGTGGAAACAAGAAAAATAAGAGGAATTTCTGAAAGGCCTTGTGGGTTCAGCACCAGTTTCCACTGCCCTGTCCATGCTAGTGCAAGACACTTCAGTGGTAGTTGGGCAGGCTCGTTTTAACTCCTGCAGAGCCAGCCAGTGTCCACCCTGGAACAGTACTGCATGGAGGTATAAACCATCCTGACTGCACAGCAGGGATGGAAACGAGAAGGAGGCTCTCTCAAACCTTTATTTAGTGCCACTCTCTTTGCAGCTGAATTCTCTGCAAATCAAGCTGAAACCCAGCCCTTCCCTGTGAGCCTGGCAGGTGGGGGTGGTTACTGATGGAAAAAGTAACTCAGAAATGCTCAGCTGAGGTGGAGGCTTATGTACTGCATGTTGCTGAAGAACCAAAAGGAGGTGATGTCATTCTGTTTTCTGCATCCTGGATCTTTAAATATAGGAGCCCTTTTTGGGGGGCAGTTTAGTTCAGATATTACTATGTTTTACCACGAGTATTATTACACTATTATTTGGTTCAGATATTACTATGTTATAGCACGAGCTTGCCCTCTCTGCCACTTCCGAGGACTTTATATCCAGCGTCGGTTTGTTGCTGTTTCTTCCTCTAGACTGAAAATGTGGGCAATAGTTCTTTGCAGGTGGATTAAAGCAATACTATTTACCATGATAAGGAACAAGAAAATGCTGTCCCTGTGGTAGATTATGAGGGTCTTGCAGATGCTAATGACAAGACAGCTGGCCACAGTTATGTCCAAAACAAAAACGGGAAACTTCACAGCAGCGGGGAACACAGATGGCGGCATTGTTGAACACAGTCATCACTTATGACTACGCAGAGAAGTGATGTGGCCTAGTAAACGCACACAAAATTGTTTTACTTAGAAAAACACCCTCATGCATTGCTGCCTCCAACTGCAGTGAAAATAGGGAGCTTGAGTCTTCTCGCACTGGATTTCCACACAAGAAAACAGGAAAATTAAGCCCATGGTTAAGGGAAAAAAAAAACAATAGTTTAAAACATGATTCGTTCAAACAAGCATCTTCTCTCCTCAAAGCAACACTCTGCTAGGAAAAATGACCTAATGGTTTTTATCTGAGGTGACTTTGCACAGAAAATAGATGATAATCTGGTGTTGCAGAAAGCAGATAGGTTGCGGGCCAGGCTAAAAATATACATGAGCTTATGCACAGGGAGGCACAAACAATTTTGAATATAAAAATAGATTCTTGTATGGCAGATGCTTTCTTATATCAGGATGTAAATCCAAGCCCCTGCTTCCAGGTTAATCCATCATAACCAATACACTTATAATACCAAGCCCAACATGGAGACTTATTTTTACCTTTTCTAAGGACACACTTAACATTTTCAGCTGTCAACTTCTCTTCTTGCAGCCATGTCATGCTCATTTTTAAATAGGGCCATTTTTGTGGGCTGGGACATAAATTTAGCACTACTTGCTACTCTTATTCCATAGCAGGCCTCCCACAGATGTCAACAGGAGGTTCATACAAAGATCAAAGGAAAAATATGTCCCATACAGGGCAACTAAACTGTTGGTTCTCATCATCAAGATGAATCATGTTGCATACAATATCCTCCAATGGGAAAACAGTCTTGCCTTTACTGACACCATACATTTTCTATCTACCCATATATTCCTTTCTCTCTCTCCCTCTCCCCATCTCATCCCTGTCTCTGGTATTCCCTCCCCTTCCCCCTTCAGTCCTTTGCATTTCCTACTCTGCAGACACAGGGTAGAAACAGACTTTGTGGCAGGATAAACAGAGCAGATCCCATTTAGATGTCCTGGAACAAAGCCCAAAATTGGCTGCCACAAAAGATGTGATATTATTTCATCCCAAGACATTGCAAAAGGCATCTGGAGGCCCATTCCCAGCAATGTGGTGGGGCAGGGGACGCCAGCATCTGACAAGCCACTGCTTCCCCCACCAGTACTGGCTACTTTTCACCCCAAGACACATGTTTTAGTACAGAACAGGGAACCCCACTGGGGACCAGGCACCCAGGGCCTTTGTCCATAGGATCAGGCTCCTGAAGCTCCAGGGTGGCAAGGGCATAATCCTATAGGACAACAGCCCCAAGCAACCTCTGTACCTGCTAATCAATCGGGAACAGCTGTTCTGGAGCACATCCAGCATAGCTGATCCCACAATAAAAATGACGTATGTTTGAAACAACTCACGACACCCTAGTGAACAGTCTTCTGGCAGCAGACGCAGGGGTTAAGTGGCTTATGGCTGCAGGGCATTGCCACCTTATGTGATATGGCAGACAGCATTTCAGACATTTTCACTCCTGCCAGTGAAAAATACTTTCAAATCAAAGAACAGTTTGTTTCACATTGTTCCAGTCAACCAATACTTACAGTGTCGGCAGGGACAAACACATTCAGGTATAAGCAATCTTCACTGACAGTAGATGCCTGAACAGCTCCATCCCCAGGTTGCCAACAAGCAGCTCTAAAGACAGAGATTGTTTTGATTATGGCTGGAAAACCTGAATTACTTTTGCACAGGTTGCTTGATCTATTGCAGGGGAAATTTTAGGTGGGTAAAATTTCAATTCCTGTTGAGCTTGAAATTTAAAGGCAATTTTTATACTTCTCTAGGACTTGTGTATCTGTGGGTCCCAAACACACCCCTACCACTTGTATAACAATATTCTGAGAGGCAGATGAAGAATATATTAGAGATGCAGATTTAAAACAGTACAAAATAAAAATAAATACCTATCCATTTTTGTTGATGCCCTAACAAGTCACTGACAATATGATATATATCCCAGCAGTATTAAAGTAAATTTTTCTATCAAGAATGTAGCCAGCTACCTACAGAACCTTTCCATGTCTTCTCCATCACATGAAACATGCCCCCTCCGAGATCCCTAGGAAACAGACTTCTTCTGTCTGAGAAAACATCGACACCCGGATACTAATGTCAGATTGATGCGAGACCCAAGTACTAGGCAGACAAGGATTTTTGGGTGAATCTGATATCTTTCATTAGACCAACTTAAATAGTTGGAAAAAAATTTTTAGCAAACTTCCAGGTTTAAAAACCTTTTGTCAGTGCATCCACATTGCACTGTTTAACATTATGGAAAAAACCTTAAAAATTCAATGGGGAAGGATCCAATAAAATTCTACAGAAATAACTCTACATTTTACAGTCTATTAAGATTTTAGTGATCTCTGTTTCTACTAATATATCATCTTATAGAATCCAGCTCTGGAGATATAATTCCCTGTTCATTTTTCTTAAGGCTAGTTCAAAATGTACCCTCTTTTAATACAATCTACAGGAATTTCCATAAGGGAGCTGTGTAACACAGCAATGCCATGGAACAGTTCATCACAGAAAGTAAAACAGCACACATCCTTGATCTATTGCAGGGGAAATTTTAGATGGGTAAAATGAAAATCCCCAGGCAGGACAAACACGTTTCCAAATTGAATCATGAAAAAGTCCTATGGGATATTTAATACTCAGCAAGAGTCAGAACCTCATTGTAAAAAAGACAATTTCTCATAAAAAAAAATGAAAAAACTCCAGCAGAATTCGCAGAAGAAACAGTGCCACCTGCTGCATCAACACCACAGAGGTTCATGAAGCAAATGGATTTCGATATATATGCAGCAAGCAGCCATTTCTCACAAGTCTCTTATCCAAGTGTAGATCAGACCCAACCCTGACAAATTTAAGTCTATGGAGAATCTCCTATATCAGTAACTGTGCTAATCTGATCTTGCTTTTATAGAGAAAAAATTGTGCTGTGATGATGTACACATAGTCCTTAAAGTTGCAATGATCTTCATCCACTAAATGCACAAACCCATCTGCGTATCAAGGTTCCTGAGATTCTCCGGGTAGTTAACAACAAGGGCTTTGATCCTCCACAAATAATAAAGAAGAAAAGCTGAGACTTTCAGCAGGCTAAGGAACCCCTGAAAACTGAAATTATGTGCCCTAGATATGTACACTGGATAACCCTGAACTGCATGGCAAATCGCAGACAAATTCTTCATGCAGAAGCAAGAGATGGTTGTCAAATAGAGAGCGCAGGAGCAGATAGCTCTGACCAAAGATGATAACACAGTGTTACAACCACAGGCACAAAGAAGCTGCACATACATTACTGCAACAGACTGTGCGTGTGAATCTGGCATCAGAACGCACCTGAACAAACAAGCAGCTACATCTTATCAGATCCTTCCAACGTATGCCAAAATGTGGCTAATGTGGTTAGACACCCCCCATGTCTGCCATGTATCAGGTGCATGCTGAAACATCGGGCCACCAAAGGTCATAATGCTTTCAACCACCCCAGAAGAAAGTTTCTCCGTTGAGATTTGCTTGCTCAGTGTGTTAATTAAAATCCCTTGTTAACAAACATCCCAATTGGTTCTTTATCTTCCATGTGGCCAGACCAAGTCCCCTTTAGTTCTTAGCCTCAGTCATTATCAGAGTTGGTTACAGCCCTTACTTCTTGAACTCCCACTCAAAAAGTTTTGCTGAGGCCCTTCACTTGGTCTTTGTCCCTTTCGTTAACCTGCTTCCTGTTTTTTGTGTCTTCTCTGTCCTTGCCATATTTCAGAGCAGCTGTGAACTAATCTCTTTAGTTGATGGGGAGGCTGACAAATTTCCTCCCATACCAATGTCGTGCAGAGCAGTTCAATTTGATTTGTTTCAAGTGTACTGTATTTTGCCTTCTCTTTAATGGACCAAGAAAGCATTGCCCAGGGACACAATAGTAAGTTATTAAAAACGTATCTGCTTTCAGGTGTGTGTGGTGTTTTTCCATATTGCACATATGCAACCCTCCACGGTTCCAGAAATATTGATATCTTATACAGCTGTATCAGAATGTTTGTTCTTTGATTAATCCACGTACCTGTCACTTTGGTTTTCCTGGTATACTAATAAATGACCTTGTCCACAGAGGAATGAACCTCCATAAAGTACCTTGTCCGATACTGCCATGAACTGTTCATTACAAAGAGGTTTCAGAATTGTGCTTTTACTTGGACTATTTCAATCCATGCTTGCGTTTTAATAGACCTTAAGGGCAGAAGAGCCACATTAAGGTTATCTAGCTTTTCTTGCTGGAGACCACTGCTGAGAAAACATCACCAGCCATTTTTGTATGCAGCTGATAACTTCTGCTTGAGCTACAGCATCTCTGAATGCAACGTGCCAAAAAACTACACTACATTAACTCCCTTCCAAACTCACCAGGACTGAGATGTGGAAGATATCTGAAAAAAATGTTAGAGGTAAAGTGGAATGACAGTAATTTAGAATCTGATTATTATTTGCAATAGACAGAGTATGGCTAAATACAGGTTTGGGGTACTGCAGACTGTAAGATATTTTTTCCCTCACATAAATATAATAATGGACGGGTTAATAAATTATTACATGCACGTGCCAAAAAGAGCGCACACTGCCTCAAACCTACATTTAACAATGCACCCTATTGTCTTTTGCAGGTAACAGCACGTATATTGTGCTCATTACAGTAGAAGCCGAGTTTCTGAATGGGCTTAGGGAAGTGACAGAAACAAAGAATTTTGCAGGGGATCAGGAACTCCTGTGGCCTCCTCACCGAGCCACGGTGGCATTCCAGGATTCCAGCCAAGTAAACGGTACCGGAGGACGAAACCGGTTCTCTGCTACTGGCGGTGCAGCGTATGGGATTCCAAGGAACCGATCGACACTTCTCCACTCCGCACCAATGCGGATTGCTCGGGACCTGCCGATCAACACCCCCTGGGATGGGATGTTCACTGAGGTTATGCCAGGCTCAGAGATAGGTAGGAACAAATCTAGTTGAGAGAAGGGGGGGGAAAAAATCATTGTCCTTATTAATTTAGGAAACTTTTCAAGGGCTGTTAGAAGACTGCGTCTTATTTTCGAAAATGACTTTGGACCCAAATTTCTATTAACTTTCCATGATATTGGTCCTTAAACATCTAAGTCACTTTTGATGATGACTGCTTTTTACTTATATTTTGCATGGCATTAGCTATTAGGTGCTGCATACAGATGTCATCGTACTGTACGTCCAGTTGTTAACTCTGAACATCTCTTCCAGGTAAGCGAATACACCAGAAAACAAATCTCTCTTCTAAGCAGTTTTAGTGTATTGGAAAATTATCCTAAGAATATTTTCATTATTTAAATACAAATGACCCAATTCTTAAACATTCAGTAGGCCAGATGGGGAGGGGAAGGGAAAGGGAAAAGGAAAGACGCAGACAAAAAGAGGGAGGGAGAATAGGTCTTTTGTCCAATGGCGAGGAGACAGGTGAGAGATGGCAGACCTGTTCTCCAGTCCCTTCTCAAATGAATATTTAATTATTTTATACAAAGTAGAACAGCTTCAGCATGAGAAAATGAAGCACCTATCTCAGGATACCCTATGGCCCAGTGGCTACTACCATGGGAGGAGGGCAAGGCTGGTTGAAAACTCTGTTCTAAATCAAGCAGAGGAGGCTTTTTAATCTCTATTTCACATCACAGATGGCTGTGTCTTGATCCCTTTGGCTGTAGACAACCTCCTCTTTTGCTGGGTTTGTAAATATGCCATTTGGCTTTTAGTCTTAATGATGATGATGATTTTGGATCAAAACAAGTTTTATTCCATCTGAAATCTGATACAGGGAAAACTCTGGATCAACTTGAGACTTTTTTTTTTTTTTTTTTTATTCCATCTGAAATCTGATACAGGGAAAACTCTGGATCAACTTGAGACTTTTTTTTTTTTTTTTTTAATTCTCTGGTTTATCAGACATTGAACTGAAAAATCAGTGATGTGCACAGCCCCACTTTAAAAGAAAGTGAAAGTCAGTGGGACCAATTCTTATAAACAGAATTTAGATGAGGGTTCAGGTCCAAACTCTAAACTTGGATGGCTACAGTCGCCCTTGTGTATGAGCATCCAAAAGACAGAACATAGCTTTAAACTTGCCGACTGTACTCCTGACTCACTCAATACAGTATGCATATTTTTCAAGAGATTACGTCAGTTTTAACACGCCCGCTTTTAATTTGTTGCAATTTCTGCCCAGACTTCAACGAAGAGAAAATGAAATGCACCCCCTAGTTCCTTTTTTCCAGTAATCTAATCTGGTTTCTCATTACTTCTGTAAAACGGAAAAAAAACAACTATCAGCATTAAACCAAAGTAAAAGGGGGATTTTAAAAAGTTGTAATAAAATAAATTTGCTTAACATTATGATGGATTTGATAGCTGTGTGAGGATTGGTAGTAGTCCGTGAAACTTTCATTCCTTTCTCAAATGTTTTTTTACTTGATCAATAAAGGTATCATTTTTACCCAAATTCAATAGGACTTTGAATTTAAGACAACCCCTTAGTAATTAGATTCTGCACATGGAGAATCTATATATTTGCTATAATTTTCCATGTACAGAATCTAACTATTGGAGTGGGACTATTAAATTACTACAGTGGGACAAGCATTGGTAAGGGGGTCAAGTGGCCTGACTCCTGCCCCATGCTACCTGTCCACCCCACCACTTGGTTCCCCTTGCTGCCTTCCCTGTCCCCAGTACCTGCAGGCTCCGTGGTCCCCACCACCCTAACACTTCCCCTGCTTTCCCAGCACCTGCTCCTCCCTGCAGTGTGGGCAGCCCCTGGTGCTTGTACCCCTCCACTACTTGCCACCTGTGTCCTGCACCAGCCCAGGACCTGCTTGCCCTGCACCCATTCTCTGCTGGGGTGCCTGTAACCCCTGCTACCTACCCCCTCCCCACCACTTTCCCCGATTCCTGCTACCTATGGCAGAGTTGGAGCCAGAGGCACCATCTACTCTATGCTCCCTGCTCCAGGCTGCTGTGGGTCCCAACTGGAGCTATGATGGGAAGGTAAGCAGTGAATGCAGGGAGCAGAGGCTGCAGGGGGCAGGTTAGGGTGATGTGGGAGTAGTGGCTGCAGCTCCGAATCCAACCTGGATCATGGTCAAACTTGGAGCCACAGCTGCTGCACCCTGCCCCACTTGTTCTTGAATTTAAGACGAGTAGCTTTCCCTCCCCCTTTGTTGAATGCGGGGGGGGGACAGATCTTGGATTTGAGTGCATATAGTAATTTGGCTTTGGTCTATCAGAGAAGCTCCACAGAGCTCTTCCATAACCTACAGTGGGCTTTCAATTATCCCCCGTGTTAATCTTAGATATGAGCCAGTAGATGAAAGACAGAAATGAAGCAACTGGGGTCACGGGAGGTTTGGAGAACTAGAATTCCATTCCTATGAGTTTTTCTTCCCTTTTCAAAGACTCCTTCACAGACCAAGCTTGTTGCATAGCTCTCTTGCAATGAAGCACCACAATACAATTTTGTGTTTTGCCATAAACATTTTGGGACACTTTCACATGCTCATTGCATGAACCATAATCTTCACCAAATCCAAGTCTGTCCCATGAATGTTAGGATAGGTAGAACTATACTGTTCACATTCATATATTGTAAGGCTGTTATGTCTCTAACAAATTTTAAGCCATTTTCTCATGTGCAAGAATGGGTCACAAGCTACCAAGACTGAGCTTACTTCTATGGCATTTTTCCTTGCACTCACCTTGTCTCCGATAGATATAAGTAGCTGGCTCTTTGACTAAAATTCGACAGCTGTGACCTTGCAGGTCATGTGTGCATATTTTTGTATCAGGGTAGAAAATGCATCGGATTGTGGAGAGCTGGATTTCAAGGGTAACCACTATGCAGGACTGGCTCTTTGAACAGGCTGTGGAGAGAGAAACAGCAGAACCGTGAAAGCAAGTAAGGCAAAAAATTAAACAGAAAGAAAGCAAGGAAAGTGAACAGATATTGCATGTTTTCAGGATATTAACTCCCTGCCCCCACACAGCTTGAGGGGAGATTTGCAAAGATAGAAAAGGGAGGTAAGCAGGTTCAATGCCCACTGACTTGCTATGGGAGTTTGGCCCTACAGAGCATACCTACACCATAGCCACAATAGGACCTGACCAGGAGGCCACCAAAACTTCCCCCACTCATCTACTCTTCCCCCACTTATCTACTCTTGCATACACATGCCAAACCTGCCAGGAAAGATACTTTGGGGTGTCCTTCTGCAGCCACTCATGACCTGTGGAGTCATGTTTTCAGTGATATGCTTCATTGTCATAAATCAGTACATCATGTTCTTTGAAGATAAATAAAACATTCCTCACCTGACAGACAAATGTCTCTGGCAGCGGTGAAGTTACCAGAATCATCTCTGCTGACTTGTACAACATCAAAGTTCAAGATGGATGAGTCGATGAGCACAGAAGATGCATCCAAGAGCTGCCACATGTCCAAAGACACTGTGAAATGAAGCATAAATCAGTTCAAACTTCAGAGGCAAACACCAGTCCAGAAGGAAAAATACTATGGCACTATAGTAGGCCTTAGCTATGCTTTGAATGAGAAGACAGTGGGTAACATTTTCAGAAGCTTCAAATTTACTTTGGAGTCCAATTTCATTTTCTAGCGTCTTAAGATGAGACTTGTGAAGGCATTTCTGTACCAAAAGATGACGACAGGTGCATAGGCACTGCATTCCCCTTCATTAAGATGGGAGGCATTCACTAGGAGTTAGATATGTGAATGACTTTGAGGATCTAGCTCATACTGGAATTTACAGAAGTGCCTAAAAGAGGAAGACATCACACACTGACTGAAAATAAATGGGAGTAAGGAAGCTAAATTACTTGTAAATAGCAGCAGGTGCCTAAGTACCAGTGTAAATCTGGTTCTTAAAAGCAGTAAGTCAAACTGCAAGTCGGCGGCGCTTCAGCTTCTCAGAGCTTAAATCAAACTGAACATGGAACAATGGGTGCTTAGTCATTCAACTGCTCCTAAAACATCTACACCTTGAGTTCACTGAAACGGCAAACACCTGATCCAAACTCCCATTGAAGTTATGAGAATTTGTCCTGGTTTGTGAATTTGGACCATTTTGATCATTGTAGCCTGTGTAATTAAGCCACTGAATTTCACTTAAGGATTCCTAAAGCATGCTTATGTGACAACTAAAAATGGATTTATTGTTTAACTTTCTCCTTTTTCTTTTTTAACATGGGCTCAAATATTTTACACAAATTTCCCCTCCATTCTTCCTGCAGTCCTAGGGGCATTTCAAAGGAATATGCCACACACATTTTGAATTTTGTTTGCATACACCAATAAATTAAAATGACTTCTATGGGTCTTTTTTAATTTTACAGGCAGAAGTAGCAATAAGGATTGGGAGGGAAAAGGCCTTTAATTACTCTGGTTGTTTTCACCAGTTCAGCATATTATGTAAAGAGCTCCCACTGTGGCATGTTTAGTCCCAAAAGGAAGCCAAGCATTACCCTCTTCATGTAATTGTAGGGTGAAGAAAAAGCTGATCCAGATGCAGATTTTCTGTTGCTTTTTGAGTTTGCCTACCATGCGAGATGCAAGTGCAAGCACATTTTGCAGTTGCATGCCTTCCTTTAAAGAGCTATTTTAGCTCTTTCAGATATGGATAGCCCACAAAAGTGGCCTGGATTCTCCTTCCTTACTTCCTGCCTTTTCCAGGGCTGGCCTCTGCATCCTCTAGAGAAGTCTTCAGTTAAAAAAAGGATGCAGTACTGGAAAGCCTAGCACGGAAACACTTTGCTAGTTCATAGGACCCAGGAAGTGAAAGTGGTGATAGGCCAATCTAGTTCCCCTGTTCATATAGTAAGAAATGAACAATGGATATAAACAATGATGAGTAAACCTAATTTATAAAATTCCTCCTTTTTTTTTTTCAAAAATATAAGATGGCATTAGTAACAAAGGATAAAGATCACAGCCCAGTGCTTTACCTGGACACAGACCCTTTAATCACTAAATAAATCAAGAGCAAGGCACAGGCTGGGAAGCCAGAATAGTGTGTGATCAATAAAATAAAATGGATTATGCCAAAATGCACTCGGCTTAAAGTTACCTTTTATTAAGTGGCAAATTCTCACCTGAGCTTTCTGACCAGCAGCCAGGCTAGGCTCTGGGGGTTTTTTTGGGAGGACTAGAATCGTTTCAGAAACTTACTATTGCCTCCCGGTCGCAGAAGGTTTTGCAGCTTCTTGACTTTCACTCTTCAGGGGCAAGGTGTGATCGATTCAGGCCATGCCGAATCCACACACTGCACCCATTCTCCCCCTGCGATCCCAGCTCCACACCTCCTTCGCACAAGAGTGAACCCAGAGGTCAGGAAAAGCTGCATATGCCCAACCCCAATGAACCTTCTCCTGTATGCCTTTCATTACCTCTGGGAATATCTGTCTACAGTAATGGATCCCATAGTCCCTAAGTTATTTAAAATATAGTGATATTCTGAAAAGTTCCTTCCATTATTTTACATTACAAACTTGTTGAATTGTCACTAGAAATATACCCAGGGGGGCTTGGAACTCGAGAAGGAACAATTCCCCCGACTCTCTTTGTATTGTACAACATGAGAATATTAGGTTTTAGTTTCTAACCACCCCAAAGCACTGGTCAGGGCCAGACACATGGCAAAGATCTAAATCATACAACAAATCTTAGCATCCTATGATGAGTAAGACCTCACAGCTTTTAAAGTCAGGAGGTACAATGCAGGCCAGAGCATTTCACCTTTGGATTCCTACTTCTAGCTCAATAACTTGGGGTTGAACTAAGGCATAATTTGTGAGAGTAATCCAGGCTTCATTTAAAGTCTTCAAGTGGTGGAGGATTTACCATTTCTCTTAATAATCTGATCCAATGGTTGTTTCCTTGCACTATTCAGTATTCATGCCTTAAGTTTTCCAGGTTTTATTTTTCAGCTGGTATGTGGGGGCATGTGCAGGTGTTCAATTCCCACTTAACTATTTTTACTGTATTGAACAAAAAAAATTTAAATGTAGCAACATGACCTAGCGACATATTTTACATAATTATTATGTTCTAATTTTGCAAAACAAACAGCACCAATAACTGAGATGTGACAGAGCAGATCTGGTAGCGTGTCTAGCTATGGACACAAAGCTTCAAATGACTGATTATGGAAGAAAAAGAGCAAGAGCAAGAGCACGTTGCCTGGAGTCTATTGTAGATCAACGCGGCCAGCACACGCTGCTGGCTTGGAAGGTATTTTCACTAAGAGAATTCTGTTCTTCCAACTTCTCTTGACTAACTGTGACTGGAGTTAAATCATATAATCTCAGTTTGTCCATATGCAAAGTATGCATAAACTACCTTCGATGAGTCGAAGTCTGCTGCTCTGAATATTTTCCTGGGACAATTCTACAAAAAGTGGACAGTTACTTTACATCCATGGATTTATTTATATTTATAAATTTATAGTTTTATATCTATAAGACAGAGAAAAAATGAGGCTTAATTTCTTAACAGGAGTGTTTCGAGATGCTTAGATGAAGATTGCCGGTGTCAAGCCTCATTATTAGCAATATATTATGTAGTTTGTATTTACCTTTGAGTGAAATAAGGAGTGCCGGTTTCTTATTGATCTTTCCTAAAAGTCCATGGGCACTTGATATAATCTGCCTCTTTGGAGTGAACAAATATCTTATATCATTTGAAAATACAGAAAATTTAATAGTTGCTTTGACACCAGTACTAGATATCGTGCAACGATCTCACATGGTGTATAGAGAGTTGTCATCTCAGCTACTTTCTTTGTCCTCTATATTAAACCTCATAAAGCTGACTCTTGACTGCTTTGCCTTATACCTATGCATTATCTTTGCTCTCTCACTACTATGGGGAATAGAAAGGTAGGTAAATGAATTAGTCTGAAGTTAAGCAAAAGGTAGGGCAAGGTGGAATCTTAGAGACTAACTGGTCCAAAGAGACATGAGCTTTCATCAGTGACAATCTGCTTTGTCAGCCGCTACAGGAATGATTTCCAAATCTCAAATCAAATCTGTAAAAATTACTTTCATCTTTGCTCTGCTAGCACCGCCCTACCTGCTGCTTTCCAGTAAAGATAAACACAAAAACCACATTGACCATTTGGGTGGCAAGCCATTTAAATGCAGTGCTATCAACTGCAGTGCTTTGAATGCTGCCAGCTAGTGGCTAACTACTAGTTTAGCCAATTAGCAGTTTCCTTCTTTCCTTCCTCCCACCTGGCAATTGAACTGGCTTTATTGGTAGTCCATACACACCCACTCAATTGTGTGAGAGCAAAAGTAGAGGCTTCCCCCAAGCCAACCTAATTTTTTCTCTGAATATCTTGGATCCCTATTTGTACTATTTTGTTGAACATACACAGTGCACCTAATGAGCATGGTAGAGATTACTGGTTTATATATAGGCTGGACTCTGCCCTTCCTAGCCACATTCTAGCAATTGCTTTCATTGCTTAATTATAGTGGCCTGAATCCAGACAGTTCTGTAGCTTTTATTGTAAAATTATGGATGTCCCACGCAGAGAGGGTCTCTGCCTTTCAGATGCTCTTTTGTTAGAGTATGCAAGGGTGAGAGAGTGATTTGGAAAAAAAATAAAATAAAAAAAAGTTCACATCAGCCTCCTTCTAGTTCATGGAAGTCATAGGAACCCAGGAGTGGAAGGGGCTCTCTCTTGGGTCATTGAGTCCCCAGCTATCACAAGCAACCAAGCCACAAAGTCAAAATATATGGGGGCTTCAACATTTTCTTCAGTAGGAACAGGGTTAGGTAAATACTGCATGCATTTGAAAATCCATTTTCGTGTCAGGAAGTAGACTCATACCGGTTACATGGATGGCGAAGCCAGTTCAGAAAAACATGAAGTTAGTGCTAAGAGATGGGTTTAGAGTAAAACCTCTGGGCATGCCATGTACATGTTCAAAGGACATACAATGATCTGGCTCCCCAGTTCACAAACCATATCTAGTTGCCATATTTACAATGAGCTAAACCAGAACCCTCCCTGAAAAGCAAAACCCTGCACCTTGAGAAAGTTTTCAAGACAGCTCTATCATTGAATTTTGAAAGTGATTTCTATGATTCTATAGTAAAAGGTCAAGCCAAAAAACCCAGAGCAAAGATCCCCTGAACTATGATCAGTCAGTACGAGCCTTTTTCAATTGCCATTCCACCAAAGACGGCAAGTTAATTTTCTGTTGCAGTGAAGAGGAGATTTAAAAGTAAAATACACATCAGTTGTGGGTACATAAGACTCATGAAAGATTGGGAGCAAAATGGTCTGGATAGTTGCTCTATAACATGATCGTATCTCCCCTTCACATCCTACAATTTTATATCACATTGTATCTTAATTAAGCACCAACATAATTATATAATAGTCAAGGTTGCAGTTACCTAAACTGGACACGTCAATGTAAAATCCAAAAGCCAAAGAAATTAAGCATATGTTAAAGCAATTGCCTTGTAGTGTATAGACCTAGCCATCTCGGGTACCAGTCGTAGTCTGGCTGTAGCAGCATGTAGCTTAGGATGGATTAATTCATCTGGTTGAGACGAAATGCAAAACAGATACATCTTAAACACGACACCACAACAACTCAACTGCATCCCCAAAGCATTTACCTCCTGCATCTGCAACACTGAGTTGAAGGCATCGTGAAAACAGGTTTCCTAGTGAGATTTCTGGCCACAAATATCATGGGAACAGCTTTTCCCTTAGCTACTCTCTCTACCATGGAACTAGGAATAGCAAAAATACCCCCAAATTAAAAAAAAAAAAAAATTTGAACTTCAAAAGCAGTTTAGTTAGAGTTGTAGAAGGTTTAGCTTTTCCTTCCCTCCCCTCCCAGAACTAATCTGCTTATCTTTAACTTTATTAGAAAATACAGATTCACAGGTATCTAGCAACATCTCTTTAATTGCTGGAAAACATTTGGTGACAGTGCAACATGGTTGATGTATTATATATAACATACGACTTCAACTTCATAATGCAAGGCCTAATAGTACTGGCTCTTCCTCTCATACCACCCTCTAACTCTTATTTGCTTCTTTCGCCAGCAGAGTTCAAAGTACCTTACCAAAAAGGCCACTACCAGCTCTTTAAAACTCTCCATAACCAGCACTATTAACAGAAGCTGAGCTCTCAGAAATTTTTCCTTTCAAAAATGGGGTTTATGCATATTTTTGCCAGCCTATTTGGATATGAATGAATCAGAACGAGCCACTTTCCTAAACTTTCCACATAATACCTATAATCATGCTTCTGACTCCTTTAACCTACATGCACAGATGTTATTTATGGCATTTAGAAGCACAGCAACCTGGCTGCACAGATGTGAAATGGGAGCTCTGTGCCTCCTTTCAGGAGTGCCTGTTATAGTAAGTGGCACAGAGCAATCACACAAGTGCAACAGATGTTTATCTGGATTGACAACAAGCTGTTTTTAGAAAGGGCGAACTCCACCTATCCAGACTCAATCATTACAAACCCAGCTCAGCAACAAGAAACATGCTACTCAACGCACGTTCCACTATACCTGTACTTTCTATATGGGGCTCTAGCTTACATACTGTCAACTACATCCGAGGAGGGGTTGAAGAAGCCTTTTTCTTACACCTCGCACATACTCATGGCACTCGGGGAAGGTATCAGAAGAGCTCACTAATTTTCAGCAGCCTACCTCTGCACATATAAGTAATCCTGAATGGTCAGAAGGGCCAGTCCGAATGAAGATTACTTTGCAAGTACAGGTTGTAAAATGGGCCTTTTATCAGTGTGGCAAGAGATACAAGTATGGATCATTTAAATTCACCCAGTAGTCTAGTATGAGACAAGCCTGGGTGATAACGAGTGAGACTTTTGCCCTGTCACGCTATGTTCTGCATTGCTTCCCATTTCGGACTGAATGGGACAATGCCACATATCGTAAGGCTGCTTCCACAAGTTCTTCGCTTTCTCCCAGCCTTTTAGTCCAATAAAAATCTATTTGCCAAGGATGCAGCCCCACTGACGTCAATGGGATTCCTTACAGGAACCAGGATCAGGCCATTTGACATTGGGTTTGTTCACTGCAAAACATCAGCACAAACCCTGACTGACACTTAAGTTGCAGCAGAACATAAGCATGCTTGCTTGTGCTGGCCATCAGTGCAGGGGGGGAATTGCATTAAAAGAGGAAAAAAAGTGAGACACAAAGTAGAGCGGAGAGGATGAGAAGGGATTGATCAACTCTGTTCCCTTCAACTTTCTACTGTCCTTGTGTGCCTCGCTTGGGCACTTAATATACAGCTCCCTCTGCCAGCTGGATGCTGTGGTGCACCCAATTTTTATTACATGTCCACGAGTTTGGAGGCATCTGGCCTGAAACAGTCTAAACTGGCTGGCAAGGTTACTCTTATGAAGCCAAAACCAAAAACAGTTGTTTAGTCCCCTCTTCAGAAAAACTCCCATTATCATATAAGATGGAGATGGGAAGGACCTCGTGTCATGTAGTCCATTCTCAGGTTGGCCTAGGGTTTTACCCCACCATGTGCTGGGGGTGGGATTTGGAGCCTTGACTTTAAACTAGAGTAGGATCTGTAAGATTTGATCCCTGAGGATCATATTTCTGAATAAGACAGACACAAGAGATAGCTACCACCGCATGGCAACCCCTAATAAATCACGGCTTTTTAACTGGTGACCTTTGGATCTAAGTCACTGTAGCCGTATCCAAGATTGTTAAGAAAATTGTAGTATTTCAGATGCCACTTAGAACTGCTGATTTTTAAACATCATATAGTATTATAATAGACAGACCTTCAGCTATTGAAACCAACCTAGCTCTACTGATTTTAATGCAACTGGAATGATTTCATCAGCTGATAATCTGGTGTACTGCTTTTGCCAGCTGATTACCTGGCTGATTTGAATGAGGCTAATTATATCTTGAATATTTGTACACACGTTTATATAAACACACACAAGTACACATATACGTATACACAAACATTTAGTTTGTGAACATACTGCATATTTCTAATGAATCTCATGGCACAATAAGAACGAAGCTTGCCCTCTCCACAAATACAGCGTGTTTCCAAGTCCCATAATTAACTGTTATGTAGCAGGATTTTGTCCTCAAGAGTCATATCTGACCCCTCCATTATTTTCAACTTTGGTGGT
Source organism: Crocodylus porosus (assembly GCF_001723895.1). Classification (NCBI taxonomy): domain Eukaryota; kingdom Metazoa; phylum Chordata; order Crocodylia; family Crocodylidae; genus Crocodylus; species Crocodylus porosus. Next base: position 258,333,164 of record NW_017728886.1, on the reverse strand, counting down.
AAATGAGAACATAAAACACTAGAGGTTCAAATCCTAGGTAATAAAGTTCATCAACAGCAGCACTAAACCCTTGCAGAATATGGAAGAGCTACAGGTTTCTCTACAACGCATCCCTGTTTTATTGTGTTCTCCACTGGCTGTGGGGGTCATTTTTAGATAAAAACAAAGGGCCTGATTTTCTTCTCACTCACATCAATATTAACCCAGGCTCAGACCACAAATTCAGTTGACTAACTTTGAATTTAAAATAGTAAAATTGAATCAAATAACTAATAGCAGGCTGTGACGAGACTAAGCTAGCTCTTCCATCATAGACGGTCTGAAAATAACAGCTGTCCTCTCTTTCGGGATCATGGTCTTCACTTGAAACTATCCATGCACAGTTCCCCATTCAATGTCATCAAAGTTATCTCATTCAGAAATAACCCTCCACTGCAGTGAACTGGACTCCCTAAGCCTGACTAAAGGTGACTGTGCCTGAAAGCTTGCTAAGAACTTTTTTCCCCAACTACTCACTTGGTCTAACAAAAGATATCACATCTACCCAAAGAACCTTGCCTGCCTCAAGTCATGGAGGGATTTAACAGGACCTTTGCAAATGAAAGTCTGTCTTGAAAGTTTGGAAAACAGCGCTGATAGAAAGAAGTGGAAATAACTTATTATAAGGCCACAATTATTATGGAATTAAATGAACTTCTTTACAGGCAAGTTCTAGATGCTCAGAAAAGGAAGAGAACACGTAAAATAAAACTCTTCCTCTTTGAGGATTTTCATGGGAAAGACAGTTTCGCAAAGGGATGGAATTTGCCAGTCTGAATCTTTATCCACCAGAAACACTTGTTACATCATTTCAGTATTTCACCAGTCATTTCTTTGTACATCTTTCCTCTTGTTATATTGCAGAGATATGAATCGGTCAAAACCTACATCTGCACAGACCTTTCAACCAAGTTTAATTCACATATAGTTAATGTTAACAATGACAAAGCCCCTAAGCTAACAAACTGCATTAACTGTTTGTAAAGTGTTCCTTTCATCATATTAATTTATTCTCGGGAGATGACTCACTATTACTATCCTCTTTTCCCAGACTGAGAAATGGAAGCAAAGAGGTTAAGTGTCTTGGCAAAGCCCACACAGAGCAAACTCCATCCCACAACTCAGTCCACTAACAGTATTGCCTTTCACAGGTTGAATGTAATTTGTCATTTGTAGATTTACTATGATATAGCTCACTAGATTCTTTCCAGGTATATATGAAGTTGACCACGCATCTGTTTACCATATTTTCTCATATGCAGCGTTCCCCACAAATTCAGCTGTGCATATTGGGGGGGCGGGATGTATTATAAATAAGGAAAGATGATAACAGCATTTTTTGCTTGTGCCAGGAAAAAAAATGCAACGCTTCTAACCTGTCCTGCCTGAGCTGCTGCCACTGTGTATGCTCTGCCCATCCTGACCCTGGTTACTCTTAAAGAAACAGCAGCTGGGAACTGTTCTGGAGTTCCCAGCATGACAATGCTGCCGGGGTGGGGGCAATCCCAGAGCCCCTCCTAACTTGACACCCGGGATCTGTGCCCCTAGTTATAGTACTGCTCACAAACATTATTTCACTTACTTAAAAATAACAACAGCTTCTCATAACCTGAATGGAAAGACTTCATGATGGAAACGGATTATACCCTGGCAAATTACATCACATCAATAATAACTGAAACATAATACACAATATTTATGCAACTTTTGACTCATTCAAAAAATACTATTTTTTGTAATAATTTTCCACCCTCACAGGAAACCACAAGAGAAGAACTAAAGAGTACAGGCATACGAACAATTTACTCCAGGGCAAAAAGGAGCAGGGATTTATCATGCATAAGCAGCTTAGTAATATCTACCCACATGCATGTTTTTGCCCCATTTTTTGAAGGTTAACCCACGGCACTTCGGCCTTCTTTCACTGAGAGCAAATTTACTACTACTGCTTAGTTTTCATTTACTGTGGGATAAGAGCATGCACATGGGCAATTAGCAAAGAGCAGCAGGCGCATGCTAATTTACCACTGTCTTTTTATCTCATAGTAATAAGTAGTTCATCTTTCCAGACCAAACTATTGGAGGATTTGATTCACCAACATCCTACTTGAGTTTTAAACTAGAGTACATTCACCGATTTCAAAAGGGATTTTTAAGAAGCTGTCTTTTTAAACACAAAGTGGTATATGAAAAGAACGGGTTTACAAATTTCAGCTTTGCATTCCTGTTACGATTGTTTTCACTCATTACATACTACTATATATCACCTGAAACCTTGCTTTGAGCCCCTTGTTTGGCAAAAGCCTTCAGCACAGTAACACAGTGATTCTTAATGGTCTGTCTAATCTGAAATTCTGCCATCATCAAAACCAGGTGCATGACAGGACGATGAAGTAAACTCCATAACCAGACAATAATGTCTTCTAAGACTCATCATTCAGTGCTTGGCTTATGCACCAACCATGAATATTTATAGCCTTTTGAAGTCCTAACTGTGGGTGTCCCCCACACTTATACTTGCTAATTTCTTCTTGAATTTCACATACGCTTGTTAATTTCTTCTTGAAACTTACTAAATTCTTGGTCTCAATGACATATTGTGACAATGAGTTCTAGAAGTTAATCATGCCATATAGTTACCAGGGTGACAGAAGTGTATTCCATGAAAGGATACAGGATGAAGAAACTACATGCTTTCTTAGTACAGAGTAAGGAAAGAGAACATAACTTATCCAAAGGGTCTTTGTAAAGTCCAATGAAAATGAAGGTATTATTACTTTTTTATTTTCCCTAATACCATAGAATCATAGAAAATAAGGTTTGGAAGGGACCTCAGGAGGTCATCTAGTTCAATCCCCCAGCTCGAAGCAGGACCATTCCCAGCTTCATACTTTCATAGTAGCTAGGGTCAGGAGGGACCCTGAACAGATTGTCTAGCCTGACCCCCTGCCACAGGCAGGAATGAATGCTGGGTTCATAAGACCCCAGACAGGTGATCATCTAACCTCCTCTTGAATTTGCCCAAGGTAGAGGTAAGGACAACTTCCCAGGGAAGCTGGCTCCAGATTCTGGCCACCCTAACTGTAAAATATTGCCAGCTATATCATCCCAGCCAAGGCTTTGTCTAGCTGGGCCTTAAAAACCTCTAAGGATGGAGATGCCACCAGCTCTCTGGGTAAAACATATGCTATATAAAGACACTTACCATTCTCTGGTTTTAGAGGTAAAAGAACAGGGGGGCACACACTGGGAATGGTTCTCTTCAGGTTGGCTAAAGAAAAATAGACATAACTTTTTATACCAATGTAGATTAGACAGTTTTAAAACCAGTTAAATCACCTCTGTATTTCTGGTGATAGGACACCAACATACCAAATGCAGCTGGGACATCTGTATTTGCACTCCAAACATTGTCTGGAGGGGACAGACAATGCAGGTAATGCATTCTCCAGCATGAACTTTCAGATGAATAAACTTTTGGGTTTTAATGCATGAAACTTGGTATTGGCTAATATTTTCCCAAACACCAAGAATGTACCTGTTACAGGCAACCTACTTACAGGTAACAAATGAGATGATTCGACAGTGACCTGAAGCTCCTGCTGCTGTTTTTATTCATGAAGATATTTGTGAAAGGTTTTTCCTTTTTTTTTTGGATAATCTAAAGTGTGAACCCAGCACAAGGCACCTTCTACAAAAATCAAATCAGAGGTGCCACCTCATGATAAAGCGGAGACCAGTGTATTGGCTTGTTCTCTCTTCTTTGTAACATTCATGTACTAAGCAGAACAAAACGTAGTGAGGATAATGTGCTTTGGAAACTCCTACTCCTTCCTCTCCCAATTCTTGCCACCCCCCACCCCTGGGACTCCTCCCACCCCCTGGCTTCCACTTATTTATGCCCTCCTCCACTGTCTGTCCCAGGGGAGTGGGCAGGGAGGGGTTAACCTGACTGCCTGGCCACTGGCACAGCTGCTGAGCTGCAGCTCTTCTCTAGGCTGAGCCAAGCCTGGAGAGCAGCAGCAGAGGTGGTGGCAGCAGGACATGTAGGTAAATCCTTCCTCGCCTGCTTCCCAGGATAGAGAGTGTGGTCAACTACAAGGAAGCAGGCACCAGGGGCAGGGATCTGGGATGGGACAGGGAGTCAGTGGGCCCAATCTAGCCCAGCAGGGGAGAGGGGGATGGTTTGGGTGCTTACACTGGTATAGCCAAGTGGCTGTACCTTAGTGTAGCACAAGCTGAGTAGCATGAATCAGACAGAATCCTGCCCTTGAGTGGGGTGACCTTAAGCCACCTAATGAATGATTAAAGCCAGTTTCAGGTGTTAACATGCAGCTAATCTAGGGGCCAAGAGCTCCAGGAGCTGCCCAAAATGACCATGTAACAAGGCGCATAGTCAGACTGTTAACCAGCCTCCGCTATGCAAACAGTAGGCATCTCACACCTCAATTACTGTGAAAATGCCACAAGATGATTTGAATACCTTTCTGCAACAAAAGAAATCTTGCATAGCAGGCTAAATCCAGAAGCCCTTATTGCCATAAAACTCCTACTAGCTTTAGTGAATAAGGCTTTTTTTCCAGATTTCATTCATTTTCTTTTTCAGTCTCAGCACTTTCAAAATTGTTCCTCTTCCTATTGCCATGGATGGAACACACCTGCATAACCGATACAAATTTTTGTCTGCAAATATCTTTATTTGCATTAACATCTGTGCATATTTCTGCTGTGCTGAACAATACTGGGGGGAAACACTTCTGAAACTTCCTCCCTATTAAAATAAAATATGCCGCTAGTTCACATATCTCTTCCACTTCTATTTTGTCTGCACCAGAAGCTCTTCTTTGCAGTTCCTCTCTCTGTAAAGTAGATGGAAAGGCATAGCAGAACAGCTCTGTGCCTAAGGCAGTGCTGGTCCTGCTGTGATGATTAAGGCCGTCGCTTTTGCAACCAAACCCAAAGGTAGCAACCAGGGCTGCTGCCTCTGTAGCCTGCCCTCAGTTACACTAACTAGTGAGTAGGCGACATCTTCTATTGTTGTCCTGTGCCCATAGGACCAATGCCTAGATTGGAAGAAACAAGCACTCTCTAGACATAAAGCCTGGCTTCTTGTTAACAACAAGAAGAACAATCTGAGAAGCAAAAGGATGGTCAAGTTAGGGGCCTAGTTGAGGACCTGGAGAACCTGGGTTCAGATTTCTGTTCTGCCACCATCCTCCACTGTGATCTAGGGCCTCACAATGCCTCACCTCCCCATCTGAAACGGTACTAGTACTTCTAAATACGTTTATAGGTGTGAATTATTTTCCTAAAACTAGACTAGGGAGTAATAGAAGAGTGATGTCATAGCTGTGATGGTCCAGAAATTATGAGAGGCAAGGATTTCTCAGGGTGATATTTTTTATTGGGACAGCTATGTAGTTCGGTTAAAGTTCAACAACCTTTTGAATAGAAGGAAGGACCCAATGAAGAGCATCTCATCCTAAGAAATCCTTGCCTCTTGCACACAAGGGAGTAAAGAATATTGAGACTATAACCATGTACCAACAACAAAACAAGAATCAACTCTTTGGCATTTTTGCCAGGCAAGTTTTGATGAGGGGGATGTTCTTTGTTTATGCTGTGATGCTGCAAAGCAGGAGTTGGCTTGTACTCACCACCCAGTCTGCTTTACGAACACATCCTAGAGGCTATAGATAAAAGATGACTGCTTAGGCCATGTACCCCAGCTTCTTGCCAAAGCAAGCACTGCTCCCCATAGAGCACCAGAGGATGTACTAAGTCAGGTTGAGACTCAGCACAGGGGAACAAGATCCAAACAATACAAATCTTTAATAAACCTAAACTCATCACTCTAATTTCCATAGCTGAAATATGGAAAAGGCAAAGCATACAGGTAATATAAATGTTGACGAATTAGCGGCTCAATACTTCAGTCTTAATAATGCTTCAGACCTAATAATCTGAAATGCTAATGGTAACACTGATACGGACTTAAAGAAATCTGCACCCATCTATAGCTCATCCACAGCCATTTACAATTTGAGACAAGACATGAAAACTTACTACGGCACTACGGAGGGGGCAGGAAAGTCCATCAACAATATCAGGAAGGACCCATTAGACAGACAAGAATTCTGAAACCCTGAAATGTCATTCTGCACCTGAAACTGGCAACAAAATCACCACTGATTTCCATGGGTGGAGCAGGACTAATTTCTTCTACCCCTGTAGTCTGGTACAAAGACTCTCCCCTGCTCCTGCCACCCCAGCCCCATAGGCTGCCCAGTGCATCTTTGTAGAGCCCTATTGTTTAGCGGTGAGGCTCCACTGCTGAAGCATACTGACAGGGTTGCAGGAGAATGAGAACAATCCTTACTCATGGCCTTAGGCCTGCTCTAGTCTGCTTGAGTAAGCACTGTAGCATCAGACCCATATAAGCCTTCATTTCTCTTACAGTTTCACTTGCATTAAATAAAAAGCCCAAGAAAGTGGAACTCCACCTACACACGGAATACTCCTGTGGGCACCCAGACAGACAGCACAGACAAGGCTGCTCAATATAATAAAATACTTTCCAGGAAGATGATAAAGAAACTCAACTATTTTGGCTGAAATGTGGTACATAAAAACCCATCTGCAGGTGGCATTGTAATTAGCTCAACAAATCTATAATACGAAACCGAACAGAGTTCAGTGAACTCCCCAGCAACACAAGCCTTCCATGTGTTCTCTCATGTCTGTACTGCAGATTTGCCTGTTTTTATAGGCCACACAGAGAGACATCATAAGGTAGTTCAGCTTTTTAGTGCAAGTCTTCTTCTTCAAGGCAGACATCCTTGCAACCTGCCTGCCATCACAAACAAAACAATGCAGTTTTATTACCCAGAAATGAGTCAAAACCAAGACCCCAGATGTAAATCTGGAACTTTGGAACCAGCCCTGAGTCTGAACTCTGCTTTTTGGGTCATAATGTTGACTAGCCTAGAAAATGGAAAGGGCAAGAAATAGATCTTGTCTATAGATCAAGGAAGCAGAGGAAGGATAGCTTCTTGGTGATGGACCTAGCTGGGACACAAGTTCATGTTGACTACTGGTTTTTCCACAGGCTTTCTGTGTGATCTTTGGAAAGTCCTCTAACCTCTCAGTGCCTCAGCTTTCCACATGTAAAAACTGGTATAAAAAGAGACCTTTCAGTCTCACTCCCCGCCCCCTCGCCTTTTCTGACTTGCCTTTTTATCTTGTGACTTCTAAGGCAGGGTCTGTCTCTTACTGTGTGTCTGTACAGCTGCTGACAAATCAGCTCCAGTCCTGCAGCCTTAGACCTCTGGGCATTACTGTAACAAACCAAATATTATCAAGCAGAGGACACTCTGCAACGGAAAACCAGCGGCATTACTCACCAGGCTTCCGATACCAGCCAAATGGGGATGTATTGGCTTCTGCATCTGAAGAGCTGCAGTCTGAAACCTGCCAAGCACTCCTTGTTTCCTCAGCACAGGTCTGGATTCCTAAACCATTCAGCGTCAAGCACAGCACCTTGTCACCTGCCAGGAACATGTCCAGTTACTCAAACCACAGCAGCAGCTCTCAGATTTTAAGTAACATCGTTAAGAAATTGTTCAGTCTACACTCTGGTTCTATTGAATGTGCAAACAAGCAAACCCCTAAGACTCTGAAATCACGGAGGGAAATGCCCTTTGAACAGCATTAAGACTAGATCCTGGTCCTACTGCAGTTGCAAATGAAGCTTTCCTTGATTTCAGTGGAAACAGGACTAGACACCAAGGGTTGTGTCTGAAGCCTACTGAAATCAGTGAAAGTCTCTGTGATAACTTTACCGGGAGCATGATCAGACTGCTCAGGACATCCCCTTGCCAGTGCAGAGTGACCTGGGAAACTGCCTTGGGAATGGACTTGTTGGGAAGGGAGTGGGGTAGGGGGATATCACCTGCTGCAGCAACCAAACAATCATGTTAGCAGCCTGGTGACAGCCAGAAATCATTTACCCTAGATGCCCACCTGCTTTTTTACATGTCTGTGCTATACAACTGCATTTCTGTCATTTAAAGCCTGTTATCACTTCCACTACAGTCAATAATGAAAAGTCCAAGTGAGTTTATTAGTGGTGGATCTTTAAAATGCTAGCGATGACATATATCAGTGAGAAAGATAAAGAAAACTGTGGTGACCAATCTGCAAAATTGGACCCCTTACCCCTCTTCTTTTCTTTCAAATTAGAGTTTAAAAACACAGCAGAACTTCAAACAATATTTCAGGGAGAGTTTGGATTTAATGGGATCACAGAACTAGGCAATGTGTGCAATATTGTTAATCTGCCTGAATGGAGGACTACATAAACAGATTTTAGGCATGTGTGGATTTATTCTGAATGCAGTTTAAAAGGGAAAAACAAATACCTAATAGAACTTGGAAGAAAATATCATCTTTGACGTCTCAAATTAACCCCCCAAACACTCAGGTAAAAATAAGTGGCAGACAATTTGAAAATTTGTACAGAAAAGATCTGGCCAAAGGCTGAGACTTTACCAAACAACTAGGGGAAGTAAGTGCCCAGCTCCCAATTAATTTCAGTAAGATCTGGGTGTCTAATTCCCCTATGCATTCAAGCAAAGTCTTATGAAGAGGGCTAGCAAGTGATACATTGTAACAACGTATCTTTTATCAGTCTGCCTAAATACTATCTGTATATATAATATAGATCTAGAGCACTGCTAAGAAATCATTCCCATGCAGTGGTAGCTATAAGAATTGAAGTGCTCAGCACACTTTGCTTTGGCCCTGAAGAAGGTATGTTACTTATGCTTGGACCTGGATAAGATCTTGCAAGGATTTTATTATGGTTATCTCAAGCTGAAAGACTAGCAAAGCCTAGTATAATAAATATAGACTGAACAATAAATTATATAACATCAGAAAAGTGTACCTGTTGACTGTGAGCCATTTAAAAACCCGAATCCCAAGCAACAGGGGTCAGCATCACACCAACGCTCACATTCAAAAAACCTGGTGGGGAAAGGAGAAGAAACACTATGGAGTTTAGTACAGTTGATCAGATGCTGTTGCTACAGCCTTGTTTACAATTGTTATGGAGGGGCTACAGGCTCCCAAGGACAGAGCCAACGCATTGTGATGAGGAGTTATGGAAAGTCTGCACTACCTGCCAAAAATGACCACTGCCTAGTTCTTTGCATTGCATATGCAAGGGCTCAGCTGTGATGTATAACTCAGTCAATAAACATTTGCTTTCTTAATCTAGTTATTTAGAACATTACTTTGATGGCTGTACTTGAAATTTTAGTACAGATTAATTTGTGTGTTATTGCCAAAATTTCAGTGGGCTGATTGAGTAACTGTACAGCATTACATTATGCATACTAGATAGTGCTGTTACACCCATTACAAATTCACTCCAAGTCCTGTGATTAGGGTTTGTATTGATTATTTTCACATACTGCTATTCTTTTCTTTGATATTTTTTAACAGAAATGCCAGATTCTCTCCATTGGCAAATTATAGTCTTGGCATTTGCACATGGCCAAGGCCCCAGGATAACAAAAACTGAGCCACGTTGAAACGTACCCATCGGAAATGGCTTTCCCACTCAGGTCAATCTTGTTTCTTACTGCGATTCCTGTTACTTTGCAGAACGGCAAACGTGTGTAGAAGTTCTTTACAGTTGCTCCTAGAGTGACTGGGGGGGAAAAAAACCACAGGAAAGTTGCTTCTTGCTTCACATTATTCAAATTATTAAGTAAACATAACATCAAGGGCAAAAGCAATGTTTCTGTGATAGAACTGGATCACATCTCAAAGACATTCAAATACTGTCCAAAGTGGGTAAAGGTCTGAAAACTTCTGATGGAGAGACTCAGTGCAAGGGGGTTTTGTGAATACCTTTCCAGTAAGAACTGACTTGATATCACCAGCACATTGACCACCAAATGATACTAGATGTTTTCAACTCACTAATCCTAACTCTGCGTAGAGATAAAAGGCTATATCCATAGTGGTACGAATTGCCATTCTAGGCCAGACAAAAGGTGCCTCTGGCCTGGGATCAATGACAAGTAGCAGATGCTTTGGATGAAGAATATTAGAAACAAATGTACGTCGACTGATCCATCACCTCGCATATGCTCCAAGGCACCAACTGTAGGTTGCATCCTTAATTGTTATATTGAATAGCCTCTGATGGACCTATCCCCTGTAAGTCTATTTCCCTTTTCAAGTTGGTCATAATATTGGTCTCCACAATATCCTATGGGAAATGGGTTCCACACACTAATTGTGCAATATATAAAAGTTACGTCCTTTTGCTTGTATTGTTGTCTGTTAATTTCCCCAAGTGGCCCATAATCCTTATGTTATGAAACACAGTACATAACAGTGCCTTATTAACTTTTCCCAAACCATCCCTGGATTTTACAGAACTCTATCATAACCTTCTTCTGTTGTCTCTTTTCCATGCTGAAGAGAACTAGTCCTTTCAGCTCCTCCTTAAACAAGCCACTCCTTACTTGTGGTCCCTTCACCTTCTCATACACTTTGAGAGGTGGGGATTGGAATTGCACAGGTATTCAAGAGATGGAAACATCATGGTTTGTGGCATAATGGTATTCCTGTTTTGTTTACAGTTCCTTCCCTAATGATTCCCAAGATTTTATTTGCTGTTAGACCATTACTAGACACTGAACAGAATTCTCCACAATGATCTGAAGAGCTTTTTGCCCAAGTAGTAACAGCTAATTCAGAATCTATCACTGAGTATATACAGTCACGGTAACTGTTTCTTTGTACTTATCAGTGTTAAATTTCACTGGACACCTTGATGCCCACTGTAGCAGGACACCAGGGTGCCTGCTACTAGATAATGGTGTGTAGCAGGGCACTAGGTTGCCTGCTACTGCGTAGTAGTAAATGGGTTTAGCTGCCATTCATTAGGGCAGCAGGTGGCAGTTGCTATGGCTACTAATTGGGTCAGCTGACTGCCAGGGGGCAGG
>NW_017728886.1:258307025-258321706 GCF_001723895.1 Crocodylus porosus | reverse complement strand
GCCCCAATCCAGGGAAGCCCGAGTCGGGCATAGGAGGCCCCAGAGTGGGCGAGGCGCGCGACGAGCGCAAGCGCAGGCCCGAGTGCGGGTGAGGCGCACGACGAGTGCAAGCGCAGGCCCCGGTGGGGGCAGGGGAGCGCGCGACGAGCACGAGTATATTGGACATTGAGCAGGCCCCGGAAGAGGGTGCGTATATTGGACATTGGGCAGGCCCAGTGGGGCACTGCCTGTGAGGGGAAGCCCTGGAAGGGGGCAAGCCCAGTGGAAGGCCCTGGAGAGAAGGGCGAGTCTACTAGAAAGCCCGAAGAGAGAGCAGGCTACTTAGAACAGTCCCAGAGACAGGCCGGCAAGGGCCGGCGCGGGGAGTAGCCCCGGAATTGTGGTATAGCAAGACCGGCCCCGTGCCAAGGGGGGCAAGAAGGCAGCCTCCCATTGATAATATAAGATCAAAGACATGGCAGGCGAGATAGAGGGTGCGTTCAGGACCCAGACTTGGCACGGTAGGCAAGGGTGCTAGGGGAGGTCACGGCACCCCTAGGGACTGTCCTGCCACACCCACTTACTCAGTTTGGTGAGGTCTTCCTGTAATTCCTTACTATCAGCTTTGGATTTGGTTACCTAGAATTATTTCTGACTTTCTGTAAACTTTTCCACTTCAATGTTTATTTCCTTGATAGAATTCACTTCTGCCTTCTGATCTAACAGCCTTGAAATTAAAAGCTGAGATGCTGATTGACACTACTGGGAATACACATTAGGGCTATGCAAAGCTTCAGGGATTGATGCAATTCGGAAGAGATTCTGCCTGATTTGGTGGCCGAATCTCCCAATCCAGATTGAATCAGGAGACCAATAAAAATGTCCGAATTGATTCGAAGCTCTCCAAATTGATTCAGAAAAGATTTGGAGATCTTTGGAGATTCAGGCAGTCCCCACTTGCCATCGCATGGAGCTGGACCCAGGCTCCATGCCGGTAAGTAGGGGCGGGGGCTGGGGGAGAGGACCATGGGGGGAACTGCACTAGGCCCCATCCCCTGCCTGCTCCCCCAAACCTCCTGAGCACCCCCCCAACCCCTGCCCACGCTCCCAGCCCTCCCCTGCCCATGGCTGCCCCACCCAGCTCCCCGTTCTTTAAAAAAAAAAAAGCCCTGCACTAACCAGCTGCTGCAGCGGCCACTGGGGCTTCTGGGGGCTCATGGCAGAGCCCCCCACACAGTGCGGGGAAGTGGGCAGCAGCGAGGATCACCCCACTGCCCCCCACAACCTGGCAGCAGCCAGTGAGTGGGCCTTTATTTATTTATTTAAAGAGCTGGGAGCTGGGGCCGGGCAAAGCAGCCATTGATGGGGCTGGGAGATCGGGTGGGGTGTGGGGCCTGTCCAATTCGGTGATTCGGCAGCAGCCAAATCTCCAAATCAGATTCGGCAAAACCAATTTGGGACAGTGATTTGAATCACCGAATCAAATTATTGTCCCCCAAATTGACCGAATCCAAATCTGAAGCAAATACTAGCCACTTCACACAGGCCTAAACAGAAAAATACACAGTGCAACAGAAAAATTAAAGCTCACCTCTTTTGTAATGTACAATCTGAGGTTCCCGAGGTAATATAGTCTGGCAGCTGTCAGGGATTTTATTGATGGAGTTATCACAGGCCTGAGCCTCTGGATAGAGGGTGCAGACGAAGTAGGTGCCTGTGGTGCGCTGAAGATTCACCAACTGACAGAACGCATCCTCTTGTGTACAGCCTAGGCAGCAGAGAAGTTTAGTTTTAAAAAAAAATCAGTGTTTGTTCCTTTCTTCATTCCCCTTCATCTTTGTTAATAATTCTGAATAGCAACCCTATCACTCAGCTACATACTAGTAAATGACAGAGGTCTCTATCATTATGCTCTTATTGTATAAGAAAAATAGGGACAAATTCTGTCTTGTATGTTACGCTACTGGAAATCCAGAATAATTTCACTGACATCAATAAAGTCACTTTAAATGAGGGCAACAGAAAAAAGGAGCTAGTTCACAAATTTTATTTATTTCAGATAATCTTTGAGGGAAAAATGGCATCATAAAAGAAAATCAATAGATAGTGTTATCTTCTTACCAGTTTACAACATAATCGTTTCAATAACAATGGATGCATCAGTCTCATAGGTATATTTCTTTGGTTTTAAAAACAAAATAAAAATATGCTCAAACTTTTTTGTTGATGTTTTGTTAGCAATCTACCTTGAAATTCATCCCATGATAATAATGTGCTTTAAAAATAAATGAACTGATTGAGCCAATTTCTTAGTTATTGCGGCACTGGATTTCTTCACCTTTTATAACTAACTTTTTTGGGGGGGGGGGGGTTTTTTTTTTTTTTTTTGCTGTTACTCTATTACTCTGTACCTGGGAGTGAGATGGATAGCCCAAGTTATGAGTAGCTGTGTCTACGCTAGCAAAAAAATGATACCTGTAATTCTCTGGGGCCCTGCGTCAAACAGCGTGCAGCATTCACGTGGAGAACACCACAGGGTTTCTAATGCTCTCGTCTAAGCTGCACAGGTGACACGGTGAACACTGGTTATGCTGGTTTCTCTTGCTGCGATACATCCAGAGAAAATGCACTGGTGATAAAGTGCTAGTGTTTGCCATGGGAGGCAAGTGTAGGGGGAGGAAAATGGAGTGGGGGCTATGTTGGCAGTTTTGTATAACTTGGACATCCTCTCAGTGAGGCTTGTGATTATAATGCCTGATTCCTACATGAATTTGCTCCTTTGCCTTTGAAAAATCTTTAAGTTTTAAGTGTAACAGCCATGACCATGAGAGTTATTCAAACATTTCAATTCATTGTATATCTCCCCACTCTCCTGTAGAATAGAAGCAGTTAAGACTTCTTACGAGTGAGACACCAGCGTGTTGCCTGCTTTAAGGAAAACTTGTGCTTGAAGAGCCAGTATTCCTGGGATGGGAGGGAACGGCTAGGGTCAATTTGTATCAGGCTGTTGTCCATGACAGAGAAAAGTTCTGCTGCAGATTCTGAAATGGAAAAAAAAAAAAAAGAGCAAGTATTTATTTACAAATCTGGAATAAATTAAGAGTGTTTATACATAACACTCTTCATTTCACAGTGTAACTAGTGCACAAGCCATTAAAGACTGGCTTTGAAACAGAGCTGTCTCAGTATTTTTATTGGGCTTTGTGCCACAACTTTATCTTTCTTTATCTCTTTTCTCCAAAGTCATTAAGGAGGCTCAACCTCTTCATGACCTAGTTTACTCATAACATCTCCACCATCCAGAAACTGAAAAAGAATCACAACCATCAGCAACAACAACACTATTGTTTTATCCAGTCCATCTAGATGTCAAAAAAGGATCATTCCTTAAAACATTTTCTAGTGTTTTATCCAGGTCACGTTTCACTATCTGAAGCCATACAGTTTCCATATGTTCTCTGGAAAAGCTAGTCCACACCCCACTGTCAAAAAGTTTTTCCTGCTAGTAAGCCTAAATGCACTTTTTTATTATTTATTATTAATATAATCCCACACTCCTAGTTATGCTCCCATGCACCACCTTATATAATTCTTCTATATCTTTGGTGTGCATGTGATTCTTCAAAAGCTGCTTTCTGTGAGCTCTCTCTGAGCCAACCTCAGCTATTTCTAGCTCTTTTTTAATCATTTCCCCATAAGTAATAGCTTGTTCAAACCTCTGAATATTTTTTGCTACACTTCAGTGATCTCTTTCCAGTTTAATAACTACCTTCTTATTTGTCAAATAGCATGAGCACACCTCATCAAACATCGCTTTGGCTCTGCTGAGCTTTTGTGTTAGTCTCTGAAGCATTAAAGTCACTGAAAAATGTGAACACAAAACCAAAGCAGAGCTAATACTTGAAAAACAAATGCTAACCCATGTGATCATGTCCTAAAGTGCACAGGGTGGCTATGCTCTTCTTTTATCAGAAAATATGAAAAATTCTGAGTTCTAAACACAATCACACAGAGATAAAGCGCTTGGTTCTTGCATAAACTTCTTCCAGATTTAGCAATCGCTATGTTTGAGAGATTACCCGAATGCCTTGTTACTTGTCAAAATTCAGTTTCAAGCCTTTGGTTTCCTAAGATTCTCTTAAAATAGCAGATGACATGACTAATACTTAAATCATAGTGCAGAAATCTGCATTCCTTGTATTGCTTTGGGATTTAATGATATCATCAGTTGTTGCAGAGAAAATGGAGAACCCCCTAGGCCTAGATTTATGTCTTGACACGTAACTGAAAAATGAACTTAATCTATATTTTAACTGTACTTTCCCCACAGATTGAAGTCTAGACGTGTGTTCTGCTAATTGTATGGGAGCTCAAACAGGTAAATAGGAAATATACTTTGCAAAAAGGTGAACCAGAGCAGGAAAATCAAATACCTAACCTGTTTTATTATTGCACATACATTAAACCACATCATCTCCCATAGATACCCATCAAAGCTCAAGGATAAAGTACATAACATGATGCGTTAAAATGCTGTTACCATGAGTTCAAGTTCTTATCTCAGTTCTTCTCTGGTATATACTAAGGGCAGATGTCTATGTAAACGCACAATTGAGATCTAATTAATTTTACCCTGAATCTCAAAAACAGAGAGATTTTTGGGATCCAAGATAAAATTCAGCAGGCCCCAGTTCTGCAAGTGCCAGAGTGCAAGGAGCCCGGGAGCAGACCTTCAAAGGAAACATGACCTCAGGGACTCCAAAGATGCACTTCCTGAAGTGTCCTTTCTAACTGGTGGCACTCACAATGCCAGGCTCCCCGAGCACTCAGGCCTTTAAAGATATGCTGGGTCGTCAGCACTGGGGAAAAGGTTCACTGATGCCAGACTTCATGGCATGCTTTTGAATGGCCAGGCTGTGTCCCATCAATTGCAGATAAACGTAACGTCTGTCAGGCACCTAAGAGAAACTAATCATTTTGATGAAGTTAGTGTGGAATTGTGTTGTCATAACCAAAAGCAGAATTGGGCACAGCGGATGGACTACATAACCCAAGAAACCTCTTCAAACGCTGATGTGTGTGGATGAGAGGTCTGATGTTCATTTTATGCTTCGCTCCATTAGACACCCCTAAGTCTGCAGGGCAGGCCATCTTGTAGTGTTAATCTGCATAGTTGCATAAATATGTTGATGTATACCAGCAGAGAATCCAGCCCTTTGTGTTTACTCAAAAGCTTATTTGAACAAGGCAAATTTCCAGCATCTGGAAAATTCAGCTGGAAATGTCATGAGAAGAGCTTTCCTGTGATGTTTCAGCTCTTCCACTTCTGGTCTGGCCTGACTATGTACAGAGACATGTGAAAATGAAAAACGATGCGACTCTGGAAAGCAATTGCAGCAAGTTTTGTTTTGACCAAATGTATCTAAACCTAATCACATTCCCCATGGAAGAGAAAACTATTACATTTGGCAGTAAATGTTTTACGAATACATGGTTCAATTCTACATCTCCTTAATCCCATTCTTCTTGTTTAATAAATAGAACCAGAAGTTTCCTCCTTGTTATTTCTGTACCTGAGAACATTAGGCCAGTCTGTGTTTGGAGAACAGCAGCATCACATGCAGAGGACGGTCTCCGGGTAATCATATTGGAACCTGGAATGCAAAGGCAATTAAGCTCATATTCATTCTATCTGAAGTTTTTCTTTAAGGCATAGCCATCATTGATCCCTTAACAATTTGCTAACTAACTTACATAGAACAAATTAACAGGCAACATTAGCAGCCCAACTCTATGATGGCAAACTACATATATAAATTTTACCAAATGAAAAAACAACCATGTGGATAACATCTTTGCACTGAACTAGTTAAGCCACAAGTAGAGTTTATCTGTCCCTGTACTTCAAAGTTACATACAAATGTCATCAGCTGAAGTTAAGAAGACTTTTTTTCTCCAGGATGTGCAGTACAGTTGCAATATATTATGGGGGGAGGGAGGAAGGATTTACTGTCCGCTCTGAGTCCAGCATTGGCTGCTCGTACAGACACAACCAGATTAGTACAATCACTGGTGTGCTCTGATAAGGCAATTTCCTTATTCTGATGGGAAATTTTCACAAATGCTGTAAATCTGTAATGTACTTCTGGAAATCCCATCCTGGTGAACAAAAATGAATCCAGGAAATTCAGTATCTATTCATAATTAAAAACCATTCAATCTCTGTACATTAGATGCACGGAACACCTTACAGCCTTTTAGTCATGGTTACACACCAGTTTATGAAACTTCTGTCCCAGACCCCAGTCAAGGTTTGGCTGGAGAGAGTGGGGGTGAGGAGAGGAACCACCCCACCCTCCAGCCAAACCCTGACTGGGGTCTGGGGCCAGGGAGGGGGTTAAAATACCCCTTCCCCCACCCAAACTTACTGCTGGCTGCAACTGTGGACGACAAATCCCAGAGGCACCTGGAAGCAAGAACCAATGAGCAACCCTGCAGAGTCCTACTGCTATGAATCTGGACTGCAAATCCCAGAGACCTTGGGGGGCAACAGGAAGAGGAAGTGAACACACAGCCAGAGAGCCATGCTCTCCCATCCCCACTTCCCCTGGCTTCTGGCCTGAGCCACTGCAGGCATGTGGCCCCATTTCCTGAATCAAAGGTAAATGTCTAAAATGTCTGTTCACTTCCATTTCCCTTTAATCTGTGCATCTTTGACTAACCTGCAAAGACTGAATCAATTCAGCCTCAGGCTTTCTGACTGTCTGTACCTAGCAATGAGAAGAGTGGCTTGCATCACCATGGTAGCTTCTTACACAGGTTTCAGAACCATAGAGCTAGTTTTCTTCTCATCAACAATGATTTACACAAGTGGTACCTCATGATCAAACTGACCTCTCCATAGATAAACCCGTTGAAAACTTGTGAAGAATCCTTCTGGCTCTTCTGGAAGCTCAGAAGCTGACAAAGAGAGACATCCTTTAGAGTAATTAGTTAAATCAACATGGCTTTTCTACTGAAATGCTTAGAAATCGCATTAAAGCAAATGCAGCAGTTCAGTATCACACCCTGCTATGTAGAATGCAAATCCCCAAACAGAAGAATCGTCTAGTGGTTAGGATCTCATCCTACTTCTTTGAAGGCCAGAGTTCAATTTCCTGTTCCTGTACAAACTTTTCTGTGCAACTTGGACAACTCACACAGGGTTTATTGTCACTACAGAATTAATCTGTGTTATCTGCATCTATGTTAACTCAGCCTAGTGCGAAGAGCCACATTGAAAAGCTATATCCAAGTCACTCTGGGCGTTTTTACGTGTGCTCTGTGCGTGGGGGGCAATTTCATTAGAGTGGCTCTGACAGCCGCTCTAATGAAAGCGCCTGCAGCATCTTATCCCTGCACTTCAAAATGGTGGCAGGGGCATTTTAACTAAAGCTCGTTGAACAAACTTTAGTTAAAGTGCCCCTCGCACCATTTTCAAGCACAGGGACGCTGATACATGAGATGTGGGGACTGTTTGGAGCACACTAATTAGCATGCTCAGCAGACTCAGTTAATCAAATCTGCTCCAACGCACTGAAATTACAGCATGTTGGAGCACCCTTCCCGCGCATGTACAGCAGGCACCCTGTTCTCAGGACAGAAACCTGAGTCTGCCTGTGTATGATTGTTTTCTACTGAATTGTCAGAGGAAATATCTGTCCTCCTTGGCATGCAGAAAGAAACCTGGGAAAGCAACTGAGGACAAAACCGTTGTGGTCAAACAACGCAGATCTTCAAAACTGAAAAAACTATTCATGGG
Source organism: Crocodylus porosus (assembly GCF_001723895.1). NCBI lineage: Eukaryota > Metazoa > Chordata > Crocodylia > Crocodylidae > Crocodylus > Crocodylus porosus. Next base: position 258,313,926 of record NW_017728886.1, on the reverse strand, counting down.
AAAGAATCAGCTTTAATTGCACCCAAAAAAGTTTTGAAATCACTGAAATATCCCATTTCAACATTTGCAAAGCTAAGTTGCATTTTACATTTCAAATACTTTGCATTTAGAAATTTAAGTTAATTTATAAAAAAGAAAATCTTTAAAAAAATAGAAAGGTTAAACCTGAACCAAAAATGCTTCAAAATGATGAAAACTAAGTGTTCAATTAGACCTGAACCTAATACAAACACAGACACATGTGTGCGCACACACACACTATTGGTATGAATGAATGTACATCCCCTCAAATCTTAATAATATATATGAATATACAGTAATATACCAGAGTGATGCAATATATAATATATAAATATCAGGATTTTGGAGCATTACTTTTGTCAAGGTTCACCCTTTTATTCTACTTTATGGTGCAAAATAAGTTCGATATTACAGGAAATTTCCCAGGAAAGAAAAAACGTTTCCCACTAGCTCCAATTACCAACCTGAGTAGCAGCAGCACCTGAAAGCTTGTTTATGCCCTAGTCAGGTATTAAAACACTGCCAAACTCAGGTGAAAGGGTTGTGTTTGTGGCTACGAGTTGAATTAGGAGAAATACATAGTTAGAGCCTGAATTAACTTGACGGTGAAGACAGACCTTTAGTCTCTCTGTCCCTTACCGGATTCTGTCATAGAGGTACTATGAGGATAAATACTAGGCCTGTGTGAATAGGGAACTATTCGGTTCAGGTTCAGATTCAGCTGATTCAGATGCCAGCCATTTCATCTGGAGCTCTGAATTGGTTTCCCCCTTCGATTCAGGTCTGAAGCTTCGGAGCCTATTCGGAGATTCAACCATTGGGTATAATAGGGAATCAATAAAGTATCTATAACTTCGTTGTTTTTGGTCTGATTTGGATGAAACTTGCAGGAATGGTAGCTTCTGGTGAGAGCATGAAGGCTGCCAAGTTTCAAGAAAATAGGTATATGGGTTTGGGGAAAACTGTACCCCAAATTCTTGAAAGCAGAACTCATGTCACGCGTGTGTGTTAAGCCACAACAGGATCAGAACTGCAGGGATGGTAGCCCCTGCTGAGGCTACAAAGCCTGCCAAGTTTCAAGGAGGTTAATGATCAGGAGGTGCTCAAGTATCTCAGTAAAAGTACCTCAGACAGATGGATGCATGTTCACACTCGTATCACTATTGCCAGTATTTATCTAGATCCTTATAGTGAACCCATCTGGATGTTAGTAATAGTCAATAATATTGTCTAACCAGTTGCAGAGATAGTAATTTGATATACAGCACTTTTCATTTTCAAAATGGTGCCTAAACCTATCAACAGACTTTCACAGAACTGCTATGAGACAGGCAGCTGTGATCACTCCCTTGCTACAGAAGATATAAAACTTTGGCAAAGAGGTTAAGAGACCCAACGTCCTTATTCTGAACCAGGGTTTGTACCAGCAAAGCCCACTATTGACACCTTTCCAAATTCAGTGAAGTTGTAGGCAGCTAGGCTTAGCTACAACACAGATCTGTTGCACTATCAGAATCCGTATTTTCACGAGTATCCAATAATATGGATGAAGCAACTTTAGCCATCCAGGCTGAGATGCTATGGACTTGGTTTTTAGAAAGACAGAGTACTCACAATAGGGAACAAGTGGTGTTCTACACCTCTAAAGCAGGCCCTGCCTGGTGGCTAAAATTGAAGGCATCCAAAATTAGTGGACATTTGTGAAACTTTAAGGCTTAAATTCTCAAAACCTGAAGCCCAAACTGCACACCCATTATATGTGTAAAGGAGTGAAGACAGGCAATTACACACAAACACAGTTTAGAATAAGAAAATCTATGGACTTACTTCCCGTGAACATTTGTCCTCCCAGACTGAAAGAAAACTCCTTGCCTTTTTCATCATAGTTCACACCTTTGCATATCTCATCTGTTCCAGGTATGGAGGTTTGACTCCAGTCATTTGTATTGCAGATGAGTACATCAGGGTAGCTCATTAGTCCACACAGGATAGTACCTGGATTCAAATGACGAGAGAACTGTAGGCTTCTGGTAATACGTTGCACTTACCCAGCACTTCCCTCTTTACAACCATTTAATAAATCACGTTGTTAAAGAGAGATAACAAAGCACTGCTATTTCCACATAGAGAAGTGGAGACTCATATAGATAGGGCACCCTTTTCAGATCTGGATTCTTAAAATTAGATATCTAAATTCATATACAATCCTGCTTCTTGGAGCTGGGTGCCCACTAACGTCAAACATCAACAACAATGCTAGGTACTCCACAGGAGGTCAAGGGTATGTCTACACTATAGACTATCACATAACATAGAGATGTGCTAACAAGTCATTTTGGGCAAAATGAAATGGTCAGACTGTCCTCAGTGGAGGATAACATTTTTGGTAGGCGTACCACAAGGCAAGCCCTACATCCTCCCCAAGTGCCATCTGATCCCCTTCCCCTACCCAATCTGTTGCTCTGCTTTCTGCTCCCTGCCTGATCTGTTACTCTGCTTTCTGCTCCTTACCTGATCTGTTATATTCACTGGTCCCTGCCTGATCTGCTGCTCGCCACACAGAGGTTGCTCATGTCACTTGTGGCCCACATCCCTGGGCTAATTTATTTTGCCTTTTGTCAGCACAGACAGAGAGAAACAGTTCCTGCCTCAGACATCTTGCAGGCTTTTGGGCCCTGACCCAGTAGACCACTTCAGTTTTTCTTTAAAAGTTTTGCTGGACTTGTGCCTGACTTAAGTCAGTTTAGCACTCAGTCTTCCCCAGAGTCATAATATGAGTCAGTGGCAAAACTAATCTTAAAACCCATGAGGTCTGGCTCTCAATCCACTGCTATAACATCTATTCACAATGTACTCTTGCTTTGTAACTGCTGTCGTGACTCAGACATTTTTGTGGTCTTAAAATCCATTCTGGCATTTACTGTATGTAAAGAATCCTAACAAATGCCGTAATTATTTAAACAAAATAGCACCCACATTTCTGGGCATGACTGTAAAACAGACTAAACTAGAGCCAGTCAGATTTTCTTGCTGATTTGGTTTTTCATCAGAAAAATCCAAATAATCCAAACCTAAAGTCTACATGGGAAAATACCAGTGTCCACAAACCTCTCACTGGGAAAGTTTTATTCTTAAACCCAGGAAATCCTTGGTCAAAACTGATAGGAAAAGAGAGGACACATCTCAGAATAGCCACGAAGCTGTTTTCAGTGCCCTCATCTGGGATGTTTTAGACTCATATGCCTGCCTGAGTACAAGCTGACTTGAGAACAGACTTAAGCCTCAACCTCTTGCTTCCTATCAAGCTATTAGGTCTTCTGTCTTCCTCATCTTTTGTGCAAAACTTTCAAAAAGGGCTTGGTTTCATCCTGACACTGATGAGTGGGAAAATGTTTGACATCTCATAAAACTCTGTAAGATTGAAAATACATTTCCCAATGAGCTTTATACTAAACAGAAGTGGGATCATTAGCTTCACTAGAATTGCAACAAAGCATCGCAGTAGCTGGTAAGTAAGGCTCATTATGCTGCTGTCCTGTTGCATGGATCATAACGCCATCCTCTGTTCTTCATCATTATTCAGGATTTTAAAATGAGATGAGCCAAAAGCCTAAGCAATGCAACATGTGATGAAATTTAATTTAGGAAACAGAAATTAAAACCAAACATCAGGGTAGCAATCCAGAAAGGGAGGAAATATAGGCATACTGCATAAATACAAATGTAAGTATTTTAAGAGGAGTTGGAAATGTTAAAGTTACATGCAAAATGTGTGGGAAAAATAGTTCTGGTAAATATACTCTCCACTAATTCTCCTTCATCAGTAGCTTAGACTTTGTGTGCAACATACATAACTCTTTCACAAGAATTATGGTTACCAGAAAAATGGCACCTAGAAGGCTAGCCAACATTCCTGTTAAAACTATTTTCACACATTTTTTCACAGTACACCAACATTTTTCCATATTTACAGCACAAAGAAAAAATATATCCAAAGACTTGCAAAGCCCTGAACTTTCACATGAAGATTATAAAACATGCATTTAACTCAAGAAGGAAATCTCATTCTTTCTAATAAATACCTGGGTGCTAAATGAAGCCAATATCTTACGTGACATTATCTGGATAGTCAATGATGGGAAAGTAGGGTTTGGCAAGTGAGAAGAGGAAGGAGGAGTGTGAGGGGTTATATCCTGGCAGCCCTCTCAAGAGCACTGGGGAGGCAGATATGAAGACTGCCCACTGAAGGTAGAAAATAAGGAGCAAGCCAACATGAGGAAGGATGGCACCATCTGAACCTTGCTTGATGAAAGAAGGGGTGGGGGTGTTTGTCTCTGATGTGGAAGGCTAGAATTATTTTTTAATTATATATGTGCATGCAAGGTAAATTATGTATAATGCAGATGAATGAAGAGAACAAAGTAAAGATGGAAAAGGGGCAAGAACTAAATGGATGTGGACAAGGCAAGGGAAGATGCAGCATGCAGGGAAGAGCAGTCAAGAATGTTTCTACCATTTCAATGACCTCTGAAACACAAGCTAGACATTTTACTTTATCTACCTCCTGCCTTGCAGCACCAGCAGATTCCACTTGACTCCAGAGCCTGACCATCTAAACTCTAACCTGGCCGAAAGCCCAGCTAAATGTGTCCTTCTCCCATTGTGTATAAAAAGAATGAAATCAGATTATATCTGGAACCCACTTTTCCTATTACATTTTTTCCCCATGAATTAACAAGTATTCACTTCTGTCCAAGTTATTGGCAAGCTTTATTTGTGTGCAAAGCATTTAAAAGATATAAACAATATAGAGGTTCACATTAGTGCCCAATATTAGACATTGCTGCTTGCCTCACATATAGCCCACATAACAGGGTGAGATTGCTTCCCATAGGGAACTCTATGGACAGGCCTCGATAACACTTAAGTCCCACAGGTGCCTGCTGGCCTTCCATGCTGGAATGAACTCAATGCAGTGGTTTACTTTGCTAAAATCCACTGCGATACAGGAGAGCTTTTCTACCATCACAGCTTGAACACTGTTACCTCCATGAAGTGTGATCTGGCTCAGGATGAAGCCATCACAGCAAGGATCCTGGCTGCAAGCCTGACGGCAGAGGAGATGAACATCCGTCAAAGATGTACTAGCTGCCGAGAGAACCATAGAGCTGTATATGCCTGAAAATACATTCTGAAAATCAGTCATCTCAAAGGTCTTGAGGCCGGATGTGGTGAATTCTTGTCCTGTGAAGAGACGGGAAAAAGAAAGGCATGTTCCAAAGAGTACAAGAGGGAAAGAAATATTCTCAGCATAGCTATGGATCAGAGCTGGCTGGAAGTTTTATAACAAAAATCCAATCAAAGAAAAACCTTCCTGGACTTAATGTTTCATTACAAACCTGAAACTCATTATGAATTTGTCATCTGGTCTTCAGACTCCAGTTTGTTGTGATATTAAAAATGCCTGGTTGATACAGGGATAGCAATGTGCTATACCACCAAAGTGCTTACAGTGCAGACAGCTGTACTGACAAAGCTGCACTTCGTACTTGTACAACAATGTGCTCTGCTGCACTTTAACTGAAATAATTTTATACATGTACATACATACATATTGCTGCACTTTAACTGAAATCATATATATGTATATATACATACATACACACACACACACACACACACACACAACTTCGAGAAGGCCAGCTTCAATGAGTTGAGATTTGTAGGAGATGCACTGGGGTCCTGGAAGGTAGGGGAACTGGGTGTTTGAGATGAGTGGTCGTTCCTCAAGGAGACAATGCTCCAAGCCCAAGGGGTGACAGTCCCAATGAGAGTCAAAAGGGGGAAAGAGTGCTCAAAAGTCCCCCTGGCTCACCAAAGGCGTTCAAGAATGCCTGAAAGCCAAAAAAGAGGCCAGTGGAAGGAAGGGGCTATCACCAAAGAGGAGTATACCTCCATTGCTCGGATCTGTAGCAGGGGCGGTCAGGAAAGCTAAGGCAGACACGGAACTAGGGCTAGCATCAAGGATAATAAAAAGTCCTTTTTTAAATACATAGGGAGTATAAAGAAAGCACTGGGTAATGTGAGGCCCCTGTGGGATACGGTTGGCAATCTGGTGACTGCACTGGAGGAAAAGGCAGACCTTTTTAACAATTTTTTTGCCTCCATTTTTTGTGCACCGACTGGGACTCCCCCACAGAGATTCAGGATGGATGCAGGAGAGACTCTGCCCAGATTAGGGTCAGGGAAGTCCAAGTTAGGGAACTTCTGCTGGGATTGGATGTGTTCAAATGAGCAGGTCCAGATGTTCTCCACCCCAGGGTGCTGAGGGAATTGGCAGGGGTAAGAGGGACCCATGGCACGGCTTTACAAGCACTCATGGTGCTCTGGTCAGGTGCCAGATGACTGGAAGAAGGCCATTGTGGTCCCCATCTTCAAAAAGGGGAGGAGGGAGGACCCAGGCAACTATAGGCCCATTAGTCTTACTTCCATCCTGGGGAAGCTGTTTGAGAAGATTATCCAGGAGCACATCTGGGAAGGACCAGCAGGGGGAATGATGCTCAGGGGCAACCAGCATGGGTTCATTAGGAGCAGGCCCTGTCAGACCAACCTGGTGGCCTCCTATGATCTGGTCACAAAATCATTGGATGCAGGTGTCGCCGTGGATGTAGTCTTTCTGGACTTCAGCAAGGCCTTTGACACCATCCCCCACCCCATTCTCATTAAAAAGCTAGGTGACTATGGCATTGATGCCCACACAGTCAGATGGGTCGCAAATAGGCTGAGGGGCCGCACCCAGAGAGCGGTGGTGGACGGGTCATATTCGACCTGGAGGGATGTGGGCAGTGGGGTCCCCCAGGGCTCGGTCCTTGGGCCTGCA
>NW_017728886.1:258284400-258306714 GCF_001723895.1 Crocodylus porosus | reverse complement strand
CCGCACTTCAAGAGGGATGTGGACAACATGGAGAGGGTCCAGAGGAGACCACTTGCATGATCAGGGGGCAGCAGGGGAGGCCTTATGAGGACAGGCGACGGGACCTGAACCTGTTCAGCCTCCACAAGAGAAGGCTGAGAGAGACCTGGTGGCCACTTACAAACTTACTGGGGGGGGACCAGCAGGGAATGGGAGTGACTCTGATCACCCGAGCACCTCCCAGAGTAACAAGGAATAACGGCCACAAGTTCTTTGAGAGTAGGTTCAGACTAGACATTAGAAGGCGCTACGATCCGGAACCAACTTCCAAGGGAAGTGGTGCTCACTTCTACCCTGGGGGTCTTTTAAAGGGGGCTTGACAATTACCTGGCTGGGGTCATACGAGCCCAGTATTCTCTCCTGCCCAGGACAGGGGGTCAGACTTGATGATCTACTTAGGTCCCTTCTGACCCTACATCTATGAATCTATGAAGCTCAGTATCGCTGGTCAGAGATCATGTGCTCTGTGAAATAACTATGTAATCAGAAGCCTATAAGGTAGATTTAAGCCTCAGGTTTATGGTGAGAGTATGAAACCCTAAAAAGATAGAAACATCTACTAAGTTTCAGATGAGAAATTAGTCTTGAGAAAATCTAGGCTTATTTGATGGCTTCTGTTATAGGACAAATGAAACCTGTGGAAACGGAGGTTTTTGACACGCATCTGGTCAAACCCTGCCATATCAGTTATTTTGTTTTGAGCTCTGGAGTTGGAGAAAACCCTAACCTCAAGAAGTGAGAAGCCACACGCCTGAAAAACACAAAAGGAATAGAGCAGTGGTGAAAGGTAACTTGATTTTAATAGGATTTATTTATGGTGCAATGAAGCTATTTAAGGAGCAACAAAGCTCTCGTTGAGAGCAAATGGTAGGACAATGCAGTGCAATATGATTGAAAACAACCAAATAACGTACATGTTGGTCTGTAATAAGGTAGGTGTAGTTCTACCACAGACCTGATGAAATGGCTTAATCAGCAGGGATCTTGGTTTTCTCTCATAAAAAAAATCCCCAATTTTCAGATTAAAAAAGTAACCCCAAATCCACAGTTTTCCTTAATTAAAATGAAACACCACTATACATGTATATTTATATATTAGTGGTGTTTCATGTTAATCATAGAAAAATGTGGATTTTGGGTTACTTTTACTTTACAATCCAAAAATTGGGGATTTTTATATTTATTTTTTTTGTATTCAGAGAAAACCAGAATCCCTGTTCATTAGATACAGAATTTTTAGTTGTAGGCCCCAACATTTTACTATGATAAAAAAATGGAAGTACTAAATCCAATCCAGTTAAAAATATTTTCATGATAGCAAATATACTTTGATGGGTTTTATTTTGATTTTGGCCAGAAGTGTTGAAAAATGAGGGAGTGCCTGATAATCCAAAACCAAAAGATTATAAACTGAAAGTAAAACTAAGCAGCCTAGTACTTCTACCAAGGCCAAATAAACTAGCAGATAATTTAAATGGACACAAAGGGTGAAAAGGAAATATGGTTATTTTCAATTTATTTAACTTGAATGAGTTCCAGCTTTAAGGGGAAAGAAAATTAAGGGAATTTCCATTTTAAAGAAAGTGTTTAAAATGTTGAGATAGGTTTTTGCAGTTAATAAAAAAGGCGGAAATTCTGGCCCAAAGTAAAGATGAACATTTTGGCATTTTAAATACAGTATAGAAAGGTACAGAAATCAGAGCAAAGACTCCAGCTGATCAATGCCTTGCTGTTCTCATTTGCTCCCTCCTGCCACCCTCACACCCATTAAAACACTACAGCTACAAGAACCAGTGATGAAATACAATCACAAGCACTTAATGTCCCATAAAATCCTACTCAGTCACTCAAGCTCGTTATATGTATTCACACTACAAGAAAATAACTAATGGCTTCAAAAACCTTTACCCCTTATTTCTAGGAGACTGACAAAGATGGAGAGACTTACTACGGACATCACAATACTATTCAGTGCTTGACCCTGAAATAAATTATGCCTCCAGATCCAATTAATCTCAACCGATTCCCTGTAGAAAGTTAAGATATAACTATCCAAATAATTACAAATTCAGATTTTTACTTGTTTTGGCAGCTAAGCTATCATCTCATGCATGTTACATACCTTTTTTCAGGTATATGGTCACTTCATCCTTCTCCTGGTTTCTGACTTTAAGTAGGCAGCTAAGATGAGCAATACTAGAAGCAGCAGAGTTTCCCAAAGCACCATGCATCTGAGAAGGATAATACACACACTCTCAATGCCTTTTAATTCACAGCAAGGAAAAATATTAGGCTGCATCAGGGTCAGACACAGGCATGGGTAAACTGGCCCGGACAGAAAGGGGGCCCAAAAATGGTGAAAATAATAATAATTATCATTATATATGGTGAAAGGGGGCCACCAGAAGACTAGGTGTAGTGCTGGGTTGTATTTTCCGTGTTTAGATGGAAGCTGAAAAGGATGATATGGCAATTAGTAGGGCTGTGAGAAGCTTCAGGTGGTGATTCGATTCAGGAGATTCGGCCCGATTCAGTGGCTGAACCTCCGAAACCGAATTGAATCAGGGCACCAATTAAAAGGTCCAAATCGATTCAAAGCTCTCCAAAGCTTCAGAAAAGATTCAAAGAGCTTTGATGATTTGGGCTGTCCCCAAATCTCCGAATCAGATTCAGCCAAAGCAATTCAGGACAGTGATTTGAATCACCGAATCAAATCACTGTTCCCCAAATTGGCCAAATCTAAAGTGAATACTAGCTGCTTTGCACAGGCATAGTAATTAGTATACGTCATAACAGCCCCAAATCCATAAACCCGTAGTTCTGCTATCTGTTCAGAGCCCTTCAGGCTGGATTAGTGGATGCTACCTTGTTGCTTTGGAAATCATAGTAATTTTGTAAGTAGGAAACTACCAAAGGTAAATGGCAAAACACCCATGAAATGGATGAGGAGATGGCAACTAAAACCGTAATTTGCTTCAGCAGCATGTTTGAAAAATGGGAATTTGTGATGGATGTGGGTAAAGCTGCAGTGAAGGGGCACATGGGAGCAAATACCTTCCAGGAAAAGCCAGGGTGATTAGCCTTTTTCTATGTTCAACAGTGGCAGACACTGCATGAGAGTGTGAGAATAGCCAGGCCACATTCTGTTCCTCCCCCATCTCCCCTCTCCTTCCTCATCCTCTTCTTTTCCCATCTTTTGTACTGAAATCATTCACTCTACCTTATATGCTGTCCTATGCTGTCCTTTCACAGCATCTGATGAAATGAACTTGAGTTCACAAAAGTTTTTGCTCCATATAGATCTTATTTAGTTAGAATATATGATGTATATCTACCTTGACTTGTCCCTGACTGCCACTCACTCACCATGACACCTTGGGCATGTTGATTCATCTTATTCCCTGTTTTAGTGTCACTATGCTGCAACAAGGGTAAAATATTAATCACCGCAGGGATGCGGAAATTACGTAGAAATTACTAGCATCATGTAACAGCCAACATGTCCAGAAGTAAACTAGTGATTAAAAAATAACTAGCTATTTTGGATGTCCACATTCATACCCTTAAAAAGACACATTGTAGAATGTGAGCTGCTAGCACTTTCTAAAACTCAACTTTCTTTAAGATGTTCAACTAAAAGGCAAATTACGCAAAATCACATTTGGAAATTCTTAACCATAGCATCTTTGCTTATCCATCAACACTTCACCAGCATTATACATGAGCCCACTGACTAGGGAAACCAGCAAATGCCTTGTTGTTTCATCTAAATAAGTTCTAAAATGGGATCTTAGGCACCCTCCCAGTTATTAGTAGCAAGAACATTGTTTTTACCAGTCCAGATGTTGTACAGTTGAAATTGGTTTCAACAGCTCTGTATAGTTCACACAGCACTTTAGAGCCTGTAGTAGATACTGTGACAAAACCGCATGATTCTTCTTTTACACAATCTGAAAGCACAAATATATATGTATGTGTGTATATATATAATTACACAGTTCTGTGCATTTGCAGCTGGGCAATGCATGGAGGGATTTGTGGCAGAATCAAAGTAGGTCCTGAGTATAATGGCCACCCTGAGTGGTGCTTCCTAGGTCAGTGGGACTGTCCAGGTAGGAAAGGGGAAGGTGTTGATTGTTAGTGACCGGTGACTCTTGGATCTAATCTTAGCTTTAATTTGCCTTATTTTTTAATACAGGTTTTTAAGTAGGGTCAGAGTGCCATTTTTGCCACAATGGTCTAGGAATTGTTTTGGAGGAAATAATTTTTTGTGATATCTTTTATTGGACAACTGTACCTATCCCTCACGTCCAGCCAGACCTGTGCATGAGCATTTGATGTTTGAAAGCTTGTCCAGCGTCTCTCCTGATTAGACAGTTTGTCCACTAAAAGATATCCCAGAAAATCCTTGCCTCTTGCACAGGCTTTTAAATCAGTTATGTTAACTGCTGCAAAGGTTTTAAGTCACATTTAAATCAGCTTACGCCTTGTTTATGATTAGCTTCAGTTGGTAACGCCAGTTTAAACTGGTTTCATTCTTCAGACAGGGCTTTACAACAATGTACAGTACAGTAGTTAAATTAGTTTTAAAACATCTGGTAAATAAAATCAGTACAGCTTGTAGGAGAAACAGGAGTTGCCACTCTGAATCAAATTTCTAGCTAGCTTGGTATCCTTCCTCTTACAGTGCCCAATTCCTAAAATCTATATAACCTAGTAGCCTATTTCCAAGTGTCTGGTGCCAAATGCATCATAAAGGGGTGTGAGAGACCTAAACGACAGTTAACAGGATAATCTGAACTCAGAAAACCCATGACCACAAAGCAGACCAGTTTCCAGTGCAAATGAGGGATTTAACAAAAACAAAGGGTGCCTACACTTTTGAATGCCATACCAGTGTTGACTTGCCTTATGCAATATGATGAAAGAAAACATGTTCCCAAAAACAAGACCTCCCTCCCCTGATTTACAAGGAAAGTGACCAAAAGCCGGGATCACTTGCTCATGGCGTATTTGCTGCTGAGCAGCCAGACAGGTAACGCTTATCTAAGGGTATAGCACTAAATTCAGTGTGCGGAAATAATTATCTTTGGGAGCCGTAACTGCAGGCTGCACACATTCAGCCACCTCTCACCTGAAATACACTGCCAGAAAGGACTCCGAAGGTCTTCTTGGACTGTTTCAGATCGAAAAACCTCAGCATCCTCCGTGCTGTAGATAATTTTGGATGCAGGGACTCTCTCAAACTTTCTGAGCACTAAAAGACAGACAGGGTGGTCAGCTCTTGCACTGGAGATTTCCACCAGTTACACTTACAGTTGCCAGGGAAACACAAGACAGACTTCAGTGAAAAAAGAAAACTCAGGTTGGCAGAAAAAGAGTTCATTGGTCAAACAAATAAACAGCATCTATCAGTGGGTTTTCCATGAAATGTAATCATATTCAGGAAAATGTCTGCAGACAATCTACAACAGAGCTCTCCTGTGGAGCACTGAGTGCTCAAGACCAAACCTCTCTATAGCATGAGTGGCAACCGGGCAAAAAAAGTATATCCTTGCTTTTAAATTTGCAGGGTTACCCAGGACTAAGCTATACCTGTGGATAAACTGCTATTTTAATGTTTGGATGACTAGGCAACAGTGGGCTAAGGACTTAAATTATACGGTTATTAAGCTGATATGTCATTGTACTAAGCGTACATAGGATCTGGTACCACTGAGAGTCGTAATGAAGAGACAAACCCAGGGCATTCTTTTGCTCATGTGCACACAGATGTTGTGGCAATGGAGAGACCAAGTGACGTGTCAATGGCAATGGGAAGAGCATGTTTCCCAAGGCCCACCCAGGAAACGTACAGATTAACACCATTGCTGGTGCTTCCATAACACCATTGCTGGTCCTTCCATGAGTGGACGTGCTGAAGGCAGAGCAGAAGGATGATGAGGGACGTATCCCAGAGTTGTTCTGACATTAGCACTAAAACAATCAACCCCAGGGTGACCTCTTTAAGTATTAAGTATCTATATTAGATGGCAAGAAACAGAAAGAACAGACCCCAGGTTAAAAACTATTTTAATCACAGAGGATCAGCCCCACTACCCCTGAGCAACTGTGACTTTCATCTATTTAAGATTCTTACCAGGCACTGCTAGATGATATAGCATCTAAAAAAGATGAGCTAATTAAACCACACCTTGCCACAGAAACTTGGATAACTGATCTACAGATTATTCTTTCAGCCTGGACATGGTATCATCACTATCAAACAACTTCCCTGTTGACTGTTGCTGACAGATGGTAAAGAATGAATTGGAGGGGAGCTAGGCTCTCCCTCCAAACATATGTCCTTCCAGGTCAAGGAGCTCCCTGCTCTATAGATAAATGGCCAGAGACCACAGAGCTGTCACTTCACTGTTTTTCAAAGTTACTAATTCAATTTTAAACTACTTAAAAAGATTTTGAAATGAACCCATTGACAGCTTCCCCCTCCAAGGCTTCTCAGGTTTCATTGCATTCAAGCTAAATTTAGTCTCATATGTAAATGGAAATTTTGGAAGGAAAAAAAAGGAAGAGAGACCATTTTTCTAAATTTCCTCCCATAAAATGCAATCCTAAAATAAAACCTCACTATCATCTTTGTATGCTTTAAAGTCATTATGTGCCCAGCATCGGTAATTCAGTTGCATTGTTTTCTTTTCCCCCAGGGAAGCACAGGGTCCAAACTATTTGCATGGACTAAGCCATCTTGCTGAAACTATATCCCAGAAGTCATCCCCAGCAAATGGGAAGTTCTGAGGCAGTGGAAACCAGAATGTGGAAAGCTCTATAGAAATAACAGAGCTTTATTTATTAATACATCTTATTCATAGATGCTAGGGTCGTAAGGGACCTCAACAGATCATCAAGTTTGACCCCCTGCCTAGGCAGGAAAGAGTGCTGGGGTAGATGACCCCAGCCAGATAACTATCCAGGTGTCTCTTAAAGACCTCCAAGGTAGGGGAGAGCACCACCGCCCTTGGAAGCCCGCTCCAAATTTTGGCCACCCTTACCATGAAGAAGTTTTACCTGATATCTAGCCTAAATCCACTCTCTTATATTAAAATACAATGAGGTACTTGGTAATAGGTAATGAGGTAATAGTGTTCTTAGAAGGAAAGAAAGGAGTATGTTTTAAAGGCCAGATCCAGTTATTCATGCATCTGCTTAAGTAGGACTTAGGCAAAATTTAGTCCCAATGAGAGATTTAAAAACTTGAGTTCCAATGAGTGATTTAAACTGACCCCGTTCTGTAAGCCACAAAACTCAGGAGAGGCAATTAAGTTCATGCCATGCTTCTGTTTTGGGCCGGAAAGTACCCTAGGCACATACACATGGCCTTCTGAGAATGCCCAGAAGCAATCCAGTTCCATCACCTGGATGCCTGACTTCCACCCATGTTGTTATGATCCAGATTGGGGCTCGCGAATTGTACGAGTCCCTGACTTTGTAGCCTACAGGTTAAGGTAATTCCTTGGGCTTAGGGGATCCCATTTCCAGAAGCTGCTTCCAAGGTTATTTCTGTTTTATCACCAATGATTATCTAATGCAACTCTAGAACCCAGGTCTCCCCCTCTCTCATCAGGGTGCCATTACCACAGACAAAATCCTGTTCCCCTTCCGGCTCTTGTCTACTTTGATGCTCTATGGCCCAGCTTCAACAAGAGGAGTGGAGGATGCTTAGGTCACACCACTGTTTTTATATGGCCCCTAGACATCCAACCCTGGTCAAACTGGATGACCCTCTTGTCACAGGCAACCAAGAAGTAGACATTCCAGTGCGTAAGTGCAGGCACCTAAGTGACCAAACGAACTGTAAACCGTTGGACATGGTAGATTTTAAAGTGTAACGATTACCTAGTTTTACTCATTTGTTTTGATGCAATTATAAAGACACAAGGACAAAGACACAAAGAGCAAATTCATTGTCGTTAAGAACTAAACAGCGCACAAAGATGGAAAGGAAGAAATATTTTCCTCTTGGAATACTGCTAAGAGTAAGACCCTGAGGCCACATAGCAGGGAGGAGCCAGATTTCAGGTCCAAGAGGTTTAAATTATGGTACAGTTTGGATGCCAGTTACTCTCTGTGACCTGGAGAAAGTGAACCTCAAGGAAGGACCAGTAGTGACACCAACAGGTCTTTCCCTCTGGGTTTACTACCAAATGGCACAGCCCCTCTGATGGTGTAAATCAGGAGTAGCATTGAATTCTGGCCCATAATGTCCACCTGTCTCTGTAAAAGCATTGGCAATAAAGGCTGAATGGATAGGGGAAGGGTACCCTGACCTCTTTCTCCCATTGGGCAACGGCAGCTGAAGGCAGGTTTTACCAGATGCTCCAGGGTTGGTCTCTGCCCCTACAATAATGCATAGGAATGGATGCAAATTGCCACTGCATGCCAGGTTGGAGCTGGCATCCAACAGCAGAATCTCGTGGCAAAATTGTGCTCAAAAATGTCTGGAAAAACCACAAGATGATAGCCTACGATTCATTTTCAAAACAATCATGTATCCTCTTAAAGCAAAACAGCCAACACTAATCAGAAACGAATGTTTGTTGTTGTCGGAGATGAGTCGGCAGGTGCTTTTGATAAAACTGTCATTTCTGCTTGGAAAGAACACGGGTGAGCCAAATATATAGGACAAAAAACCATTTTGCTTAGTTCGGCTGCAGAGAGGGTTGAAAGATAAGGAATACGGGGGAGGACATTCTTCCTTTCGAAAGCAGGATTCCAAAACCCTCCTGTGCATAAGTCACATGATGTCTATTCAAAGACACAGGCTAAATAACTGCTGTAATCTGGCCTGGTTAAAAAGAGGGGAGGTAAGCGCTCCCTCCAAGAGTAGGTGCCTCCGAATCAGGGAAGATACAGAGAGAGACAAACAGCAATCTTTGGTTTATGGTCCTCAGGGAGGATTATATTGTGGTTGCTCGGGGCTGCAGGGGGGGCAGTCAGGAAGGCCAAGGCGGAGATGGGACTGGGACTAGCTTCCCGGATCAAGGACAACAAGAAGTCTTTTTGCCTTAGGGGGCAAAAAGAAGGTTCCGGGTAACATGGGGCCCCTGCAGGACACGCTAGGAAATTTGGTCATCACACCAGACGACAAAGCTAACATATTTAATGATTTCTTTGCCTCCATTTTCCTGAACAGGGACTGGAACAGCCACCCCCCTCTGAGCCCCCCTCAGGCCCCAGGGGAGGCACGCCTAGCCCAAGGGCTAGTGAGGATCTAGTTAGGGAACTTCTGGAGGGACAGGATGTATTCAAAGCAGCTGGTCTGGATGATCTCCACTCCCGACTGCAGAGGGAATTGGCTGAGGTCATTGTGGGAACCCTGGCATGGCTGTACGAGCACTCATGGTGCTCTGGTGTGGTGCCAGAGGACTGGAAAAGGGCCACTGTGGTTCCCATCTTCAAAACAGGGAGGAAGGAGGACCCGGGGAACTACAGGCCAGTCAGTCTTACCTCAATCCTGGGTAAGCTTTTTGGGAGAATTATCCAGGCACATGTCGACGAGGGGCCAGTGGGGGAAATTGTGCTTAGGAGTAATCAACACGGGTTCATTAGCAGCAGGTCCTGTCAGACCAACCTGGTGGCCTTCTACGACCAGGTCACCAAATCCTCAGACTCAGGGGTAGCAGTGGACATAGTCTTCCTGGACTTTCGGAAGGCCTTCAACACTGTCCCTCACCCCGTTCTCATTAAGAAACTGGGGGACTGTGGTGTCGACACCCACACAGTCAGATGGGTCACCAACTGGCTGGAGGGCCACACCCAGAGGTTAAAAATTAAATGAATTTTTTTATCCAGTTACATTTTCAACTTTTAATTTGAACTCTTAAGGAGAGTTCTCCATTTTCTTTCCCTGCCTGAGAAAGGAAAAGTAAAATATTTTAAACTTACAATCTCCTTCCCAAATTTTTCAAATGTAAATGTACTTTTTTTCCCAGAAATGTTAAAAAAAAAGGAAAATTTGTTCCACTCAAAAAGATATTTTGGTCCAAGAGTATTCAAAAAACCCTGCTTTTAAAGAAGTTGTTCAGTGACTGAATGACACTGAATGAAAACATAACTACGGTACTGAACTATGTGTTACAGGTCCTGTCTTGATAACAACAGATTATTGTTCATTCAAATGAAAAGAATCAGTGCTTTTGGAGGAGGATTTGGGTACCAACTTCTGAGTATCTGTGATTTGCACAGCTTCTGTTGTAACAACACATGCTGGTATAGTTAGAAAAACTGGTGAGGAAGGGAAAATAAGTAGTGCTATATGTATTTTTTCTTTTTTTTTTCTTTACTTCAAAATTTCCTTAACATTTAAAATACTGTTGAAATTTCATACAGTTCTGTTGAACTGTTTTTGTGAAAATTATCTTGACATTTTTAAGGATTTATTTCTATTTTGAAATGTCAAGACTTTGAAATAAAAACAGAGAGATTTCTTGTAGTGGTGTTGTATGGGGACTGTTCTTCATATGGGTTACTGACCCCCTCCTGGCTGGAATTTGAAGATCTCCAGTAGCAACAACTAAATCCCTGTGTAAGTATGTGCAAGGCTTGCACATTAAAAAAAAATAAAATAAAATCAGCCTTTCTGGGTAAAGAGAAATGCCCCAAACACCAACAAGAGGGAGGCCAATATTTTCTGTTCAAGTCCCTTGTATAGCTTATCCTGTGCCCATAAAGCCTCCACGCACACAACTCCATCTCTGTAGATTGTCCTGTCAGTTCCTTCACTCATCATAGTCTGACATTGCATGCAAGACCTCTCTCAAAATACATTGCCCAATCGATGGTCAATGATGCCACGCTGCCACTTTAAGCGGAGATCCCCATTGTATTCTGATGATGTAATGAAGCCCTACCCCCAGTGAATTACAGGGTTAAACAGCAGCTTTGGATGAGGGGGCTGTAGAAGCTTTCCCAACTCACTGCAAGCACGTTCTGGATGGTTTGACGGTTGATTTCCTGTAGTTATTAAAATCTGCTTGCATATGCTGCAATTAGCTTGTTTTAAACCTTCTTTTTCCCATCCTGTTCGCAGATTTTTTTTTAATGGATTATCTCCTACCCATCTGTTTTCCTTCATTCATGTACGAGATTCCTGTTCCACTGCTCTGGCTGCTGCGGCAGTAAATTAGTGTCCAGGCACTTAACCATCAGTTGCAATGAGCTTTTTAAAATATTATTATTTTTTAATTTCTTGCTGTTTATCATCACAGGTTAGATCATTACAGGTTAAAAGCTTATTCACGCTGGAGTCAAGATCCCCAACCTACACTGAGCTACTTTCAGACTTAGGTACTACACAATGCAAGCACAAAATATGTTGCTAAACAGTGTCCATAGTTTCATTTGTTAATCACAGTAGTTTCTGGTCATCTCTATGAGTATTTCTTATATTACAGAGCCCAATTCTATGTACCCTTCTTGCTAGTCCTTACCATATAGTGCAATGACTCCACTGAGAACAAAGCTGGAACATAGAAAAAAAAAGTGGCAAATTACCCAAGAATGCATATCAACCTATTTCCAAGAGTGCATTATCAACCTCTCTTTTCAGCAAATCCTTTCTTCAATGTAGCAAGGAAGAATGTGGTGTGAGGAAAGGTTAAGCATTACTGGAACTTCACAGACCTCTCTCTTGTTAAACATCAGTCTTTATGTAATGAAGTGCCACCAGCATGGGATCAAGCACGTGCAATTATTTTTTATGCCTACCTAGGCATTGAGAATCTGTAAGCAGGTCATCTGTTTCTGTCCAGCCCAGCATCATTCCAAGATTGTCAACACAGAATGATTTCTTAGTGATGGGATCTTGCTGGGAAGGTCTATGCTGGCCCTCTTCATCACACTGTAAACTCTGCCCTTTCTGTTGACAATCTGTGATGCCTGTCCCAAGTCAACAGAAAGAAAAGATTTGGATTACTATATCACTTGCTTCCAGCGCATGTGCTTGACAAAGACCTTCTAGAATGAAATAAAGCCTTTTCTGCCTGGAAGGGGCTCTCACATGCATTTAACAAATAGCATTTCTTAACTGAAGCCCTGAGATTTTAAATTATTATGACATATTATTGTTATTTGTATTACTGAAATGCCTAGAAATTCCCATCAGGGCTCATGACTCAATTATGCCAAGTGCTTTGGCCAAATAAAGGACAAAAAATGGTCTCTATCCAGAACTTACCATCTGTATGTGATAGATTTCTGGTTCCCATAAGGTCTTTCAACAAAAAAGGGAAAAATTTCTCATAAAAGGAACTCTGTTTTCATAAATGTACGTGCAGTACCTAGTCCAATGTGGCCTTGTAATGTATTACTGAAATGCTGTATTACTGCAAGCAACAGCGGTAAGGAACAATAAGATCCACCAAACCAATCTGCTGCTGCTATTTTCCCCTTGCTCTTGAAGAAACAAGCCCTCATTGCTGCTTTTCAACTGTAACGGACTTTGTTTGTGGTTGAAAGTGCTTTTCCGAGTGCTAATTGAAACTCTTAAGGATTAAAAAGTCCTGTCTGCTCCACAGAGAAGAAATATAAAATGACAGTCAAGATCTCACTCTTCACCTGGCCCCCAGCTAAGTGAATTATCAACACTTTTTAAGAAACAACACTGCCAGCAGAAAAATCTATCAGGAAAAGAGAAGAAATCCAAATGCATGCAGAGTATAAGTCACCTGTTGGCCTCTGAAAATAGCTTAAGTAGGAGTTAAACAGCGTATTAGTTTTGCTCTGGCCCACTGTACTATGGGAAAGTAGATCCGTATATCTAAAATCCTTTTTTTGCATCATTATGACTCAGTGGGTGCATCTACACAAGATGCTTACTGCACATTAGCCTAATAACACTGCGCAGTCGTGTTTCACGGCAAAAACAGTGCTAATCGCCTATTGCACAGTGTTATAAGGCTAATGTGCAGTAAACATCACTAAATAACTGCACTGGTGCTACTGCACAGTAACTTCAGGTACTGCACATTTAGTTAATACTTTATTAAGGAAGTACTAAACTAAATGTACAGTATCTAAGGCACATTAATGAACAGGTAGATGTGCCCAGTATGCATTACAGTATTTTTGAGTTCTAGAGAAGTTCTGTACCCCTGTAAAGTTGGAAAGCACTATGCATTCATGTCAAAACCTGCAAGTCACCTCTTGGATAGCCAAAATTTTGAATGAACTGATGGCCGGATATAAAGGAGTTATGCTCTGAGGTTACAGCACTACCCAAAAGGATGAATGAATTAAACACCCCACGTCCTATATCATAGACTCTCTTTTGAGAGAGAAGGTTTTGAGCAAGTGGTTCATCTACGAGGCCAGTCTAATACCAGACACCTCTGAAAAATCTCTGTGAAGTTTTTCCTACCCTCACATGTCTGGGAGTAAAGCCAATTTTATCACTACTTGGAAAGTGTTTTTGCCCCTGCCACCAGGGAAAAATAAAAGTTAGCACCTATCCAATATGCCTCCAGAAAACCGAGGTACATGGAGCAGTTTCTTACCACGGTGGCAGGGGCAGCCCAGGCATAAATGCTGTTGCCACCAGGTCCAACTTCCCCACATGTGTTGAACTGGGAAGCAACTGCAGCAGAACTGGCATGCCTGCCTCATTGGGGTCATCTAATAACCCTAATGCAGGCAAGAACACCCACTCCTGCTGCAGCCCTATCCACTCCAGTCCCACTCATACCTCCTGGAAACAGAGGCGTGAGGGACAGTTTCACAGGCCAACCACACTAGCAGCAGAGACACCCATTTCCAAGTTGCCATTCTGCCTCCACGGTCAGATGAAACTGCCCCGCCTCTCTGTTTCCAGGAGGCACGTATGGCGCGGGACCAGGAACGGCTGCGTCTCCCTGTCCTAGGCTCATCACATAGGCCTTAAGCAAGTGTGGGCTGCACACAACGCATGTCGGGCATTTTTACCTAGTGGTGACAATGCCAGAAGTGACAATGCCTTGGTTGAGAAGCAGTGAGGTCAGCTGAGGCAGCACAAACAGTGGTTTTTCAACTTGGGGTGGGGGGGCTGCCAAATACAAAAATGTTGCACAGGGTGGCTCTGACTTAAAACATTGAGAACTACTGCTTTCAAGGCTAGCAACAGGTACAAAAAGTCAGTCTTCAGTAGAATGGTTGTAGCACTTACAGTGATCAGCTGTGAAAGCTCCAGTGGAGATGGTAGTTTTGCCCAAGGGACACTTGATGCAGAAGAGACTTCCAGTCTGCGACTGATAGAACCCGCGAGGACATGGAGTGCATTCGCCGTTCTGGAAGAAGCTTCCTGGAGGACAGACAACTGGAAAAGAAATAGACTTACTATGACTACGGAATACTATGTCTATAGACTTACTATGTCTATGGACATCCATATGCATATGAATTCAAATAAATTCCATCAACAAAACCACTCTGGTGGACCTTTCCATTGGCTCTGGATGGCTTTGGAACAAGTCCTTAATGTGCATGCGTGTTTCTAGGAAAGGTTTTTGTTCCATTTAAAATATTTACTGGAACCCCCACATTGAGTACAGAACATCGGCCACGCTCTTAATTCTGATGAGGCTAAAGGAGGCTCTCAGATCAAAGCATATCGGTACTCTGGCCAAATTGACACGCAGGACAAACCAAATGTGACTTTTGTGGATCCCATTGTTTTGTAACAAGACAACTCCACTGTGGGGACAGACTCTGAAATTCAACACTAGCTTCTGACAGAAAAAGGAAAATTCATTTTAATAGAAACTCAGAGGATACCTAGCGGAAGGACATCATGTGGTAATGCTTTCCATCCCAAATGCCTGGTAATGAAATCACAGGTAGGTAGGTCCAAGCAGGACAGTAATTGTTGGATTAAAGAAAGCTAATCATATACATGACAACTGAAAAACAAATAAAGATTTCTCCCTATAGGCTAATAATACCTCTCTGAGTTCAGCATTTCAGAACAAACCAAGAGCAACATTTCCAGCTGACATTCTGCATGTTACAAAGATGATTCATTGCTTCTCACCAGTCATGTAATACCATTTTCCTTTTGGGTCATTTAGACCAGCATCACCAGCACAGATGAGTCCCAGATACATTTACAGGACAACATGTTTACATGCAATTTCACAGCTGCCTTCCAGATGCAGATTTCCTTCAAAAATGATCAAATGTGTATTTTGGGACAATGACAAGGTGTAAAATTTCACCTCTTCTCTTTCCCAATACACTGACTACTACTTCAGCTTGTACCAAAGAGTAACTCTTGTGGAAACCAGGCCATCACCATTACAAACCCATAAGGTGAATATGTTGTGTTTGTATCTGATCAGCCAAATCACTGCAATGTAAATTAGTTTAACTTACTGGAATGCTTCAATGATGATAAACTAGAATGATAGATAGTCTGAAAATGACCATCTTGCTCCATTCCTCACCACATTTGTCAAGTTCCAGCGGGAGAGCCTGGAGTCACAGACAGTGGTGGGATGGGAGAATTATTTCCAAATAGACAACAAAGCAACCACAGTAGGCACAGCACATATCTAAAATCAATTAAGAAACCACTAAATTCTAGAGGAGACAGGTCACTCATTTCTCGTGTATATCTGTCCAAAATGCCAAACTATATATTCCATTTTTAAGAGGGTTTCCAACAGATGCAGATACCAATTCCAAAGAAGCTCAGCAGAAGAGATAATATTTTCCTTACTGATGAAACAAAGAATATGTGAACTATTGGAGGGCAGAAAACAAGGGATAATGAAGAGATGCATTAAAGTGCATGAAGCTCATAAAGAGAAAACAAGCTTTTCAGAGCATTCTTCTCTCTTCTCCTGGAGCCTTACATCCTACACATATAAATGAGCAGATTCACATCTTGCCTCTGCACTTGTTGTCTTACTTTGCTTCTTGCTTTTGGTAAGGAGGGGAAATGGTGCCGGGTGGGGGGGAAGTTGCAAAGATAAAGTTATCATGACTGGGTGGTTTTCAGAAATATAGGTCCTAATTCAACCACAGGTGATGTCAGTGCAAGGATTTGGAGATGGAACATTACCACCTGCATTATGCATTACACAAGTTTGCACTAAAGTATTGTAATGGTGTCTTTCAAGCCATAAATTTACATAAATTAACCAGGCTGGAAATTAAAAATCAGCCTGAACCTAAATTCCAAACCAAAGTTACAGAGCTGGCCCCGAATTCCATACTCTTAAAACTTGACAACCCTAAATGGCTTGGATTCAACATTTCTGTTTATGGGGTTTGAAATCTGGTCTTGTTCCAGTTCCTCTCCAGCTAAGATTTTCATGTACAAGGGGCACAGATTTCCCAGCATGCAGGCCCAGGCTCTGGGTGTCTTATTGGAGGAGCTGCACCCATCACTTGTCTTAGAGGAAACAGTGTCCAGCAGACTCGATCGACTGAGTCTGCTCCGACATGTTCCAAGCAGAACACAGCAGAGCACGTGTACAGGCATCCCCAGACCTCACGATGTGCATAAAACACAGTGCATACTTAAGTCACTCAATGTAATGATCAAACAAAGGAACGTAGAGAGGAGTAAACTAGCATATAGCAAACACTAGCAAAGGAATAGCCGTCTTCCAGCCAGGAAAACGCATTATTATAAGCACTGTCATGAACTTAAACTTGAAGCAACAAATGACCAAAAGAAAACCACAACACAGATGGAAAGGCAGATTACTGCAGAGATTGTCTCTAAAAGAAATATGCAAAGCACAACAAATTACTGAGACCACCAGAATGGCTGGCTGCCGTTAACAGCTATCCAAACCACTCTCCAGCAAGGGGAAAATGTCATTGGACAAGGGAAATAACATAAGTAGTCAAATAAATAAGCTCAGAGTCTGGAAATATATTTTGTAGCTCAAAAAATGAACCAAGACAGGAAAGGAAAAAGAATGAAGGCAATTGTCCCTCACTGGTAGTTCTGCCTACCATGTAAAGGTAAATCTACTGAGCGCTCGCATTAGTAAAGGCTGCAGACCTGGACCCACATGGTGTTTTGTTCCCCTCAAAAGAACTCCATGTAATAAATTAGTGACATTACCCCTATTTTTATGTGGAGAAGCTGGCTTTCCCCAAGGCACATCTTTGAGGAAAAACACTTTCCAGTACACTCATTCACTCCACGTCCCCCATGCCAACATCACGTTAGTGTCAATGGTGTTAGAGAAACTCCAGGTCACAAGTAATTTTGAGGAACCAATGACAAACATAGGTCCCATAGAGGGAGACTAAGTGACTTATTCAAGGTTACATGGGATACCAGTTGCTGGGCAGACTCTAGGCTAACACCTTTGCCACTGGACCATCCTTCCTCCCCACTACTAATTACAATAGACGCCATTCAAACTAATTCCATTTAATGTAGAAGCTAACTGAAAGAGCAACGGGTAATGTCTTCCCGATGATGTCATTCGGTAGGTTTTGTAAGATGCCAGCATAAAAAGTCCAGTCCCCAAAAGTTGACAAAAAATGTTACTAAATAATAACAAGTTGTTTAATTAGTACTGCAATACATTGGGATATAGAAATGGTTAGGGGAATACAGTTTGCAGCACCAGTTGTTAAAAGTTGCCACCATATGTTGGATGCTCCATGAAAACTAAATGAGGGTTTTCTAGTCCATTTCTTATACTACCTTATACTGCTGCCGCCTATGATGAGATCATGCTCTTTATCACATTGTTTAAAGATAAACAGTTTTGCTGACTAACAAGGACGAACAGGCCGGGGGGGGCTCATGACTTCTCATCGGGATCGTTGCTGGAAGGATGGGAGGAGGCCTTGCAGAAAGAAGCCTTAAGTAGCAGCCAGCTCAAGAAGGAGCTAGCACTGAGCGCAGTTGAAAATAGCTAAACTGGAAAGAACAGCAAATATTTGGAAGATGCCATTTTACACTGTGCACATCCTGATGTGCGTCAATGGGGTGACCACCCAGCCACTGTTATATCAGCTCTTGGCTCGTGTCTCCATTAGTTTTTAATGGGAGAGAATTAATTGCCGATTCATGTGAGGTAGTTAGCGTGATGGAAAGAGTGGACACCCTCCCAGTGTTTGTTTAATGCAATAAGTGGTTTGTCTTAGAGATTACCCTTGTGTAAACCACAAATATTTATAGCTGGAAACAAATGCTTGTGAAGTGTGCCTATTAGCCTCTAATGCCTTGTCTTTACTTTGAAACAATGATGCAATCCTTAAGGCCATGGTTACAGAGAGAAGTAATTTGAAACATTGCCACGTGAGACTGGCTTGGACATCCATCAGAACGGTATTGTTCACCCTTAGGACACACATGCAGCCCCTGTGGCATCCCCTGGCTGTTACTTTTCAGAAGTGCTGCACCACATACAATCACAGTTCTCCAGCCAGGGAGAGCAAGAGGAGGCAGCAGGCAGCTCCGGCTCCACCCCACAGAGAGAAGAGGTAGAGGGGAAGGGAGAACTTAGAGTCTAGGCAGGGCACCAAATCCTCTGCACCTCTCCTCTAGAGAGGATTGGACTTGAAAGGCCTGGCTTGCGGGGGGATCTGGGAGTTGGCAGCTGGATGATGATAAGGCTGGTTCCAACTCCAGGAGGCCATCTCCAGGTCTAGCTTGGCTCCAGCAGCAAAGGAACAGCAATTCAGACAGAAAATCTCTGTGGCACAAGTTACAAAAAGTGAAACGCTTCAAAATAGTGGCTCGTTTCAAGAGAGACTTTTACAACACTGGAAAAGGCATATACATGCGTCTACTTGGCCATTTGAAATGCTTCAATGGTTACATCTGTCTGCACCCCATGTTAACCAATATGTGGTAACTAACATGAGGTACACCCCTAGCAAAGATGAGGCGTTTTGTAGTTGTAACGTGGTAGCAGGTAAACGGAGGTCAGCTGCTACTAGCTCACAGTCCTTTCATTTTAAGTGCCCATGAGTTCAGAACCGTGCCTTCCTCTTAGCGAAGATGCACCCATTCCTGTTTCATATCAGTACATCAATTTTATTTAGGACTAGGATTGTTACCAAAGCAGATATAACTCCTAATGCAGACACAGAGGGCACTTATAAATGTGCCCCGGGATGCAGGGGAGCACTTCAATTAGCAAGCCACGCTAATTAAAAGCACCAGAGTATCATGTGCATCAGCATCCCCGTGCTGAAAAATGGCGGCAGGGTGCTTTGAACTAAAGTTCATCGAACGAGCTATAGTTTAAAGCACCCTACCACCATTTTTCAGCATGGGGACACTGATACACATGATGCTGGAGGCTGCTGGAACATGGTAATTTCTGTGTTCCAGCAGATTTGATTAATGGAGTCTGCTCCAACATGCTGGATTTACAGTATGTCGGAGCAGCCTTGCTGCACATCTATAAGAGCCCAGTAATAGCAGTATAGTTTATGCCCTTTCGGTTACAGAAAAAGCTACAGAAGTTTAAAGCAATATAGCTATGTCCACATTTGAGAGCTGTATCATTTTAACAATTGCAGGATGGTAATAAAAAAAAAAAATCTGACTTTCAAGCATAGACAGACTTTTAGACTTCAGACAGCAGAGCTTTCATCCAAGCACCTTTTGGCAGCATTAAATTCCCACAACATTTAAAACAACCAAGATAAACTATTTTGCTAGCATTCTGAGTGACAATAAGGTAGGAGCTTCCATCCTTCACATCTGGCAATGCCTTGTCACTTATTTTTATTGTCTGCTTTTTCCTCCATTTTAACATACAAAATGGATCAAAGGGCCACAAGTATGTTCATGATCAAAAAACAATGTAAAAATTCAGCTTGTTACTTCAGCCCAGAAACCAAGTGGGTATCATAAGGAATTAGGAGTTGGGTTTTTTAATAAAAAACATTAAACAGAACAATACGAGAGTGAAACCAAGTAAATATGTTATTAGCATTATCTAGTGTGGGAAAACAATGACACAACTACTTTTTATTCTCTGTGCTCAGACATCAACAGAGTTCACTTGCACCAGACTACAATGAAATCACAGCAGACCATGGCTGAGGTTGGACTATTGACTGTGACACAGCCCACTCTGCATGTGAACTACCTGTAGGTGAATTTCTGCCTTGTTCACCACTTCAAACCACTGAAAATAGAGGGAATTAAGGCAGTGCACAAGCTTTGTGCTGGCCATCTGCACAGGGATCAGTCACTGTGGTTATGTATGCATTTCACTTGCTACTGTAGCTGTAGCACAGTGTAGACTAGTAATTCTGAACCAGGGTGTCACAGCACCCTGGGTGCCTTCAGATCTTTTCATGAGTGCTGCTGGATGCCACACAAATGTTAGCACTGCTAGGTGTGCAAACAGGATTCTCAAGATAAAACCTGAGATTTCAAATAGGAATTCACAATGTTCAAAACATCCTGACCCGCTGTGCTCTTTTTGAGTTCTTTGCAACAGAAGAATGGGTCTATTTTTTGTAGCCAAAAATTAAATGAAAGCTAAGAGCTGACAATTTCTAAAGAGGACCTTTAGTTGTAAGGAGGGGTGCCTCAAGTCTAAAGTAGTAGAGATCAGTGTAGACACATCCCTGCTGCAATATCCCCTTAAGAAACTGGATACTCACCTAAATAAGTCCCTGCTGGACTCTGTGCTGCTGCAGGTAGCACGCTACAGTAACCAAACTAGTTTATAGGCACTGCCAGCAGTCCCTCTCCAATGCTAAGAAAGGGCTCTCAGTACACAACATTGAAGTCATAGTGACATCAGATTGCCCGACTATACTGGCATCAACATGGGTGCTGCTTGTTATCCCCTGTAATAAGCCAACCAGAGGAGAAATTTCCCCTCCACCACATGGCAGAGGTATGAATGCTCAGTATGGTAAACCAGAGAGTCTCTTCATATAAACTCATCCAGTATCAGGACCTTTGATGGTTTTCAGAGTTAACAGGAACAGGCCAAGGTTTGCTCACACTAAGGTTTTCTCAGCTCATTAGAAAGTTGACCGAGCTCCTCTCCCACTTCTGCACTCAGACCCAAGCAATCCCAGCACTTCTGAAATAGCTAGCTGGAAGGAATTCCTGTCTAAATGGGAGAGGCTGGGGCCATGGACAGCCAGTGAGAGCCAGCAGAGTTGCGGGAGCCCTAGGGGAGGGTGGCAGATGTCATTCTGAAGAAGAGAATCTGATGAATACGAGTCTCTCTCTGGGGACTGGGAGCAGCTCCAAGAATCTGGATGTGGAGGCAGTTTATTACAGGGAAGAAGACGTGCAAGTGGGGATGAAGAATGGGGTAGACCTCCAATCAGTTTTTGTACTGATCATTACCAAGACAGCTTCCATTTGCATCTCCTACTACCTCATACAGCTGCCTCAGGCTTTGTCCAAGGACACAAAATCCAACAGTTCCTGGCAATTCTGCAGCCAGGGAGAGCAATCTGGTTTCCAGTCTGGTTCCTGCATCATCATCAGAAATGCTGTAGTACCACTGCAAAATCTTTACAGCTAGGGATGATGCACAAACCAGAAAAAGTCTGGCCTGATGCTCAAGTCCCAGCTGAGCTTCCAATTATAAAGATCTTTTTACTTCTTACTTCAGCAGATTCCATACAACATCTGAGAAGCACGTGCAGAATCACCAGAAGCTCATTTCATCCACCTGGCCGTGTGTAACAGCATCCTAAAGGGAGGAGCATAGGAACAGTTCCTACCACTGCTCTCATTCATATTCTCTTTCCCATGCATCACTTGGCAAACTGTATCAAGGAAAGTTTGTTGTTTATTTTCTACCTCTTAGCAAGTATTGTAGTGTAGGAAGAAAAGCTGACGGAAAACATACCACATCCTTGGGAGTTTGAGATTGCGGTCCCAGGTGATGAACTTCTTCGGAATCCACTCCTGCAGCCAAGCTGGACATTGGGAGATAGGTCAAAATCTTCATCTCGGAGGAAACTAATGGAAGTAGCTGCTGGGAACTGCTTGGAGTCCAAATGTAGAAGAAAGCCGCCGCTCTCAATCAGTTTTACAAATCGCCCAATGAGGTTGTCACCAACAATTGTGTTTTCTGAAGCGAAAAGAAATAAAACTGAGAGTTTTGAAAATGGCTCCAACTGGGGAAAAAATTAACATGAGACTGATAATCTTCAGACTAAAGGTACACGTACATCCAGATTACACACCCAATGTGTACGGACAGCCACTACCAGCAGGGCCTCAGCCTGATGGGTAGATCATCAGTTTCACATAAATAAATTCATATTCTAAACCCT
>NW_017728886.1:258260879-258283430 GCF_001723895.1 Crocodylus porosus | reverse complement strand
TGCTCCTGGAAGAGTCTGCTTGCTCCTCTTATGAAGGAGTTTTATTTTTCTACACAGGCTTACAGCTTTGTTTGAAACGTTCATATATTTTGTGAGTCTGCAATTTGAGAGTTGTCATGGCCCTGGCCAATGAGCAGCACAGTAACGGAGCAAACAGGAAGCCGTCCACAAGCACAGTCTGTACCGTACTCAGTTCTGCTGCAGTGACACACGCAGGCTTTGAACAGTGGGCTTTCAAAGGGAGCGTGTTAAGTGCGTAAACAGAGTCAGGAATGCAAACGTTTGCCCGCTACACCATTTCAGCAGAGCAACTGATGTGCCCAAGGCAAACAAATCACTGTACTGCTGCACTTCTATGTGGCTTTGTGCTGTAACCCATTAACACGTTTCCAGCTAAGCTAGGTGCCCTCCATGGGAAAATTTCACAGGTAGGTGAAAGCCCTTAATGACGCAACTCTCCACAGCTGGTTGCACTGAATAGACTATAGAATTATTATGCTTAATCTGCTGTCTTATCCAGGGTCCACAAGTTATTGCTGCTATGTGGGTGTTACTCACCTCTACACAAAGGACTAACGTAAGACCCACTTCTGGGTCTGTGTAAATCCCACTTCTGAGCTAACGTGGTGCAGAGACCTTGCATTAGTGGAATATTTGCAGGTCTGTGCGCTTATGGATTCACTGCTGTTATTCATTTAGCTTTAACCAATATATTTTTGCTGATGCAAACATACACACTTCAAAGCCCAGACCCAAAGATTAATATGGAGATCACAGTATCTGGAATTCACCAAGCAACCAATACCTCGGCAGTGTTTTTACCAAGAATTGTCTGCATAACTGAAGGCTCAAATAAGTAGGTTAGCTTCTTACATAAGCAAATGCTCTTCTGAATTATCCTGTCATTAGCTACAGCAGATAAAAGTGGTCTATATGACATCTGTAGGCATAGGCACCAACTTTTATTTTTGCCAGAGGCCCTAAGATGATGGACATGTGGAAAGTTTTATACATTTCAGGTGACAGCCATCTTCCTGAGGGGGCCAGGGCCCTTAGGCCCCCACATACTTAGTGCCTCTGGCAAGAAAATCATATGTGGGAAGGCAACAGAAAATCAAATCAGCAAGCACAGGCTCTATGTCTAAATTTCCTTTAATTGAATATCATTTAAATATGTAGTACAAAGCCTTAGATTTGTAGCTTAGGGAAATATCTATCTGCAGGTACACACATATGTATGCAGTAGCACAACAAATGCATATATAGCCATGTCTCCACTGATGGTACAACAAGAGGCAGAATAGTTCACTGGATAGGCCACTAGACTGGGAGTTGGGAGGCCAGATTGTTTTCCTGTTGTTGTTGTTTGTTTGTTTTTTAAATCACCCTACTATAGGACTTTGGTCTCTAACATTTCCATGATTCGGAGTCCTCTTACACTCCCTGCCTATATCAATTGTAAGCTATCAAGGGCAAGAGTAGGGTACTTCTTCCTGTGTGCATTGGTTCAACACCTAACACAATAAGCCCAAGATCTTGCCTAGGGCTCCTAGGCACTACTAACAATACAAGTCATGTGTCATATATTCATTCAAATCCCCACAAACGTTGCAAAGATTCTAACTACTTCTGCTCTTCTGCTCCATGAACAAATTAACTGGGGTCCACGTTAAGAGCATATCTGCACCAGAGCAGCAGTGTGCCCCACCAGGGACATTTCAGAGCAACCCCCCTGCTCACTCACATGCTCCAACCCTGGAAGTGCAGTGGTGAAGATGCTTGGAGCATCCCTCTGCAACCACTCTCAAGACACCAGTCTCCAGTTTGTTCCAGTGCAGCCGTGGACAGCCGCGAGTGGCCTCACCAGCATTCTTCCAGGTCTGAAGCATGAGAGCAGGAGCTCGTTGGCAGGATGTGCTCAGGAACATCCCACATGGCCAACACAGCATGGACGTACCCTGAGATTACCACTGTTTTCAACAGGAACCATATGGGAACCTGGTGCGGAGCTGGTGTCGCCCAAAGGATAAACTGTCAGATGGGGAAGGACCTGTCGACACATCCATTTTTCCCTTCAAAAAAGCCAGCATCAAGGTAATTTTGCCTTTGTTCAGCCTGCATAGCAAGCATTTCTGACACCTGTACCAGTGCACATACAGCCCGGATGCCGTTGCACCAGGTGCGTTCAAATATGCTTGGCTGCCATTAGCTGCAATTGCTATAAGTAACACTGCTAAACCTCTCGGGATTGGGACTCTGCTCTGCTAAATGCTGTGTAAACTTAAGAGACATCAGTAGGGAGAAGATACTTTATCACATGTGAGCAAACGAGCACCTGATTCACAAGCAAAACCACCTGCTTACACAGAGAAGTAGATCTACACAAGTGAGCTGCCTCACTGAAGTCAATGGGACTCCCTGTGTGAACAAATCTGGACACGTTCGTCGATGTTTGTAGTACTGGGGCCTATGCTAGAGCACCAAGACCTGTAGAGTCTGTAATACTGGTTGCACAGTAAACTACCGCCTTATAATTTCATACAGGGGAAGCAGCAGATAGGGTAAACAACCAGGGGTGGATGAAAGCATTGAGACAGGACCTTGGTGAGAGAGAAAACATTTAGAGTAGTGAGAGGTGGAAGCTACTATAAGAATGGTTGAGCTGTACACGCCTTCTGCAATCATTAAACTACAAAATAGCTCCAGCATGAAAAAAGAGGACATTTTACATCAGCCCTAATTGAATTCATACTTTCAACTGCTATATAATAGTGTGTTATGACAAAGAATTTTAGGGCAGAGGTAAAATTGTAGTGTGGATAAGGCCAAAATCTAATCCCCGCGGTCCAGAAGACTTTTCTAAACACACTTCAATATACAACGAAATGCCATTTGTGCTTTGATCTACCATGTACAGGCAATTTCATATTCGCATTTCCTTATAATCTGGTCCAGCTGAATGGATGTAAACACAAACAGACTGTATGACCACTAACCACATAACCGCTACAATCACAGTCCAGTTGAGAAGACTTTTGAACTCAGTTCTGATCGGGCAGAAGTTCTGGAGGACAAACATAGGCTTGAAGCACCAAAATTAGAAGAGGGACCATGTCCAGACAGGGTTTTTTATTTTTAGGGCTGGGAATAGCACTACAAAGCCAGAATGCTAGAGATGTGCTGGCACAAGAGGCGCTGGAATCTGGGATGTATTCTTTACATCTTATTTTAGGTTACAAGGTAGTAGAAGTGCTCCCAGTCTCTGAAGGGAGGAATGCCTTAACTGCCTCTCTTGCTGGCTGGAGAAGCCAACAACAATGACTCCTTTATTCAGTGGACACTGTGGGCACTGAAAAACAACCCCCCTGCTTTACCAGAAGCAGCAGCACATTAGTTTGACCCAGCTTTGCAGCATCTGTATAGATTGGGCCCTTCAGCAGGGCTTTATGGAGCTTTTAACTGAAGGTGATTCAATCAGCTATTAGATAAAAGTACCAAAAAAGCTCCAGTAAGGACCCGATCTATACAGGTGTTGGGAAAGCCAGGTGCAGCTAATGTACTGCCTTTTCTGGGCATGCACTGGGCTCAGTGCAGGAGTGTGCCAAGTTTAAAGTGAAGAGCCATTTTGTTCAGTTTTTTTCACGTCTGCAAGCAGCCTGTGTGCTTACCCTAAGGTGTATGAAGTAAAGAGTTAAGCATGCAGGGCATTTTTACACTTGCTCCAGGACATGGGAGGCATTTTAATTAGAGTGGTTCCAAGAGCCACTGTAATTAAAGTGCCCGCAACATCTCATGCATCAGCATCCCCACACTTTAAAATGGCAGCAGGGGGCTTTAATTAAATCTCATCCGAACAAGCTTTAGTTGAAATACCCCTCCCGCTATTTTGAAGTGCAAGGCTGCTGAAACACAAGACTGAGAGGCTGCTGAAGCGCGCTAATTAGCACATGCCAGTAGACTCAACTCACTGAGTCTGCTTTGACGTGCTGTAAATACAGTGCATCGGAGCAGCCTCAAATACTACAATGATGAAGGCAGCATAAGAATAGAGTCAGATAGAACAGACGAGAGATATGATGGGAGGAAATGAAGTGAGGCTAACAACCAGATCAAGTAATCTGTGGCACATCTGTCCCCACTGTGGGGGACATGACCAGTGGAAATTAACAGCTGGGATGAGCCTGCCCCTTGCACAAACAGCAATTCTCAAAGCCAGGACTCTCTCTGTCTGGGGTAGAGGGTCCTGTTGTAAATCATGGCTCCTTTCCATAGTGTAGAAACCAGCCCAAAAGTGGACACATATTGGTCCTTCTCATAGCTCATTTCCAAAGACTCTAAAATTCAACTCTGATATAGAAAGAAAATAAAATGTTTCAGGAACTCCCCCTACCCCGCTCGCCCCCTTCCCACCCCTGCAGCTGTTGACATTTCTGGTAGTTGTCTAACTCATGAATATTATCTCCCAAGAGCAGGCAGCAAATTGCAATTCTGCAAAATAAGCCGTGTACATAGAAACAGCAGAGAAGGAAACAAGCAAAATCCATACCAATGTCATGTAAATCAGGGAGAGAAGCTGCTGAGATGTCTTCAAGGTGAGCTTTCCAAGTGATATTCACCCCTAGGCGGTCCACGGTTAAACAGTTCACCAGCACAGTAGAATCATCACAGAGAGACACTGGCCTACTATTTCCAAATGCATTTACCTTGATTTAAATTCAAACAGATTTAAGTTAGTTGCCTTTTTACATTCACTGCTACACGTATACCAGTGTTTTCATAGCGTTGTGTTCAAAACATGTATTTCACATGGGGCAAAGACTTAAATAAAAGACAAACCCAAAAAACTTAAAGTGACTTAAGAGTTGAACTAGGCAAATATTTTTCAGGAAATCAATTATTCGCCAAATCATTTATTCACTGCATCATTTATGCTGCTTTTCAGGCAGCCCAAAGCATCCACAAATTCAGGTTGAATTCGACCCGTATGTAGGAATTGTTGAATTAGTTCATTTGGATGTGGTGGAGGTGTCCAATAGGTGGAACAACGTGGTCCAGTGCTTAGAGCACTCAAGTAGAAAAATGGAAACCAGAATGCAACTCCTCTCTCTGGTTGATTTTGAGCAGGGAATTAAAACTTGGATTTTCCACATCAAAGCAGAGTACCACAGTTATTAAGGCCATGGGGTATTCTGGGTTCTCTCTTAATTGCACCTATTAAATCTGTTTGTATAAAATAATTAGATAACCATTAGAGAAAGCACTGAAATCCATGAGTGTCCTAATCTTTGCTGCATGGGCTCAGTCAGTCTTTTTGGTATAATGAGTATTTAACATGAAAGTGGTACAGCTTCAATGAGAAAGACTAAGACATGACCCATCACATAATATTCTGTGAACCAGTGGTTAGGGCATGCTCCTAATTCAAGTCAAATCCAAGTCATTATTCTGGATCCTGCAGAAAGGAAATTAAAGTCTGAATCTTCCTCATCCCAGGTGAGTTATTTTGGGGCTCTACAGTAGAAGGCAAGAAAGTGACACCATTGCCACCTCCGCCTCTTTGGATGTTTCACTGGCACCTGGGTCCTTTGTCAGTACAGCCATTTGTTTCTAAACTCCTTTTCCCTTGTTAAAAATGCCCCAGATGAAAATAAAGCAATTCATTTCACGTAGAATAAAATATTGCGTGCGAATGGAATTCTCACCTCTTCTGCCCCAATCCTGTCTCCATTCACCTCAAAAATCGTTCAGTCAAGCAAAAACAAACTCAACTATTTTGCAATGTGCAGAATTGACAATTTTCATAAATTGACTACTTAGCAGCTTAAGTCACACAGGCTTTCAGTGAGACTAAAGACTAGAAATAGATGTTGCTGAATGGAGCGATTCAGCTGTGCCGCAGTGCGTCATGACATGGCTGATTCGCTTCACCGGGCATAACATGTTGCCCCTAGTCCCACTTTTGATAGAGCAGAACAAGAGGCAACGTGATTTTGCCACTTTCCCTGTGGGTCAAGGGTGCTGGGGTGAGCAAGGAAATTGCCACAAGCCAACAGATGTCTGCCAAAATGAAGTGGCAGTCTACTACTATCTTTTGTAACACCACCTGTCATGTGGCACAACAAAGGATATGGACATCTATTTGCTCAGCATTTGTGCCACCTGAAACATTTTTAAGGCAGAGCAAATGAGAAATCAGAGGACATCTATTTCCACCCTAAGGACATAACTGCGTGGCCTCCATGGGCTGCCACGGAGAATCACTTCCTCCCAATCACTCCAAATCCCAGAAATGAGTTGGTGTAGAGTAGCCCCAAGTGCATGCCAGGAAGCATGCCCCCAAAAAAGAGCCTTGGAGCGGTGCTGAGGCACACACTCAGGCTACTCTGTCCGCCGTTGCTGCTTCATTCCCAGTTAGATGTATACCAAACAGGAGAAAGTTGGCATTTTGTACTTCTCACTGGCAGACACTCCTGGGCCAGCTTCTCATTCCCAGAGGCAGCACAGAGGTAATTCAGACAAACCCATTGACACCTAAGCACTTTTCCAAATTATGTCCTGTTTCTATACAACGATATACCAGAGATTGACTGTGAGATCAGGTCCTGTAAGTAAAATTCCATTTACCTGCAGAATCACCAGAGCATCATGCTGGAAATTATAACACACTCTGTCTACTCTGGGACATTAATCTGCACTTATGACCATAACATCTCAGCAGTTCCCAGTTAACCAGACCAGCATGATGTGGTTCCTAACATGCGTCAGAAAGCCTACCTCCTTTTGCTCTTTTTTGAACATGGAAAGCCCTACACTAGCTCAGAATTGTGGAAACAGAGGGGGAGACTGGAACAGGGCCATTTTTATTGTATGTCCCCTGGTTATAGTCCCATTGTGGGGGAAGTGTTTTAGCATTATTTAACGTTGATCATCATAGTGCAGGAACTCTTTTAAATAGCCTTAATGGTGTTTCATATTCCTTATGTACTACTGATTTGCCATATCTGCTTAAATATAAAATGAGAGGTTTTCACCCCGATCAGCACAGGGAAAACACATTCCTCGTCTCACATTTGCACACAAGGAAGTCTCAGTAAGTACTTTGTCTATTATTAAACGGCTGTCAAAAGCATCATGGGCTCAGCCATGGAAACCAACTATGGAGTTCATTAAATACAGCCAACATGGAGCATAACTGTAAAACACATGGCCCATATTACGCAAACATGCTACTGGGAACCTACCATAAGAATAGGCTAGTGCAACCCATCTGAATAAGACACATGGTAAAGCCCATTGCACTGAGTCCCCCTAAATGCTGACTCTTTTTCAAGTCATGGTAAACCACTGCACTGAATATATTTCAATCTCTTCTTCTCTCCCACAGCTGAGCTGTGCCTTTCTTTCCCATTTCCTGTTTCTTCACCATCCTTAAATGGCCAGCAAACATTACTGAATGGGGTCCCAAACCGTTCATTCAGAATTTCTCTGTCATCTCCTCTCTCAACCTGTCACATATGATTAGGGTGGCCCCACTCTCCATGACCGGGAGCCAGACCAGGTTGTCCTGTACCTCATCAGCATATAAACTTTTGGAGGATCCCAGGAGTTGTGGCAAGGACACTTGGTTCCAGGCATGAGTTGCAGGTTAATTAGTACATGAGGGAAGGGGGGTATTGGAAGTACACACATATATTGAGCAGTGCTGAGCTGTGGGGTCACTATGGCTTGAGACACTGTTGACACTGCAGGGTCCCAGTCCAACGAACTATATGGAAAAATCATGAGCCTTTGGGCTTTGGACTAATATCATGCACAGTTTGTATAAGTATATACAAAAGTGCTGCTTAAAAGTGTATTAGGCAATATGTGTGCTAGAGCTCACAGCAGTTTCAAAGAAGGTAAATGCCTCAGTTCCAGATGAATTAAGTCTGTGTGTTCCCACAGTAATTTGACTATGCAAATTACTACAGGCATGTTTATTACAAAGTCAGTAGGTGCATCTACAGGAGATGGTTACTGTGGAGTGGGCCAATTAGCTCCACAGTAAACATCTCAGCATCTACACATGCAGGGCTGCTAGGCTGGAGTAAACTAAAAAAAAACCTCAGCAGAGTAGTACTTGTAAATAAATACAAGTACTATCCTGCTCCGGAGTTTTTTTACTTTGTAGCGCCGCACATGTAGACCCTGACCGGCTGGCTGGGCCATGAGGGTTCTTCAGTGTGGGGCCTGCTTGCCAATTAACCCCATGCTGGAGCACTTTTATGCCCCAGCCAGCCCCTCCACAGCACATTTGAGCCAAGTCAGGCTGGCAGGCTGACCCTCCGGCCTCCCTGCCAGCTGGGACTGCTCTGACCCAACTCAATGTGCTGTGATCCCAGGCCCATGTTCAAATGGTGCACCATTTGTAGATGCACCCAGTGTTTTCAAATCTGCTCTTCATTTCCATGTGCTCAGGGAGAGCAGGGCCTGACAGTAAAGGGGGAGGGGCCAACAGACCCCCTGTAGCAGTGTGGGGGAGACCAATTCAAGGCAAACCTCAAATAATTAGATTCTATACCTGGAAAGTTGCAACAAATATATAAAATGTCCAGATATAGAATCTAATTATTGGGGAGTCATCTTATACTTGGGGTCGTCTTGTATTCCAGGAAATACAGTAACTTTACATTGCTGGAAACTCAGACCGCAAGTAACATAGGAGAAGGATGGGAGGTTAATTTAGGAAATGGAATAACTGTTACGCACAGAAGAGTGAAAGTCACCCTTGCACATGGTACAAGTGCCTGTGTACCTCTAATGTCCATTGAACAATGCATACACTTTTTTGCTGGCCCAGCATAGAGGGATGAATTTTCCATGGGTAACTGGACTACATAAAGAAAAAAGATACTAGGGTTTGGTAAAAGCTCCTTCACTGCAAATTTTTAAAATTAGGCATACCAAATTACACACTATGTAGAAGATGAAGAGATGAAAGTGAGGAAAGCTGAATGTGCCCAAATATCAAAATAAACATCCTAACAATAACATCACATAATAGTTCGCTGATGTTGCCCAAGTCAGATTATAATACAGCTTGCCATCCGTAGCTGAATATGGTATGAGGCCAAAGCCTTGAGGAAAAAAATCTAAAAAAAAAAAAAAAAAAATCCTAATGCTAAATGATGCCTGGGAAATCTTAGATCAGTTATCAGCTCTGAATAGGCTCTCTAAAAACACCTATGCTTTGTCTCTATCCTTTCAGGTCCACAGTACAAGCTGCAAACGTATTTATTTTTTTACCCACAGAGAAGAATAGAGAAATACCTGAATATGACAGAATCCACGGGCTTTCAGTTCATCTAATATAAAGATCTGGAACGCCTGTAGTAATCCGGAGTAGTCAGAACTGCAGGCCTTCCCAGAAGGCAGCAGTAGCTGGAACTGTGTTTGAGCCTGGACTGTCTGAAATAACTGGAGCTCTAAAGGAGAAAAGACAGTTTATTATTCATAATATTCATGACTCATGTATAAAAACTGCCCGTCAGAAGTACCTTGGGGAAATACAATTACATGATAGGAAAGCCTTCGGCATTGTCCTACAAGCTTTGATTGTGTATCAGCAGCATTGGTCCATGAATAGTTGGAAGAGGTAGAATTGTCAATGATAATGAAGGAAGACAGAAATTCAGAATGGATATTTCTGTTTTGTGTTAAGAAAAGGTTTGCTGTGATGATGATGACATACTTTCCAATTGCAACAGTAACCCAGGAGGATGAGGTCTCCAGACTGTTGATGTTGATTTTTAGTAAGTCTTCAAACCAGGAAAGTTTCAGAGGAATGGAAAAAAGCCTAACATTGTGCAAATAATTCAAAAAGGATGACTTTGTAAGATAATGCATAGCATTTCATTGATAAAGCTAGAACAATACAAACCCAGTGTGATATGTATGTCATATGTATTAAAAAGCTAGGCAACTCTAAACAAATAGTAGAACTGGCCTGTTTGGATACTGGACAGATGCAGGGGTGGTGATTGCCAACCAATGTTCAGTGTCGAACTGGTGGAGGAGCACCTAAAGCAGCTGAAAGTCTTCAAGTTGGCAGGACCAGATGGACTACACCTGAGAGTGCTGAGGGAAGTTGGTGGGAGTCTTTGTGGGACTGTTGGCAAGGGTATTTGAAGACTCATTGTACTTGGGAGAGGTCCCAGAAGACTGGAAAAATGCCAATGTAGTGCCAATTTTTAAGAAGTTTGACCTTGATACTGGATAAAATTTTGGAAAAAATTATCATAAAGTCCATTTGTGAGGGAGTGGCACAGAGCATGATGCTGAAGGATAGCCAGCATGGTTTTGTTGCAGACAGTTCATGTCTGACCAGCCTAGCCTCCTTCCATGATCAAGTAACCAACTGCTTAGATGCGGAAGACATGGTTAATGCCATATACTTGGATTTTAAAAAGGCCTTCGATATGGTCTCCCCATGATGCTTTTATAAAAAAATTGGAGGATTGTGGGCTGGCAGAGTCCATGGTCAGGTGAGTTGGGAACTGGCTAAGGGGTCGAACCCGGAAAGTGGTAGTGGATGGGTCTGTATCATCTTGGTAGGAGGTGGCCAGTGGTGTCCTGCGGGGTTTGGTTCTCGGGCCTGTGCTGTTCAACATCTTTATCAATGATCTAGAAGAAGATGTGGAAAGCACACTGGCCAAGTCTGCGGGAAAAGCGGACACACTAGGGGACAGGATGTGGATCCAAGAGGACCTGGACAAGCTGGAAAGGTGGGCAGAGCAGAACCCGATGCAGTTCAATAAGGGTAAATGCAGAGTGCTTTACCTGGGGAGAAGTAACCAGCAACATGAATATAGGTTAGGAGGCCAGCATGATGGTTGAAAAGGGCCTGGAGTTATGGATGATCATGAGCCACCAGTGCAACACTGTAGTCAGAACTAATAGCATACTGGGATGCATTAGCCGATGCATCATAAGCAGGGCTAAGGAAGTGATAGTTCTGCTCTATACAGTGTTGGTGAGCTGCTAGCTGGAGTACTGTGTCCTGTTCTGGGTACCACACTTCAAAACAAGACATGATGAATCTTAAAAGGGTCCAGAAAAGGGCCACAAGAATGATTAAGGGCCTGCAGGACAAACCCTATGAGGAAAAACTAAAACTTCTGGGACTGTTCAGCCTGAGGAAGAGAAGACTGAGGGGGGACTTGGTGGCCATCTATGAGTATATAAGGGGTGAATATCGGGAGCTGGGAGAAAAACTGTTCACTAGGACACCCCAGAGGAGGACAAGGAACAATGACCATAAAGTGTTAGAGGATGGTTTCAGGTTGGATACAAGGAAGAACTTCTTTATGGTAAGGGCTACCAGAATCTGGAACAGACTTCCCAAGGAGGTGGTGTACTCACCAACCTTGGAAATCTTCAAGAGTACACTGGATGGACACTTTGTTGGGATCATTTGGTCTCAGCAATATTCCTGCCGGAGCAGGGGGGTTGGACTCGATCTTTCAAGGTCCCTTCCAAGCCTTTAATTTTTATAATTCTATGAACTCAAAATTTAATTGTAAACATGGCATCTGCATTGACTGAGCATGTTTCCAGTAGGAACCTGCAAGGATAAGTTCTTGGTCTGACACAGAATATGACACAAAATAACATTTTTAGTAATGACCTAGAAGAAAAAGTATTTTCTGGTGGAGTTTGCAAATGACAAGGATTGGGAGGGTGGCAAATAATGAAGAGGACAGGTTACTGATTGCAGGTCAGTATGGGTTGTTGGGTAAGCCGGACGCAAGCAAACAATATGTATCGCACTTTGGCTAAAGTAAAGAATTCAAGGCATCATTACATTAGATTCAAGGCAAGAAACTATCTTGGAAAGCAGTGATTCCTAGAAAGACCTGAATACTGTGCCAATTTATCATCTGAGCATGATCTCCCAGTGTACTGCCGTGGACCAAAGGGGAAAAACGATCTTTAGATATCAGAACAGATAAATGTGTGTATGCATTTGGATCTGATGCAACTAATACCCACACCCAGATCCAGTGCCCACAGTTCAAGAAGGATGTTAAAAAATTGAAGAGGGTTCAGAGAAAAGTCACAGAAATAATGAAAAAAATAGGAAATACAATATATAGAAAAGAATTCAAAATCTATTTAGTTTATAAAGAGAAGGTGGAAGTTTGACTTGGCTACACTTTTAGGCGTATACCTGAGAAACACAAAACTCAGGATAGAAGGCTCTTGACCCTAGGAGATCAGAGTATAACAAGTTCAAATGGCAGAAAACCGAAGTGAGACAAATTCAGAAACAAAATAAAGCTTAAATCTTTTCAAGTGGAGATCAGTATCCATTGGAACCACTTACCAAGAGCTAAGGTGGATATTTATTTTCTACAAATTTTTCTCTAGTTGAAGCAGGAACTAATTCAGAGAGGTGCTGTGGCCTGAGCTTTGTATAGAAGCTCATTTAGATTATCTCAGTGCTTCCCTCTAGCCTTATATTAATGGATAGATTAGGGCTGTGCAAAATTTTGCTGGCTGTTTTGATTCATTTCGAGCTTGAAACAGCAAAACTATGGGCTTCAAAACAGCCTCGAAAGAAAACGAGGCTAGTTGAAACATTTCAAAAGTTTTGAAATGTTCTGAGTTTCAAAGCAGCCAGGTGGTGGGAAACAGGGGAGAACCAGTGCTGCACTCCCAGTCTCATGCTGCTGGGCTGCGGGAAGCCGATCACAACGGCAGGGAAGGGAACTGAGCCCGGGGCTCAGTGCAAAGGAAGGGAACTGAGCTTTGATGGGTCTGTGGAGGGGAACTTAGCTCAGCTGGGCTCAGTTCCTTTCCCCAGCCCAATTGTAGCACTTCGGAGGGGAACTGAGCAATTGAGCTCAGTTCCCTTCCCCAGCTCCCTAGTCCTAGGCAGCAGCACCCTCCCTCGTCTGGCAGGCAGATCAGGGGTCTGCAGCCCCAGAAGGACTGCCACAGCCCTCCTGGTGTTGTGGGCCCTCATCTACCTGCCAGATGAGAGGGGCTGTTTCGAGTTTCTCCATTATAGTGAATGGGCAAAATGTTGAAACAGCATCACCGTTTCGATGAAGCAAAACGGAACAGCGGTTTTGAATTGAAATAAAATTAAAAACAAAATACTGTTTCATGGAAACCTCAAAACTCAAATCGAAATGGAACAGTGCCATTTCGCACAGCCCTAATATAGACCCATTTTTGTTCTGGAAAGGCTAAGATTACTTCAGAACGTATTTAAAAAAAAAAAAAAGAGTTAACTCTTTAGGCCTTGGATTAAGGGTGGGCATGGACTTCCAATTTCAGATTGAGATCTGAAACCACAAACTTATCTGCATTTGTATGAGAAATACATTGGCAATATTCCTATATTAGGTCAAGGCCAGCTACAAAGATGTAATCCAAATCCAGAGCTATATTGTTTTGAAGTTCACGTATGTTCAAATCTGACATTTTGATCACATCCCACCTCTGTTTAAAAATCACCATCAAGACCAGCTGATCGCCCAGGCTCCAAGCAGATATCTGCAGCTTCCATGTTTTGAGGTGCTTTTTATACTTAGAAGAATGAAGGTTGAGGGGAGTGGGGAAATACCAAGAGGCAGCCAGTAAAGATGGCATTCATCCTAGGAACAGATTGCTACAGAAAGATGCATACAAAGTTACTTGATTATGCAAATAAACAGTCAACTTCTGCCAAATCCAAACATCTGGTGTTCATCTGCTCTGTCAGGAGTAAGTGGTCCCATCAGAAGCATTTTACGATGCCAGCATCTTTTCATTTACAAAGGAAAATCTGCATTTAGATTAAATAGCCATCTATTTAGATCTATATTATCACAGAACTGGGAGATTGTTCAGGGCACAGGAGCCAACTGAAAGAAAGCAATGATATGAAGACAGAAAGCAAAATTTACCTACTGCAAGCCCCCACTTAGAAACTAATCTGATTACTTCCACCTATAGTTAGAACTGGCTTCATTTCTATTCACTTTCGTTACTTTTCTTGCATCCTAGGTTGGCAAAGGCAAAAGTAATAAATGTTGATGACAGCCGAGCAACTTTCTCTCAGTCGGTAGAACAGAGTTAGTATCCTAGCAGTTGCACGTACTCTGACAGGTTTGAGAGAGGGGGGGATCTGAAATCCAGCGCTGACTTTCCACGTCACACACGAACTTCTTGCTGGAAAAGGCACTTTGGAAGCCGCGACGACAAACCAGTTGGCACTGCTGGGATTTCCGATTTTGATCCGAGATGGTCTCACAGAAAATCACTCCATTGACCACATGTGAGACATTAAATGGCAGGACACACTGAGGACCTAGGAACATGAAGAAATGGACACACAACAGAAGAAAAAAAAATGAACTATTCAGGGTAAAATGTCCAAGCAACAGCTATGTCTCATAGCAAGAAAATATATTGCATCCCACCCAGATACATAGTGCACACGCTTATGTCAATTTGAACTGAAGTTATGTCGCATGCTCTATGAAGCCAGTGAAAGGATTTGTATCGTCTCTGTTGGGCACTTAAGAAAACAAATCGGTAGAAAAACGGCCCTGTATAAATGGAACTAAGAGGTGGTTTGTAACCATCAGAGCCGGGTTTCTCAAAACAGGCCAAACAGCCCCTCAGTGGGCCTATTTAGACCGTTTTATACATGGGCGTAAGCCCACAAAATTACGCAAGGTCAAAGCCTCTCAGTAGGAGTTACGCGGACAGAACATATGACTCATTTTAAAATGCAGCCTGATCGGTTTCTAAAGAGGATTGTGATTACCAGAGCTAACGGGCCTGAAGCTGATGACCCAGGATGACACTTGGAGTCCTGTGCTTCTACGAGAGGGTAATATGGCCACTCGAGTGGAAAAACATTAGCATCAGTTCCATCTTGAAGCAGTACCGATAGTCTATTATAAAACTGTTGAGTTGTTGTAGTTATTACAACCCCATCATTTTGCTCAATATTAGTGCATTCCTAACCCACCAAGCTATAATCAAATACTACAGGCATTAGTTGCATTCCTCCCAGCTTCTGGAGAACAAGATGAGAGAAAATAATTGCCTTTAAATCAGAAGCAGCCATAAAAGTAATGTATTCTGCCTCTCTGGAACTTCTCATCAGAAGGCTCGTTGCTATTTCTAAAAATAGCTGTTTTCCAATCCTCACATCTTCGGTGCAGGACACTCCACAGCACCCGGTACGACAGCGCTGAGCTAGAACTCTCAGCTGCTCATTCCCCTACTTTCAAACTCTTACGCTACTTTATAAATCTCCTCGATAGCACCTTCAAAAATTACGAATACAGTAAAAAGATCATCACAAGACTGCTTTACATTCACTCTGAATGGTTGCAAATATTAGCCTTTTCATTCGCAAGGCTGAAACCAGGCTCTCCACGCTATCCTGTGGTATATGGAAGTTAAACCGTAGTCACTTAGCAGTTGTTCCATCCGGGGATAAACTGCAGAGATTTAGATCCCACTTACAGTGGGTTAGAGCAAACATAAAATGATATCACAGATCAGCTGGGGTCTTTTTGCTGCTGTTGTAAAAACACAGCGTCTTGCACCTTCCACCCAGTCCCTGGCACTTTATATAGTCATTCAGTACAGTGTTGAAACTTCTTCCCCAAGCACTTCTAAAACAGATCTGTAGGGAAAAGCTTCCCTCTGAACTCGCAGCATTCTCTCTCATCCATTTCTGAGCTGTGGAAAGTGAGCAT
The DNA here is from genome assembly GCF_001723895.1 of Crocodylus porosus. Classification (NCBI taxonomy): domain Eukaryota; kingdom Metazoa; phylum Chordata; order Crocodylia; family Crocodylidae; genus Crocodylus; species Crocodylus porosus. Next base: position 258,267,684 of record NW_017728886.1, on the reverse strand, counting down.
CAGGTTGGAACATGTGTGCTAGGGAGTATTAAGATACTTGGCATCAAAGCACTAACATACGTTTGCTAGAAGAAGTTGGAGGGGTTCGACCAAACTCCATTATGGAAATGCTTAGTTTAATGAAAACCTTATTGTGTGCACCAGGCGCTCTAAAGTTTTTATTTCAGTTTACAGCTGTCTGTTTGGATACAGGAGAAGAGATTTATTGCACTCTCCCACCACAACAGACTCCCTTGCTGATGGACAATGTGTCCAGAATAATGATATGACTTTGGCCTACCCCTTTTCTCTTCTACAGAGCTGTTAACAATAACGCTGAGGAACCAGGGCCACAGGCTGGATGGGCCGAGGGAAATAAACTACTGAACCTTTACCCTCAGCACTGCCCAAGCTGTTTACACTGGAAGAAGTCCCATTAGCTTTTCTCGTCCCATTTGCCCTTTCCTCTATGCTTCCAGAAGCAGATGTGACAAAATATCACAAAAAGATTATTCTCACAGTATTTTCCCAGCCTCACCACAACCAGAAAGTAACAAAAATCTCTTATGTGAGATTTTCAAATCAGTGTTTCTAATTCACTTGAAGCTGAAGCAGCATCTCATTTAAAAACTTCTTGTCCACTCCTTGGTTGTTACTGCGCCTGGTGTTCACGACAAATCGGAGAGATCCACTTGGCACTGGCATCTCTGAAGCAGTAACTTGCACCTGACATCTTGGGCTAAGTACAGACATTCAAAGAGCCCAAGGCAGAAGTGTTTGAAATAAAGCACTTTACTTAAAGCGCTCTAGATTAGGTCAGGACAGAACAGAACACACATGCGCTGTTCGGTGAGCGGGGGTGGGGGCTCAGAGGCTGCCTGCGGCGGCAGAGGCCAGCAGGCTGGGGATGTTTCTGCATGCCTCCCAGGAGAACGCCAAGTCCAGCCAAGCCCAGGTTGCGGGCACAGGTCTTGGTGGGGGCCAGGCTGATCTGCACAGCAGAGAGGTTTCATGGCCCCAGCTGCAGCTCCTGGATGCACTGCTTTTTCATCAGGACCCGAGGCTGGCGGGGAGGGAATGAAGAGAAACTCCTCTACCACATGGACCTGGACCCCATCAAGACCCGAGCCCACAAGTTGGGGGGGAGATGCACAACAGAGAGGCTCTGTTCCCCTACCCCACCTGCCTGGCCCGGCAGGGAAGAGACCGAGCCTTTTCTGTCCCCTCTCTGTGACAGCCCAGGGGCCAAAGCTGGGCTGGTGCCTGTCTGGAGCAGACAAGCACTGGCTGAGGCTAGCAAGGCACCCAGGGAGGGGCCCCAGGATGCCAGCAAAACGAGTCCTACTTTGACTCAGGATGGGATGCAATACAAATGTTTGATAAACTGCTCTAACCTAAAGTGCTTTATTCTGATACCACATCCATCCAGTGTTACCTTGGAGTGGGATCCACCATTTTTAAAGCGCTTTATGTGGTATGAACTTCTCCTCAGTTACAGTTTAGAGCACTTTCTGTACACACGAGTAGTAAGTGTAACCTATGTACATGCCCTTGGATTGCAGCTCAGAGTCATTAGACCCTTAATCCCCACTCAGTCCACTCTCACAGTGAACTCCTATTGACCTTCAAGGAACACAAGGACCGAGCAGAGATTTCAGAGTTTCAGATCTACTCTGGATCATTTCTACACCTTCCTTCTGCCAACTCAGGCTCTTCTTCAGGCCTATCTAGAGCCCTTCCAGCTTTCTCAGCTTTTCCCCTGACACCCTCATAGTACCCTATTCCTCTTAGGGTCCACAAACCTCCGGGCTGCTTGTAAGATCACCCCACCAGGATGGTTCATTATTGCAATATAGTGCAACGGAAACAATGCAATACGTTAGCTTACAGCTTCACCAGGGATTCATCCATGTGGTTATTTTTCTTCTTGTCGCAGCAGCCTGCATTGAGAGTCAGGTATATGAAGCTGTACAACTCTACAATCCCAGAAACTTATAGGAAATCCTAAATACATTCTTATTGTGTGGTCTGCTTTAGTCTACCAACAACAACATTCATTTAAAAATAAACAGAACACAGCTTTCAAAGACATCCTGCAGAGAATACTGCTCATTTTGTAGAGGGGGTTTAAATTTCTGTGAGTCATTGCAATATGGAGCACAATCCTGAAGAAAGTTTCAATTGTTCTGCTTCAGTGATAGGGAATATACAAGAATTATTAAGAAATTATTTTTATCCATCTCTCTCCAGTTTGGAAATAGTATTGGAATCCTTGACAGAATTCCAGCTCTGCATGTCTTTATCCAGGCAGGAAATATTCTCTGAACAAATAGTATTTTGGCACATCCATTTCATAAACCTGGTTGACAGCCAAAAGCAGGAATTACAGAAATATGTGGGTTTTTTCTATCTACTAATTTTTATATTTTTATTTATTTATTTATATTTTATTCTTAATGTATTACAGCTCAGACCAAACTCTTGGGCAAAACATTTTGGTTTGGTCTTAATGTAGTTTAGCTGGCTCATCCATCCTGAGTTTTTCTTGCCACTAAGATTGGCCCTTGACTTCAAAACTGTCACTCATACTCAACCAAAAGCACAACCTTCTGAACCCTGAAGAGGTTTGGGCCATAGACCCAGGCTGGCTGGAAGATGTACTTACTTCTGTAACGCAAATATAATATTAACAAGGACGCTAATCTCTCTGGGTGCAGATACAAAACACATTTATGTAGTAAACTGACTTTGCTATGCTGTGAAACCAGAGCAGACACAGGACACTGCCCTGTTATATGCTAAACTACTCAAATCCAGGGTACATTTATCCCTTGAAAAAAAATGTTGTAACTTTATTATGTGAGAAAGTTAGTACATGAATGCATCATATGTTTAGTCTCCCACTTGTTTTCATCCCCAGCTGTCCCACCACCTAACACCAGTTTACATAACAGCACCTACAACAGGCAACTTGCTTGCTATAGTTGGCTGCATGCCCTCTCCTTACTTCAGAGTAAAATCTGGGATAAATTACTTCATAGCAATTGTGTTATGTGTCCAAACCATATGACGGGTTGAAGAGGAACCTTAAACCCAAAGGCAGCAAAACACTGGGGAAGTTTAGATCTAGGTCTAGTTCTGCACTGAAGTGTTTGACTGCAACGGCAACTCACTTTCACATGCAGGCCTTTCTCCGCTTATTTGTGATCCAGGCACCTCTTCTCCACTCTCAAAGACACACCAACAGCTTTCCTCATCCTGGCTGCATTGCACTGGTGAAAAGCTCCCATTGTTCCCCTCACACTGAGGGATGTACCCTTTGCCGATTTCCCGTGAACTCGTTTTCAGCTTCAGCATGCTACAGAGAGCAGGACCTTTAAAGACAAGAGAGTGACTATGGGAGGGGGAGAGGGGAGTATAAAAAAGAAACTCTGAACATCTGCAGAAATGAACTGCAGTACTGGCTGCGATTGGTTCACATGCCTCACACACACGACACTTCAATTTGAGGGCTTTTCATGGTCAAGAAAGATAATAAACACTGACATAAGATCCCAGCTAAGTTTGCATCAAAATTACTACTATAACTACAAGATAAGCATGATAAAATGTAAGTTACTTGAATCTGCACAAAGTGAGTTTTGTATAAATATGCAACCTGGGCAAATATAATATTGACTGTTTTTCTCTGTCTGTGTTTAAGTCCCTTGGTTCACTTTCTATTTCCATTCTAGTTGATGAACTTTCTTAGTAGAGCTGGAGATGAAATGGGACAGAAATTAGGACCAAAAATAACAAAATATCATGAACTAATAATCTGGGGAAAAAAAAAAAAAAAATCAAACTGTCATTTGAAGCATTTTGTTTTGAGAACTTTGAAAGGTACTGTTTGGGTTTTGATATATTTTTAATTAACACTTTACTTAATTTATAGTATGTGTAAATGAACATTTCTAAACAAAAAGTCATTTCAAACTGAAAAGCAAAATGATTTTAGAAAAAACATTTTAAAAGCCCATCTTGACCATTTAAAATTGGGATGGGGGAGAGGCATTTAAACTAGGATCTTCATCAAAAACAACTCTTCCCTTTAGACAGTTCTGTTTTTCTCAAATGAACATTTTCTGATGAAAGCAGGGCTCATAAGAACATGTGGCACAGTCAAAGGGGTGGGATGCGACTGCATTGCTGTACCCCTCTGTATCCACCCCTGAAGTTGTAATAAGGATGCTGTCATATCATGGTTTGACGGTAGAACCATCCGTTTGCTAACAGGGTTGTAAAGAAACTCTGCAGGGACAATAACGAGTTGGTAATGACCATCTAAAGAGAATCTAGTTTCTCCACCTTTGCCGCAGGAAGCAAACAAGAGAAAACCCCCAGCAGCAGGACAAAGGAACCAAGGTATTGAACCTGCCTTCAAAAAAAAAATGACTCAAAGCATCGTAGAAATCATAGAAAATTAGGAATGGAAAGGACCTCAAGAGGTCATCTAGTCCAACCCTCTGCTCAAAGCAGGTCCAGCCCCAACTAGATCATCTCAGCCAACTTTGTCTAGATGGGTCTGAAAAACCTCCAAGGATGGAGATCCCACCACCCCTCTGGGTAATCTGTTCCAGTGCCTTACTACCCTCTTTCAAACCCCACTTCAAGTAGTTGAAGGCAGCTATTAAATCCCCCCTCAGTCTTCCCTTCCCTAGACTAAATATGCCTAAATAATTCAGACTCTCTCAGAAGTCATGTCCCCCAGCCCCTCACCATTTTTGTTGCTCTCCACTGGACTCTCTCCAATTTGTCCAATTTCTGTAGTGGGGGCCCAAAACAGAACACAGTACTCCAGAGGTGGCCTCACCAGTGCTGAATAGAGGGGTAGAGTAACTTCCCTCAATCTGCTGACAACGCTCCTACCAATGCAGCCCAGTATGCCATTAGCCTTCTTGTCAACAAGGGCACACTGCTGGCTCAGATTAAGTTTATTGTCCACTATGACCCCCAGGAGCTTTTCTGCAGAGCTGCTGCCCAACCAGTCAGCCCCCAGCCTGTACTGATGCATGGGATTGCTCCGGCCTAAGAGCAGGACTTTGAACTTGTCCTTATTGAACGTGAGATTTATTTTGGCCCAATCTGCCAACTTGTCTAGGTCACCCTGAATCCTAGCCCTACCCTCCAACATATCTACTGCTCCCCCCAGCTTGGTATTATCTGCAAACTTGGTGAGGATGCACTCTATGCCATCTTCCAGGTCACTGATGAAGATATTAATCACACCAGGCCCCAGGACCAACCTTACTGGCACTCCACTTGATACTGGCTGCAAACTAGACATTGAGCCATTGACTACTAACCTCTGAGCCTGATTATCCAGCCAATTTTTTATCCACCTTACAGACTATTCATCCAACCCGTACTTTCTTGGCTTGCCTACAAGAATGTTATGGCAGACCATATCAGAAACCTTGCTAAAGTCAAGGTATATCACATCCACTGCACTTCCTGCATCACAGAGCCAGTCATCTCATCACAGAAGGCAATCAGGTTGGCCAGGCATGACTTGCCCTTGGTGAATCCATGCCAACTGTTCCTGATCACCTTCTCCAAGTGCTTAAAAATGGATTCCTTGAGGATCTGCTCTGTGATCTATTCGGGGATTAGGGTGAAACTGACTGGTCTGTAGTTCCCTGGATCCTCCTTCTTCCCTTTCTTAAATACGTCTGCCCTTTTCCAACTGTCTGGGACCTCTCCTGATCACCATGAGTTTTCAAAGATGATGGCCTGTGGCTCTGCAATCACATCAGCCAACTCTCTCAGCACCCTTGGGTGCATCCTGTCTGGCCCCATGTCCACCATTTCTAAATAGTGCCTAACTTGGTCTTTCACTGCTGTTGGCTGCTCACCTCCACCCCAAACTGTGCTGTCATGGGCAGTAGTCTGCGTGCTGATCTTGCCTGTGAAGACTAAGGTGAAAAAGGCATTGAGTACTTCTGCCTTTTCCTCATTATCTATCACTAGATTGCCTCCCCCATTCAGTAAGGGACCCACACTTTCCCTGATCCTCCTCTTGTTACTGACATACTTGTAGAAACTCTTCTTGTTATCCTCCACAAACCTTGCTAGCTGCAACTGCTGGCATCATAACATCAAGCCACACAAGAAATAGAGGTAGAGGACAGGGTCATGCTCTCCTAACAAGGACTCCTGTTTAACTGCATCTCCAACACTGCAGTAATCTCTTCATACCCCTGTTTGAGGCATGCCCTAGACCATCAGGGAGTTGGAGAGGCACCCCTGGAGCAGCTTTCCCACCTCATTTTCAGGTCTGTTGCATCTGAAGAGGGAGCAGGTAGTGGGGGCTGTGTTTCTCAGAAACATCCTTAAGTGCACTGGGGAAGCAATACAGTCACTCTCTGCTGATACTTACACTGGGGGTTGTCATCTGAATCCTGGCTACTGTGCTGAAGCACTTCTCCTGACATGGGATCCACACACTGCACATCTGAATCCAATTTCTGCACCATGGTATATTCACCAGTCTGAAAAGAACCAATTACAATATCACTGCCAAGCACCATACTTTTTCAAAAGGCTACTAATAATGTACACACCATGTGCCAGAACCCACTTTCAAAAGTCCTGATTAATAGATGTTTGCTTAGGATTAAGGTTTTCAGTTTTGCATTAAAAGAAAGCAGTGACACGATGAACCTCCATAATCAGAGCTGCTACGATAGCCTGATTCATAGTTTCATAGTTTCTACGGTCGGAAGGGATCTGAGCAGATCATCTAGTCCGACACCCTGCCATGGCAGGAAAGAGTACTGGGGTCAAA
>NW_017728886.1:258217297-258259995 GCF_001723895.1 Crocodylus porosus | reverse complement strand
TGCTACCCCTGCGTCTAATGATCTGGTGATCTGATCGTAAAAGGCCACCAGGTTGGTCTGACAGGACCTGCCACTGATGAACCTGTGTTGGTTGCCCCTAAGCTTGCAGTCCCCTGCTGGCCCCTCCTGGATGTGTGCCAGCATAATTTTCTCAAACAGCTTGCCTAGGATCAAGGTAAGACTAACCCACACAGGAAACCAGGCTTTAGCAGAAGCAGCTCTCGCACATTTAAAAACTATTCGTAGGACAATTGTATTTTTTTAAAAATGCAGGTTTAAATGCCATGGTAGCCTTCATCCCCTTCCAAAACTACAGTCAAATGAATAGAAATCCCACTGGAGGTTTTTCTGGGGACAGTTGGACCTGAGAGACTGAAGTCAGTGCCATCTTTTCACTGCTATTGGTAGAATACTTTGGAATGGGCCACCTAAAAGTCAGTTAACTTGACTGTGCCATTGAGATCTGAGAACAGAGCCATGTTATCCAGGGGAAGCTTGGCTTGGGAAAATACCTCAGAGGATACTATCCCTTCTCCATTACCTGTGAACAACTTAAACTATCTCTGAAGAAGAATGACAGCCATTCTCCTGTGTGTACAAGACTTTGCTCAGAGGCCTGCCTCCCCCTTAAGAGTGATGTGACTGCATGAATGGAGGAGTCTGGGAGCTCCTCCGCCCTGAAAATGCAAGTGCCCAGGACTTCGGAAGCAATAAGCTAGATGGGGAAAGCTTACTCCCCTCTGCCCTCCACACCGGGTCACATTAACTTGCCTCTAGACATGAGGGGACGAACAGGTCTGCAGGAGCAGTGTTGAATGGTGCTCCACTCTGCTTCCAGCTGGAAATTAAAGCATTGGCCCGAGACCGCTGACATGATGTCTGGCCTTTGAGAGAAGAAAAATATTCATTCCAGCTCTGTTAACACAATAAATAAATCCAATCTCCTGCCACTGCCTAAGCGCATAAAAGCGCACCACATTTACTACTTATCTCCTTTGGACTCTCCTATGGTCCCAGACAGGCTCCTCCCAAAAGAAACCTTTGTGTCTACACAGAAAGTGCTCATTCTCCTTGGGTGCATCTATACGTTCATTAATGCACTGTAATTACTGTGCCTGAAGTTTAGTACTTGGATAACAAAGTACTAAATCAATGTGTAGTAACTCATGTTACTGTGCAGTAGCACCACCACATGGGCCTTTAGTGATGCTTGCTGCACAGTAGCCCGTGACAGGGGGCCATCTCTGAGCCAGTCACCTATTTCAACCTGCCCACCTGTCTAGGGCAGTTTGCCCACCTAACTCACCTGCCATGCCTTTGTTATAATTGAAAAGAAGTTGTTTCTAGGCAGGAAGCTGCCCATTTAATGCCCTGAGGCTAACCGTGTAATACATGGCTCCATAGCACCCCTACACCGTGTCCCGTGCCTCGCAGATGGCATCCAAAAATTACTTCCAATTCCCCCAGCCCTGTTGCTAGGCTGCACTCAGCTTCTGGCCCAAACTTGGCTTTAGATGTCCTTAGACATGCTCCGGCTACATGCCTCCTCACTGGGGCCTATGAGTAGTCCTTCAGGCCCCCTTGGGCCCTACTGAAGGCAGCCAACAGTAGCCACTTCACTCCCTCACTGAGGCCACTACTCTGTCCCCATACAGGAGCCTCCCATCCCTCTACGTGGACTTTGGCCCTCTCTCAGATGCCATTCAATAGACCTGGACCCCGCCTCAGGCCCCACTCAGTGGACCTGGATGCCTGTGCTTTTCTGGTGGGGTGTGCTCCCCTAGCCTTTCCCCTCTACAGAGCACCTGCAAGGCAGCAGCAGCTGAGACTTTCCAGAGCCCCATACTCACCTTTCACTAAGAGGGCACAGGTGTGGCATTTCCTGGAAGCTGCCCTGCCATAAGCAGCCCCACCACACCATCTAACCCCAGCAGGGTGTAGTTTCAGGTTATGCTCAAGGACCAGGAACCTCCTCCATCCGCTTAGTTCCTACACTTGACCTCCAGGTGTTCTGAGACCAGCAGTACTCTGGCTGAGAGGACTTCATCCTTTGGCTCCCCAGTTACAACTGGCAGCCCTGCCCTTTGAGTCTGGTCTTATAACCTGGCTGCCCAGCCCTACACCAATCAGACAGCCTCCTGACTCCCATGTGACCACCTGATTGGGTCTTCTCCCACCTGCAAGCTGGTCTACAGCCCGCTCAAGCTCTTAAAGTGGCAGGCAAAGGTGCCTTAACACAGCCTAATACTACTATGCAATAGCATATTAGCATGTTTTTTGCCCTGCACACTACCGCAGTGTTATTAAGCTACTGTGCAGTTAACATCTCATGTAGATGTGCCCTTTGTGTACCAGCAATTGTTGCAAACCAATCAGAATAAAGAGGTAAAGGGACAATTCCTTCTTAGAGTAATGTCACTGACTTCAAATGAGTTAGCCCAGCAATGAAAACAGACAGGTCCCCTCTGCTGGCCCCTGTTGAAAGGTGCTGGGAGATTACAGATACAGCTGGAGCTGCACAAGAAACTAAAGGACAATGTGGAAAACACCTCAGCAGAATTCTGAGTATTTTCATCCATGCTACAAGGAGACAGCAAGCAGGTTTCAGTGTGCTTAAAGGTTGAAAAGGAAACATGGTTCTTTAGATGACAAGAATCTTGGAGGGCCTATGGGAAAGGAGACATCTCAGATGTAAATGGAATTATACTTTAATTAAACAAATGTGTTATCAGTTCTCTGTAGCTCCAAGAGGCTTAGGAGATGACTCAGATTCTTACAACCAAAAACCTATGTCCCTTTTGCTTGAGTGTCAGTCTGGCTTCACTTAAGCAGATGCTTAGCTTCAATTGTTCTCATCACATAATTAAAGATGGGAATTATTTCAGTGCTTAAAAGTATGCCTGTGTATTATTGCAATACAATCACAAAGAACTGTTTGATGTTAGCAGCAAAGGACATCTGAAACTCAGCTGGGCACTTCTGATTCTACTCAGTACTAGGTTGCAGTGAACGTGTAGGCTAATACAGTTCATGAAATTGTGAACTCCATAAAACAGAACACTTTCTTGAAAAATGGTGCCCACTTCTAAATCACATCAAGCTAAAGGATAAATCAAGAAATCAAAAGGACTGCCAAATATCTGAGGCAGCAGCATGCAGGCTCTTTCAGCTACAAAATGAAAGATCAAATTAAAACTCTTCCTTTGGTTTTCTTCTTTTGGTGTGGTTACAAGAAACTTGTGTTATGCTGTAGGCTACTTAGTAAATATCTCAGTAAAGATTCAAATCTATACTGCAACACATTAATAAAGGTTAATTGCTTCTCTGTGTCAGCTAAAAATGCGGCAGGTGGAAAACATAACTTACATTTTGGGAGTTGTGCTGAGCGTACACGCAGAGAATCCATGACATAACGTCCCTGCTCGTCCACACACCAGCAGTGACCTGGGCAAGATAACAGTGGCCTTAGTCTGGAAACTGTAAGTCCCTTGACTTGATTTATCATTAGCTAAGGTTGACCTGAACCCAAGGAGAACTGTAGTTATTGTTTTGCAGGAATGCTGCGCATGATCGATAAGGCAGGGTTGTGATGAACACAACAGATTAGGCTAGCTGCTCTATCCAGATCACAGAAAAGCAGCTCTTTGCAATGCTTGCAAACACTGGCATTTCCAGTTCTGGTCCCCAGTCAAGCTTAGAAATGCAGGAGCATGTGATTTTTGTTTTTAATTCATAAACTCACCCAAACTACACAAATTCTTAATATCTTGATCATCCCACAGCCCAGTCCATGCAAGGCTATGGATATGCCAACTAAGATTCAACTTCAGTATCATGTATCTAGTTTGTAGTTTAGCCAAAGATCCTTGTTTTGTCAGATATAACTCAGGTGACAAAGAGCAAATCCATATATGAACCATACAAGGCCCTGGACCCTGTTTAACTCTGGTTTACAACTGATGAGACTTCACTGGAATCGCTTGAAATACCTGTCGTTTGAGATGCCAGATCAAATTTGGCCTGTGCATAGCGTTTATAAGAAGATTCATTTTCAAACTCATATCCTAATAGACTCAAAATGTTCTTTTTTTGTTGTTGCTGCTGCTGCACATAACCATAATGTGGGGGAGGTTAGGGGGTAGATGAGGCAAAGCAAGAGCTGGTATCAGAAGAGAAAGGCAACTCTTAGGTTAGTTCTGTGCCATTCTCTTCGATAATTTAGAGTGGCCTTAGAATTCCTCCAAATTGCTTCAGAGGAAACAGATTTCTGGTGATTGCTTCACTGCTGTTCCACTCTGGAGCATGTGCCACAGCTGTGACAGTCAGGGACCACCCAGGAGTAGAGTTAATGGGCCATAATTTGGCCTAGTATCTTTACATTGTCTCTATGGTCTTTCCCCTGGAAATGCAGATGTAACATATCAGTGGACAAAATAGTTTGGAGTAAGAAATAACCTGATGCTATTTCCTGTTTTGTTATGTTCAAACACTATGGCTAGGGACAGAAATTACACATAAACCAGTATAAGTGATTGGAAGCCAATTCAAATCTGTAATACAAGAAAAGTTCAGTGCACATAAACCACTCTCAAAATGGTTGAAACTGGTTTAAGATAAACCTGGATAGTTGTAGTATCAGACTTAACTGACAGGGTAAATTGGTTTATTGAACTACTGTCCAGATCCCCTTCAGATTCAAGTTAACTCTCAGTCCCTCAGCATTCCAGCATGCCTTGCATCCCCCCCACACCTGCACGGTGGGCAGGCAAGCCTTGGCCTAAGCTGTCTGCTCCAGCTGATCAGGGAGACACGATCTAGGCATCCCACCCAGCTTCAGGCCTGGGCCACTGCGGGCATGTGGCTGCATTTCTAGAATCAAAAGTGAATGTCTGTTCACTTGCTTATCGGTTCAATCTATGCAGTTTACAGTAACCTATGGAGATTGAATCAATTCAGCCTCAGGCTTTTTGACTGTCAGTTTCATAGTTTCTAGGGTCAGAAGGGACCTGAGTAGATCATCTAGCCCGACCCCCTGCCATGGCAGGAAAGATTGCTGGGGTCAAACAACCCCAGCAAGGTGTTCATCTAACCTCCTCTTAAAGACCTCCAGGGTAGGAGCCAGCACCACTTCTCTTGGAAGTTGGTTCCAGACCCTAGCTGCCCTGACCGTGAAGTAGCACCTCCTGATATCTAGCCTAAATCTACCCTCTACCATCTTGTGACCATTATTCCTGGTCACTCCTGGCAGTGCTCAGGGGAACAGGGACTTCTAGTGCCTGCTGGTCCCCCCTGATAGTTCTTAGCCTATCTGACTTGCCTTTGCTCAGTTAATACAAGCAGTAACACTTATTTTGCTAATGGACCCTCACCAGTACTCTCATAGCATTGGACTGGCTCCCAGTTCCCCAGTCCATCACACTGGGGAACGTAAGGACGAAATCCCAAGAGCACGGCTTCTCCAGCAGAACTTCTTGAAATGAAACGATTCCTCCAGTAGAAATGCAGGGCTACAAAACAAACGCCAAATATTAATGGAGCTGATAAAACATGTCATGTAATGGAGGCTTTTTTAAAAATGGATATTTACAGCACCTTACTCTAGTCCCTGTTTAGAAGGGAAAGAAACCGTGAGAAATGCAATGACTGATAAATATCCAGATATTAATGGCACTCTTTGCGTTACTTAACAATTCAGATCTCCTTCTGGTCTAGGGAGGTGAAACTCCTTTAACTGCGATGGAGAAAATGCCATTTTCAGCAAGACTGAATTTGGTGTAGAAAGTTTTAGTACGTAAAAATAATGTTGTGGGCTCATTTGTGCACTAAACTCTTGTAAGCAAAGACCTTCATCTCAAAGGGTTCCTTATCAGTCCCAATTTACCAATTATACTAGGGCTGCTTTTCCTTCCAACCTACTTGATTGTGCAGCCAATCGTATTGCATAATCACTGCCAGTCAATAATTTTTCAGAGAACGTGGTCCCTGACTGAAAGGATTGAGTAAAATGAAGGAGGTCCTGGTCCATCAGCTGTATTCCTTTTGCCATTAAAAAGCTCTCTCCAAATGGGAAGTGGGAATCATCTGAAGCTACGATGAGTTGCTCTGCTTCATCGATAAGCTGCATTGCTTCCTTTTTCATGCTTTCACATGCACCAGGGCCTGTTGATAGTAAAGGGGGTGAGTTGAGTATTTAGTTTTATTTAATCCAGGAGAGATTAGTAACACTCACACTGGACAGGTTTAATATACTTTTGTTCCTTTGTATGTGTGCATTGGTTTGCACAGTTTCACAAAGCACCTCTGTACCAACACAAGGAAGCAAATGAGCAAAGAGCTCATTATTATGGTTTATCTGCAGTTGGGATGGATCTAGAGGGGGGTGCAGTGGCATGGTTACACCTCATTTTGAGTGTGCCATGCCTGAGCTTTTACTATGGATCTGGCTGGAGCCTCTCCTTTCAACTCCTGAGTACAGGAGGTGAACACTGCTGCTGCTCCCCCGCTTTCCCCAACTTCTGAATCTAGCACGGAGAAGGGAGGGGAAGGGTGAACTGAAGCAGCATTCAGCCCCTGAGCTCTGGAGACTTGTGCAAGCAGGGCTCTAGCTAAACCCAGCTCCAATCAGTTGGTGAACTTGGAGCTCATTGCTGACAACAAGCTCTAGCAGGAGCCCAGGTAGCAAGCTCAGAGCTCACTGCACATGCAAGATGCAGCCAAAATGGGGTTCACCCTGCTTTGCTCCATTCCTGGCTGTGTTACCAGATACAACCTAAACATATTGAAAGATTCAGTCCCTTCCCTGAAGAATCAACCATCAGCGAAAAAAGAGGCAGCATACAAGCAAAGTGTCCAGGGTGATGATTGGCACACAGCCTCTCATTTCCATGTTTATATTCTTTGTTCAGATGAATTTGTTAAAATCAGGGACACGATAAATGAGCTGTCCACCCTGCTCTGCTAAGACAGCACAGTACTCAGTCTGGAATGTCACTACCCCACATGCCTTTGGAGCACACTGGAGTTCTCCAACTGGAGGTCTTCTAGCCATTGTCTTTCTCTCCTTCAGCCTGAAAACTATGACATCATGATGAACTATCCACATGCCCAAGTGATGTAAATATAGGATCCAGCTACCTTAGTGTGATGTGGACTACCTACGTAGGACCTTCAAAAGATATGTCATGCTGGCTTACCTTTTACCTATCTTTTTCATGCTGACCTAACTATAGACTTCCATGGGAGTTTTACTGCCTACTTCATAACATTAGGCGGGGCCAATGCTGAATGCTTTTGAAAATCTCACACAGCTACAAATATTTAGCTATATTTACAATATTGATATGATCCTCATTAATCTGGAATCTGACTATACTATGTTACTCTAGCCATACATCAGAAAAATATTTAAGCATGTGCTTCATTTCATGTCCTGTTGACTTCAGCAGAACTTAAGAACATGTTGAAGCACTTCACTTAATTGAGTTGTTTTCTGAATTAAAGTCCATAAAAGACTGACTAATAAGACTAACAAAGAAAATTCTTCTCTCTGCTTTGCAGTTCCTTATTAAACTGTTTATTTTATCGCTGTTAATATAAATGAGCTTTCCATACAAGTATAAGCAAATCTTATTCCTGCATTCCATTCTTTATCTTTAAAAGACCCAACTGTGTTTGGTCAACCTTCTATCTGTAGATTTATTATGTTCAAATTTCAAAATGGGGACCACAAATGATAAAATCTATTGGACTCTGACAAGAGTCATTCTTTCTCATTGAAATATGTAAACATGTCCCATATTTTATTTCTCCACTTCAATAAACTGCAGGGAGAGGGATCTCTTCCTTTCCAAAAACAAGTGCTCTCACATCTGGATGTTAGCATCTTAGCCTTCAACAGACTCAATTACAACCCTTTACTTGACCTGTGGGAGTGATCGTCCTCGACTGTGAGGGATCGCCAACAACGACGGATGCTAGCAATATTGGTTGGGTCAGTGGGTCACTTATCTCCTACTGTGCAATATTTTAAAATACTTTTTCTTACCAAGATAAAGAAAGAGCCAGAAACTGTGTAGGTACTTACATGTTGGCACTTTGTTCACCTCAGTCTTTGTTCCCTGCAGCTCTTCTCCTTTGTCATCAACACACCAACAATTGCGAAGATCAAAGTGGCCTAAAAGGGCACTGAAATCAATGTAGGACCCTGGGTAGTAGTTCAGCTGACCCTGCAGAAGCTGCCAAAATACGTATGGGTCCAACAAAATGTTCTCTGATTCAGTTATTATATTGCCATCCAGGACTTCAACAGGAAGAGCATCAAAGGAAGGATACTTGGTGAATGCTGGGAAGATATTTTGGTGGCCAGCCTCATACAGATTCTTAACAAAGGCTGCAAAGCGTTGGGAAGATGTTTCTTTATATTCAGTTAGTATATTGAAAAGGTCAGTAACAGGAAGAGTTTTGCCTTCATTGTTCTCACTGATCCATCTCTGGTACCATTCAAAGGCTTGCTCGGGAGGACCATTGCACTGCACCGGTCTCCAGTTACCATTAGTGCTGCACTGGGGGATGTAAACTCTGGAAATCTGGGACAGGGCACTTGCATCTGACAACAGCAGTTGTACTGTCTCTAGGAAAACCTGACCAGCTGTTAACTGGCAAGGGCTTGGGCCTGGAGGGAAGAAAATACATAACTCAGTTATTTCAGGAACGCACTCTAGGCACATGACACAATCTCTCCTGGACACATTTGCTTTGCAAACACACTTACACAAATTGTTTGCTACTAATGTGCGTTATTACAATGGGCATTGGGACAATTTGTGATGTTTGGTCCATTATTAAAAATGGGACCAAATCTTGAGATTTTTACCCCAAACCAGATTTTCAAAATACCTACGTACCAAATGCCATAGACAGGAATTTAGAAAGATTTTCAGAAACAACCAAGCAGATTAGGTGCCTAACTCCATGGATTTCAATGGAAATCAATGAAAATTAAACACCTAATCCTACTTGGTGCCCATCTGCATGTTTTAATTTAATTACTGCAAAAATATGACCCATAGTCTTTAGTCAGAGAAATTCTCACTGAACTAACTAAGCCCCATGGATAGCAATGGGATCACTTGTGTAGTAAAGCATTACTGAGCAGTAGAATAACAAGATAGAGGAGAATAGGGCACCTGCCCCAGGCACCAACCTGGGGAGGGAAGTGGAAAAGAAAGGCTGTTGCCACAACTGCAAAATAATACTGGTGGCAACCAGAAGTCACTACTCCTCCCATGTATGACAGCTACCAGTGCCACATCATCATGCCTCTGCCACCCAACTTCTCTCCATCCCAGGAAAAAGAATTTCAGTTCTTCAGAGACACAATGGACAAATTGGAGCCAAAACTCACTATACTGGCACTTGCATTTACTTTATTTGCTGACCCTGCAGTAGCAGCAGCTCACGTCCTCATATGCAGCAGACTGCTATGAACCTAGATCACTGGTAATCCTCGCTCTTTACTGGACAAAGCACCTCTTTGCTTCTGTTTACAGCCCAAACAGGCTCATAAATCCCTAAGTGCTCCAGGACACACATCATGGCCATGTGGGTCTGTTCAAAACTTTGCTATTATTTCCTAGCGTTGACCTCTCCAAAGTGAGAGTTCAAGAAGTTAGGTAGGGGACTGTGCTCCTGGAACCTGTTCCCTCCACTGGTCTGTGACTGTTCAAGTTCACCAAGCTTCAAGAGCCAATAAGACCTTTCCATTTAGACAAGACTAAGAAGGCGGTCAGAGAGATTTGCATTTTTTGTTTGACAACTTCAATCCTACTGTTAGACCTAATTTGTAGAACATCTAATCATTACAGGTGTGCAAAGCTTTGGTCGATGATTTGATTCAGAGAAGATTCACCTTAGTTTGGAGGCTGAATCACGGCAGCTGAATTGAACAGGGTGAGCAAAAAAACCCTCCAAATTGATTCAGAAGGCAGTCTTTCAAGGAAACAGAAACTGAGAAGAGTGAGGGGGAGTAGGGGGAGCAAGACTGAAATCTGTAGCTGGCCAGTGACTGTGATCTTTCCCTGAGTCTCCTTTCAATCACAGTTCTCAGGGAGAAGGATGTAGAAACAGCATATAAGCCTCTATCTATAGCCTTTCTGTCCCTTTTGTGAGCTGTTTCTGCCTGAGCAAAAGAGGTAGGTGGCTGGCCCAGAAACAGGTGGGAGGTGAAGATCACCAGGAAGGCCCCCCTGTTACAGGCTACCATCCGTGCTGTTTTCATCCAAATCTGCCTTAACACACAAAAATGACACAAATTTAGTTCGTAGCAGTTTGAGGTGCAGTTTCCCAGAAACACCTAAACCTATATCCTTGAAATTTGTCAGGCTTCATGCCCTCAGATGGAACGACCATCCCTGCTGATTTCATCCAAATCTGACAAAAAATGACAAGGTTATAGGTATTTCAGTGACTTCCCATTATAGTCTATAGACAAATCATCAAATCTGTCCAAATCAGCACCAAATCTTCCAAAGCCGATTTTGCTGAATTGATTTGGGACAATAATGAGAATCTCTGAATTGAATCACTGTCCTCCAGATCAAATACTTCCCTATTCTCACAGGCCTACTAATCATCTGTCCCACTTAGTTTTCTACGAATTGAATTGAACTGAGTATGTGACTTGCATTAACAGTGTATTAGCTTTTGTCTCCTCCTGGATGGTCCACACGAGAACTTCAGCCTCCTGTAATGTCCTAAATTGGAGGACATAATACTTTATCGCGTGAAAAAAAAATTTGTGATTTTGCCTCTGAAGGTTCTGGTCCATCAAGTCCTGCCCTCAGCTTATGAGAGGCCTGTGACAGCCACAGATTACAGCAAAAGCTGTGTTAATCAGCACTTTATTAGCTGGAAAACTCTACTAACCGACATCCGAGGGACGTGGCAAAAGCGAAACTGGAAGTACCACCTCCTGAGGACTTCTCATTTTGCTGCTGTGAGCTGAGTTTTTCTTTGCCACATGGCTCAGGGCAAAGCAGCCTGTGCAGGGTCCCCCACCTTGTCCCCTGGCACACTGACGCCAGGGAGCGTACCAGACGGTGCACATTTGATTAACTGGCATCCCCCATTCCCGGGGGATGCTGGATAACAGAGCTTTTACTGTATTTTGTCCCAGGAGAAAAATAGATTCCACATCCTGCAAGAACACAGGCCAATCTAGGGAAACATTAAAAAGTCCATGGGCTAACCAGCTGTAACACATAAGTTAGCCACATGCACGTCAACAAAGCTAGAACTGAGGAACATGGTCATTAACAAGGACAGAGCTTGGATCATTCTGCTCTGTATGTGCGGGCTCGGCTCACTTCTGCTAGGGGGGAAATCTTCCTTATGTCTCAGCTTGCCAGGGGTTATGTACTCTGGAATTCCTGGACTACTAGGAATCCACAGAAAACCAAGTCTGATGTTCTACCCTGCACGGGTATATGGTGCTCTCACACACTAGCATACCTTTCCAGACAAGAAAACACAAATAGAGTCCCTTCAAAATGTACAAAAAAACCTCCCAAACACTCATCAGATACCAAACCCCAGACTCACACTGCATGGGCTTTCCAGATTTTCTTTTTGTTCCTGGAATAGTCCTGCCATCCAAATCAACACAAAAGCAATCTGGTCCATGACACTGGACTGGTAGAAAATCTCCTTCCTCAGTACAAGTGGGAATAAATGGATCAGACCCTGCTGGCTGGCTTTGCTTCAAGCTTTGCAGATGACTTCTTTGCTTCTCACATGTAGTGGCACACCTTGGACGTTTGCCTTGAACTCTTGAGCCTGGGACCTCCTTTCCTTGCGAGTCCACACACCAGCACTCAGCTGCATAGCACTGGATTTCCTCATATCTCCCTTCCTTGGTGCATGTTGGAACAAACAAATTGCTGGGCTCCTCAGTACAGTCTTTGGACCTCAAAACTATTTTCACAACTTCCCCTAAATCTTCAGAGATGTCGTCTGGGACAGAAACAACATGTTGTAAAAAGGTAAAAAACTCTGGAAGTTCTAGCACGGAAGAAAGAAATTTAATTGCATTCTGATTATCTTGCAAAGTAATGGTGCGGGCAAAAGTGTCCACAAGAGGTTTACTCGCAATGAAGCTCTCCTCTGATGTTTCCAGTGAAGTCTCCTTTGCTAATTTTTCAAAGCTCTCTCCACTATCCATTCCTCCTTGCCGGGAAAACTGGCCAATGTTGAATTTCCCTCTAGTGCCGAGAACTCCTGTAAAATTAAACTGGATCAGGTTCTTCAAGAATTTTCCTCCAAAGAGATTTTCTTGGAAGCGCTTGGGATTGGAGGTGAACTGAAGAGCAACTCGAGCCAACTCCCTGGATGGAAACATGCCTCTGACAGCTTCACTGAGGACTGATTCAAGCTCAAGCAGCTGATTGAGACCTGGACTTTCTGTAACAGGAGACAGCAATCCAGAATCCACAAACAACTCTTTGAAGGAAGGAGGGCAAGACTTCGAGAATATGCCTATTTCCTCTGCCTTCATTTCTTGGGTGTTGAATAAACTATGCTGGCTAAAGTGTCCAACAGGTCCATAAAAAAGCTTGGAGAGAGCCTGCCGTCTCTCCGAGATGCATGTTTGTTCTTCACCTAGACAAAGGAAAACAAGGAGATAGACATTTTAGAAACCCAGAAACCTGCTGCATCACTGTTGCCTTTCATGGCACCTTGACCCAGGTTCTCCGATCAGGTCTTACCTTTACCTTTCATCCTTTGCCTTTGACCCTGGCTCATGCTCTTGCTTTTTCGTTTTGCTCTCTCACATATTTGGTTATCTTGGCTGCCCTCCCTCATGTGTGGGCCTTGTCCTTTACTGCTAGTAAGATCTATCTATTCCTTCCTAGGATTCCAGCAGGCCACCCCCTCATTCTAATCTCTCATCTTGATGCCCCTCTTGCTCGTCATCCTCTCACTTATGTTTCTGTTCCTGGGGTTGAACTCCTGGTACGTCTGTACAGGCTCTGACGTGAGCCCAGGAGAGCAGTCAGGAGATAACCGTGTCGAACTCCCTCCCAGCCTGCTCATGCCTGAGCCCACACATCAGGCAGAACTGATGTCAAACATGGAGAGCTGGGGGCACATGTTTAGGGCCAAGTACCTGAGCTATTTACTTGGCCTAATTTTCAGGCTCCATCATTCCCAGAGGAGGCCAGGCTTACTCTCAGGGGTGCTCCGGGCCTCACTCCAAAGGCCAAACAGACATAACCTCATTTTGCTATAATTAGCGAATAATTGCACTTCCAGAGCTAGCCCACTCCATATTTTCAGTTGTGCTTTTGGTTGACATCTCTTTGAGAGACTCGTGTTTCCCTATGAGAACCAAACAGGCCATCACTAACTTCACATCCTCCTAAGTGTCAACACACAAAAGAACGTGTCAAGACCTCTGCTATGCCATAGCTGGGAGTGCCTGCATGCAGAAGGACTTGCCCACTCATTCCTTGCTCTTCCTGCTCCATATACAGAGACAAGGCAGAGCAGGCATCTGAGAGTGGCCCCGAATGTGCACCAATACACCTGCTCAAGCCAGAGACCATAGGAACCTCTCATGGTTCACACACTCAGTGCTGCTTGGACGCAGCTCCACTGTCTCTATTTCAGGAGCTGACATGCACCAAGCCAGACAGGAGGGTGGTTGCACTTCATGGTACAGCAGCAATACAGACCCTCCCCACACAAACAGCAGCATCAATCGAGCGTCACGTTTCTTTAATGCTGTTTTCCTTCCCACCGAACCAAATTACCCAAGTGTGAATAGAAGAGGCAGACAAAGCCCCCTTCTGATAGAAGAGAGTCAATTTAAAACAAAATAAAGTGGGGCTATCACATCACATGTAGCTGCCTGGGCACAGACTATCTAAGAATAATACGTCCTTGTGAAAATTCCTTTTCAGCGGTTAGACTGCAAAGCTGCCAAAATAGCCTCCCGGCTTAGATTTCCTGAGTCTGCCAATAAAAGCTGCATGGCCTAATTGCAAGCAGCCTCAAGTTAAGTCACAGAAATGATCAGAAGCAGTCAGCAGAGTACGCTCAGCGAAAACAACGAGCCCTGACATATGGAGAGGCCTCTCCGAGGTTCCCTTGCAATATCCTTGCTGATCAGCCTGGAGGGCACACTACCATTTTCATTTTACAGTAAGCCTGTCGTGGCCTAAAGCATTTAGTGACTGCTTCATGAGCGACACCCAGAATAGATCATTTCTTTGCCTACATAGCATACCTATGGTCTGAGAGACACAAAAATTAACTTCCCCAAAGGCTACCTGTCTTAAGCCGCCGCACCCCTCCCCTCCCGCATAAAATTCAGGCATTTATCCTTACTTTGACTGGTTTTAAACAAATCTTCTCCACCCCCACTTGACCCGTTAGCACCTTCTGCTGTCATCTTTTATTCCAGTCTCTCACTTGATGCTTTTTTTGGAATGAAATCTCCCTCTTTTCACAACATAGACATCCACCCACCTTTTCTTCATTTGCTTTTATCGGATTTGACAAACTGCACAGCCAAACACCACAGGGACAAAGACGAGGAACAACTTGACCAGACAGCTAGACAGACACCACAGAAGCAATGCAACACCACACCAGAAGCTTCACTATATAGGAGGGTCAAACCACATAGAATTATGCTGATGACACTGTGCATCACAAGCACTGGGATTTGAAGTGCACTTTATTAAATATTTGGTTCAAAATGACAGTGATTTTCTGGCTTTCATGGTCACAGAGATAAGCTTGAAAACGTGGAACCTGAAAGGTATGTCTGCGCCATTTTTCCAGCATATCTCTGAGTATGATCTAACTACCCGTTCCTGCTCACCAAATCTAGATTTGTAGCAGTGAAGCTACTTTGAGGATGTGTATGAGTGGGAACTGGTGCTTGGGGATGTTCCTGCTAGGTTATGCTGGGATATGTTGTACATACATTAAAGACCTTGAAAATCAGGAGAGAAACTAAAAAGAACCTAACATCCATTCTTACTTTCTTTCTTTTATACATTCAGAAAGAAAGAATGGATGTATAAAAGAAAGTCAGGCAGAAGGGCAGGGCAGAGTTTGTATTACAGATGACAGAAATCTGCAGCATGACCATGAGGTTTTATCCCAACATCTATATGAAACTTCCAGAACTGAGAAATAGGAGCATGTGCACGAGCATGTGCACATACAGGAGAAAGAGAGAGAAAAAATCTGTATTTTACATGAGATGAAGCATTGGTTTGTTAGTCTGATAACTACAATACCTACCACAAACTGGAAGCTGCCCTTGCCTTCTTGTTCCCTGAAACTCCTGCCCCTTGCTGCCCACACACCAGCACTGCCCATCCTGCTGGCACTGCAGTGGGTTATAGTCTCCATGATCGTCACAAGACGGCCTGTACGTGTGCCCAAAGCGAACAGCTGTCGACCTCTCAACCTCACATTTAGAGGGGCCTACAAGAGAAATGCTGTGTGTTAAGGAGGAGCAGCATGAGATGCTAAAGAAAATCTCTCTTTTATTGAGCCTGAAAAAACCTTTGATTGTTTTTCCACAAAGATCCCAAAATCCCAGCCTGAGGGCCCTATTTTTGTTCTTATTCTTTTGGTTAGAATTCATTCTTGAAAGAAAACACCAATAACAAACGCTGTGACACTTGACAGTCATTGCCATACCACTGCAGACAAAGTAATTGCTCATTCGATATTCTACATTACAGGGCTGCAACGGGGTTGGGCTTTTAAAGTTAATTTAACGGTAATGAATTAATCCATTAAGTTCACCAGCTTGCTCGTGGTTCTTGTTTGAGGTGGAATTCTCCGCCTGCCATTTGTAACTCGCCCGCCTAGTACACATAGTTGTGCCTCCTGCTGCTGGCCGTTAGAGCGGGAGGGGCAATCCAAGTCCCTGCTTTGCTCTCCACTGACAACTTAAATGGGTTGTTAAGATGCAAACAGGGTTTACTTCATAGCACTGCACGTGGGAGAGGGGGAAATGCCTTCCTGACCCCCAAAAATAGATTAAACACCAGAAACATGGCAAGCTGTTGCATTCCCATTCAGCACCTGAGCTCAAAAAATAGCAGCTCACAGGGGCATAGTTAAAAGGGGGACAGGGGGGCAATTGACTGGACACCACTTGTTCAGGGCAGCGAAGCATTGATCCCTAAGCCATGCTCCATGACCCTTGGGCATCCTCCTACTGCCACTCTGCCCAGAGAGCACACCCCACCATGGCAGGGTCCCCCTCCCTACTCCCCACAGGGCGTGCTCCCCCTCTGGCAAGGCATAGTCTCCCAACAACCAGGCTCCACAACACCCTCTTACCCCTGCAAAAGAGGCCACCTAAGGATTTTGCCCCACCCAGCAGCCCATCTACACTGCTGGTAGCTCATACTGGCATTCCCAGAGCTGCTCAGTTCAGGACCAGTTTGCCTGCCACCCTGGCAGCCGTCACTCTTGAGTTCCCATATTTCTCCACAACTCCCAGAGCTCCAGTTTGGTGCTACTTACAGCGAAACCTGCCCGAGGCAGCCAGCTGCACCCCTAGAAACCTCCTCTGAAGAATCCGATACATGCTGGTCTCAGCGAAGGTGCGGGCAGGCTCCAGTGCAGAGAAAATTGTGTCATAAACTTCTTCAAGCAACAGTTCCAATCCTGGGAGAGAAGAGAGCCTTTTAGCCCAGGGTTCCCCTTCTAAAATGAGAGATTTCACCTCCTATTCATGCCCCTCTGAAAAAGGTGCTGCAGATAGATGCCAGAAACACATGCACTCCTGCACTGATCAAGAAACAGGGATTTATGCAGTACAGCTACTCCTCGCTTAACATCACAGTTACGTTCTTGAAAAACATGACTTTAAGCAAAATGATGTTAAGTGAATCTGATTACATCACAGTAGTTACCTACTAGCAGGCAGTGGCCAAACAACATTATAATCAAAAATTGCGCGACTTTATAAAAGAGTATGTTCTCTAATAGACCAGTGATGTAACAACGAAACAACATTAACCGGGATGATGTTAAGTAAGAAATACTGTATGCACCACAAGGCAATTCCCTGTGCCACAGGCTGGGTTGGGCTGGTTTTCAGTAGCCTATCTACCAAGTACAGGTTTCTCTCGCCTACCACAGTTTTGCCAACCACAGGTTTGAATGTCCATGCTTAATATTCTATGTACCATTTTAGCTACCGTGAGTAACCATGGTTTTCCATGGCCGTGCATCAGCCCACCACCTGCCTTTTTTCCCCATAAGCCTTTTGTCTTGCCAACCACGGTTTTGCCAACCACAGGAACTTTCAGGAACCTAACCCCAGTGGTTGGTGGGGGAAACCTCTATTGAGAGCTGGTAGCTTCAACTTCAGGATCCAAGCTTCCCTTTAAAGCAGGGGTGCCAAACATATAGCCCCAGGCCAGATTCAGCTTGTGGAGCCATTCCATGTAGCTCACGGGGCTACCAGAAATTGCAAGTAGTTGTAAAATAGGGGCATGTCCTGCTGCAGAATTGCTGCTAATAGAAAACGCTATTGGTGGCAGAGGTGAGACGGGCAAAGGCTGGGCAGATGCATCCCCACCACTGTACTGGACCTGGCAGCTGCTGCTGGCCCTGTGAATCCAATCTGGAAGAAGCCCCTGCAGTTCAGATGCAGCCAAGGAGCCATGGTGAGTTCGATACCCCTGATCAAAGGAGAAGAATCTAGCTATTATGGATGTGGAGATGGGTAGCCAGAAATAAACAGAGACAGTGGTACCTGCTGGAGTCTGAAACCGAAACCACTTTTCTTATTCATCTCAATTGAGCGCTGAGAGTTTTCTGTTGAGCTTAAGATTCTTCCACTATCTCTTCCCCTCACTGCTTAAAACTCACTGGACTGCTCACTGAACAGCCAGGAGAGCGGTTTCTACCTAATCCCACACCCTGATCTTCCTGGAAGGTCCCCGATTGCAAAATGTGTCATGTACCATTCAATGGGAATGCACACCCTATGTTTTCTCATAGGCAAAGGCTATTCCCACTCTTACAGGGAAGGGTGTAGGTCACTCACCAGGTCTGTGGTGTTCCAAGGAGAGCGCTGATAACTATAACTAACCATGATGGTGACTCTCTCTTAATGACTGGCCAGTAGGGACCAAACAGTCAACTCAATCAAGAAAAGAGGCTCCCTGGGACTGTTACCATCAGGTAGTAACTGCATTCATTGCCAATGATTGGTGCTATTCCTAGGGGAGAAATGTGCCTTTCTGTGAAATAATTTAGCTAGTGATTTCCAACTCCAGCTGGTCCTGCCATGAAAATTAGCTGCATGGCCAGGTACTATGACATAGCAGCCTTGGCATTATATAGCTGTCTGCCCTCACTTACCAGTTTCTGCTAATTCCCTCCCTAGGCTGTCAGCACAGTAACAGTACCCAGAGACCTCTGGGAACATGCTTCTGAAGGAGCTGAATGTCTGGAATGCTTCTGGGAACCTAAAAGAAAAGGCAGATTGTTACAAAAGGGAGAGTTTGCAGAGATTGTTTGATGATGATAAAGAAATGTTGTTGCTCTTCCCAGGACTTCTACTGCAGGGTTCGTTGCACAGCCCAAAGTCCTTATGGGCCCGGTTATGTCGCAGCTAAATCCCAAGGAGATCCAAATGTCAGGGTTTCCTCTTATTACAGAAGCTCTATGCTGTGAAACTGTGTCCTTCAATCAGGATACATCCAAAATTGTCACATTCATTATATGCACCCAAACCTTCCCTTTATACAGCCTTTTTGACAACAAAGCAGCAGCACTAAGAACCGAGAAGCCCTCTCCTGAAGAACAGACGTCAAAACACTTAAATAAGGAAAAGGCAAAGGTGTCACATCTCAACAGATTTCAGTTCACTGTAACCACTTAATATACAATGAAGATGAGGGCGGACAGGATGTTGCTAGCTAACTTTCAATCATATCCTCATCTTCGAAAGATTGTCAAAGATTGTAAAATACGCGTTGGTTTACTAATTTCAATTATACACATCCATTCATTTGCTGTTTTCCACAAATCCTCAGGAGATGGCAGAAAGCCTACATAAACAGGCTGCTTCCCTTTCTACCCCGCCCCAGCATATCTACTTTCTCCAGTGAATTAAGCAGGGAACAGCTGATAAAAACCTCACTAATCTGCTACATTGGGAGAACAAGGCTCCATGAATTAAAGGGAGAGTTTATGTTTTAAAGAATATTACAAATGATAACTCTTTTTTGTGGAGATCAAAGGGTCTTTTGATGCTTTAAAAATATTCTAATAGTGATGATAACCAGATCCTAGTGAAGGAGAGACTTAAATAGGAAATTTAACTTGGACAGAGTTGGGAGAAAAAATGTATATGATAAATGTGACCTTAACTGATGGATGACCTAAAGCACCTTCAATCAGAAAGAAGATAAATTTTCAAGGTCCAGACAAGGTCTTCATGGCAAATGAAAGAATTGCACCAAGTTCCCTTGCAAAAAGATTAGCATTAAATAGGATACGTATGATCCAGGCACACACCTTCCAGCTACATGCAGTTTCATAGTCACATAGTGAAATTCAGTAAAGGGGTATGCAATGCATTGCATCAGAAGCTAAAAGGGCCAGCCTTCCTTTAGACAGGCTTATTAGACAGGCTTTTAATAAAGATGGATTATTTTAAAACCTGAAATGTTGTATTGCAGGACAGATACCACAGTGACAGGTGCAATGGGAGGAAGGAAGGGAGGGAGATTAATTTAGGCCAGATCCTGGGATGCTGGAGAGGGGTTAAATAATTTTAAGTTCTCCTTTCTACTCTCCGTAGGCCCCTGGAGCTAGACAGAGCTAGCGCTTCATGCCAGGTGACAGCAGTCTTAGGGCTATTCTAATTCATGCTGGCCTACAACCTTCTCAACAAACTGAAAAGGCAGCCAAGGATCAGGCTGACATAGTCCTGCTCCTAGCATGTAAAGTGGTGGAAGGTTCCCTCTTTTACCACTGGATGGAACTTAGATTTGGGAGCAAGCCTTCCTGGATCACCTCTGGACACCGTTTCTGTTGGTGGGCAAGCCCTACCCCAAGAGAGTCCATCCCACTGATAATAATAATTGCATGATAACGGTGACCACTTGTCATGCTCCAGGGCACAAATGGATTATTGATGGGATAAGGAAGGAATTTGTTTATAGATTATTACATTTTTTAAGGCCAGAAGAGTTCATTGTGATCATGTGGTTTGACCTACTGCAAAATAAATTCTTCCCCTTGTCCTCCCCATACAGTGTGGCATAACAGACTGTACATTTTGGGAGCTTTCAGCTTCCTGTGACCGAAAGGTAAGTCAGCACAGCTGATAAACAAAAAGTGTAACCTTGTATGGAACATTTTTTTTTACATATGAGATTAGTGCAACTCTATCCACTGGAAGACTCAGCCTCTTAGACTGCAACCATCTCCAGGGCATCTGAACATGTAGATCTTTGAAACAGGATGCTGTGTAAATGATTTCTGTAGTTCACCTTGTTCAGGATTCAACTTTCTAAAATATAGTTACCAAATTGCATTGCATTGGATGTGTGGCTAGACATGCAGTCATACTTCGGGGTTGGTTATTCTTGTCCTGAGCTGACGGTATGGTTAAATAAGATGCCAAAGGTATAAATTAAGCCCCCACAAACATGTGGATAAGATTTCACATGCCTGGTTTTGAAAATCCACTTCTTTTTTGGTTCTATTTTTCTTAACCATTGTTCCAGCAACAAGTAATAGCAAACATGCTGGACTTTAATTCTCAAAGCCTGTCACAAAAGTGGCTACAGCATTTGTGACTCTACTTGAGGGGGTCAGAACCATGACTTTAAACACATTTCTCTGATAAGTGTTTTGAAATAAGCAGACGTGTATAGAAATTGAGAAAAGAAAAAAGATAAATAATATGGATTTGTAGGCATCATCCCTGAGAGTGGGGCTCTGAACTTCACTTGCAACAAAGATAACAGTTTTTGATTTTTAAGATTGGTTTTAAAAAAGGCCTTTCCTACCTTCAAACAACGCAATGCAAATCATAACTACTCCTACACAGTGCCAACTAGCAAGCTACAGAAAAGCAACTGAATTGTGCTCCATAGATCAACAACAGAATATTACAGAGGGGAAAGTCCTAAAAAGAGCTATAACAATTAACCTCAGCTGAGAATCTTTATTGTGGAAAATGAACTGCACAAATCAACAGAAAGAAAATAGGTTGATTTTTCAGATCTCACGCTCTCTTACTAGTCTGCCTGAGGCTTCGATGCTACTGCTTGTCACTGTCACAGCTGAATACCTTCCACACAAGATGAACAGCAATAACAAAATCCCTAAAAGGGCCTCACGGAGTCTCAAGCCCTCTCTTTTCAGTGCAAAAATGCAGCTTGGGGATATGGTTCGTAAGGGGGGCGGTTAGATGAGATTTACTTTTCTTGAAATGCTGATTCATTCATTTCAAGATAATTTGGTGGGGAAGGATCTTGGGGGCGGTTTTAGAAGGAAATGCCTGTCCACATTGTGCATTCCTCCTAACGGGCAAAAGAAATGAGTGTCAGATATCGTCACTGGGGCACTAGGCCAAGACTCAGGAGGCCTGGGTTCAAATCCCTGATAACACCCTCGGGGCTGGGAGTGTCGCACAACATCTTTGGCTCAGCTTCCCATCTGCAAAACGATGGCTGCTGTGAGAGCACACACAAAAGGCTGACAGGCAGTCTGGAAATGGGGTCAAATACTTAGCAACAGTTAGAAGCTGGCAGCAAAAAGCCACTTTCCTTTGGTTGATTAGGTGATTCAGAAGCTGCTACAACCCAACTCTGTGACCCTTTTCCCGGCAAAGGTCCCAAAGGGAACAGCCAACTATCATGTTAAAGCATAGATTTGGCCCTGTTAGAAGGTCAGCACCCACCAGAGAAATTGCCAAATTATTCTGCGCTTGCCAAAATAACCTACAACTCATTTGCCCTGGACACCTGGCCTGCCATGCAACACTTCAAGCAAAAGTGAAAGGACAAAACTTGAAATAGTCAGATTCACATTTAAATGAGGATCTCTTCACCGCAGCCGGGTTCAGGAGAAGGACGTCATTCCGTTTATTCTGCTGCCCTCTCGTGGAAAGAGACAGTGGTGAAGACAGGACCAGTGAAGTATACTGGAAGGCAATTCTAGTTTGCTTTCAACTAGAATAAGGCAAAGTTGGGACAAGTTAAACTTGGACTCAACCTCAACAACATCTGCAGAAGGAAAGGGGCCCTGAATCTCTCGCCTTTTGCAAGCCCTCACATCTCCGTGCAAGCATTACTTCCTTCCCACTCCCAGCCCCACAAAGAGGTTGCAATTTCCTTGCCCCTTTGTGTGTTTTTCTGTAACGCATTGTTTTAAATGCTCCAGTAGCCTGATCCAACCATTAAAAAACCCATGCATTTCTGTACTATGCCTTTCCCCTGTATCTCTCTTGTTTAGCATCTTATCCCTTCAACCAACATTTCACTTTGGTACAAAAGTCTTCTGCTGTGCCATGTGGGACAGGCTCTTTGTTCATCCCCACCTCACCAACGCCCCCCTTGTTTCCAGATGCCAGCTGTATCTATCGTTCCAATTTTCTCGTTACCTCTTAATTTCTCTCCTCTCAGTGTTTTGCCCATTGTGTTCATAGGAAAGCAGGGTGGGAAGGGACTCCAGAGATCAACTAGTCCAGCCCCCTGCTCAGGGCAAGATCATCCCTGATTAACCATCCCAGCCAAGTGTCTGTCTAACCTGCTCTTGAACATTTCCAAAGAAGGCAATTCCACAATTTCTTTAAGTAGCCTGTTTTGATGCTTGATCACACTCATAGTTCCTCCCAATTTCCAGCCTAAATTTCCTCTGCTGTAGTTTGAAGCCATTGCTTCTAATCCTGTCCTCTACAGCCACAGAAAAAAGCCCATCTCCATCATCTTTATAATTGTCCTTCAGGTAATTAAAGACTTATTAAATGCCCTCTTAGTCTTCTCTTCTCCAGACTAAATAACCCTGGCTCTTTTAGCCTTTCAAGTCATGTTTCCCAGGCCTCTAATCATTTTTGTCAGTCTCTGCTAGACTCTTTTCAATCTGTTCACATATTTCTTGAAGTGTAAGGCCCAAACCTGGACACAGTACCCCAGGTGAGGTCTCACCACTGCCAGACAATGACAGAATCACTCCATTTCATTTGCAAGTGACACTCCTTGCTGTTTTTTTCCTTGCAACAAAATCATACTGTTGTCTCATATTTAGTTTATGGTCCACTGTAATCCCCAAGTCCCTCTCTGTAGGACTGTATTTGTGTATGCAATTATTCCAGTGCAAGAACAAGACTCTGCACTTGTCCTTCTTGAATTTCATTCTGGTTGATTCTGGATCATTTCTCCAGTTTATCAACATCATTCTGGATCCTGGCCCTCCCCTCAAGTGTGCCTGTGACTCCACCCAACTTGATGCCAGCTGCAAATATACTAGGTGTGCATTCAATCCCATCCTCTAAATCATAATAAAGATATTCATAGTTTCATAGTTGGTAGGGTCAGAAGGGAACCGAGCAGATCATCACATCCGACCCCCTGCCAGGGGCAGGAAAGAGTACTGGGGTCAAATGACCCCGGCTAGCCTCCTTCTGAAGACCCACAGGGTAGGAGCGAGCACCAGTGTCACATAGAGGGGGAGGATCACCTCCTTGGACCTGCTCGAGATGCATCTGTGGATGCATGAGAAGGTGCGGTTAGCCTTCCTGCATTCATCACCACAGTGCTGGCCCATGTTCATCATGGCATTAATGACGACTCCAAGATCCTTTTCTGCCTCTGCACTGACAAGAAGGGAGTTCCCCAACCCGTAGGTATGGTGCTGGTTCTTCCTCCCCAGGTGCAGCACCTTGCACTTGTCAGTGTTGAATCCCATCCTATTCTCATCTGCCCACCCCTGCAACCTGTCCAGATCCGATTGCAGCCTGTCCCTCACTTCTAGCGTGGCCACATCCCCCCACATCTTAGTGTCATCTGCGAATTTCAACAGGGTGCTTTTCACTCCCTCGTCCAAGTCGCTGATGAAGATGTTGAACAGTGCGGGCCTGAGGACCGAGCCCTGGGGGACCCCACTGCCCACATCCCTCCAGGTTGAAGATGACCCGTCCACCACCACTCTCTGGGTGCGGCCCTCCAGCCAGTTGGTGACGTATTTGACTGTGTGGGTGTCGACACCACGGTCTCCCAGTTTCTTAATGAGAACAGGGTGAGAGACAGTGTCAAAGTCTTCCTGGATTTTCGGAAGGAATATATCCACCGTGACTCCTGCATCCAAGGATTTTGTGACCTGGTCGTAGAAGGCCACCAGGTTGGTCTGACAGAATCTGCCTCTAATGAACCCATGTTGGTTGCCCCTAAGTATACACCCTTGCTTTCCCCTCGCAGATGTGTACCCGGATACTTTTCTCAAAGAGCTTCCCCAGGACTGAGGTAACACTAACAGCCTATAGTTTCCTGGGTCCTCCTTCCTCCCTTTTTTGAAAATGAGGACCACATTGGCCCTTTTCCAGTCCTCTGACACCTCGCCAGAGCACCACGAGTGCTTATAGAGCTGTGCCAGGGGTCCTGCAATAACCTCTGCTAATTCCCTTAGCACTCTGGGGTGGAGATCTCCAGTCCCTCCAGAAGTTCCCTGACTAGATCCTCACTGACCCTAGGCCTAGGTGCACCTCCCCTGGGACCATCAGGGATCCCGGGGGGGGGGATGACCTGGTCCCTGCTCAGAAAAATGGAGGCAAAGAAATTGTTGAATAAGTTAGCTTTGTTGTCTGGTGAGACCACCAGATTTCCAAGTGTGTCCTGCAGAGGCCCCACATTACCTGGTACCTTCTTTTTACCATGTGTATTTAAAAAAGGACTTGTTGTCCTTGATCCAGGTCGCTAATCCCAGTCCCATCTCTGCCTTGGCCTTCCTGACCGCCTCCCTGCATCCCCAAGCAAGGGAGGTATAGTCCACCCTGGTGATGGCCCCTCCCTGCCATTGGGTGTACGCCTCCTTCTTAGCTTTGAGATGTTCCTGGATGCTTTTGGTGAGCCATGGGGGCTTTTGTGCACTCTTGCTCCCTTTGATCCGTGTTGGGATTGCCACCCTTTGGGCTTGGACAGTCATCTCCTTTAGGAACGACCACTCTTCTTGAACACCCAACTCCCCTCCCCTTGGGGACCTCAGAGCCCCCCCAACTAGTCTCCTTAGCTCAATGAAATCCACCCTCCTGTAGTCCAGGGCTGCTGCCTTGCTGCAGGCCTTTGCCACCTTGCACCGGATGGTGAATCCCAATAGGCGATGGTCACTGTCGCCCAGGTGGTCGAACACCAGTGGCACCCTCACCAGGTCGTCACCTGTGGCCAGGACCAGATCTAACAAGGCATTTCCCCTGGCGGGACTGTGCACTTCCTGGGTTAGATGGAGATCCTGTAACTCAACTAGGAACCTATGTGAACGATCAGACCTGGCTGATTGCTCTTCCCAGCAAATGCCCGGATAGTTTAGGTCACCCATGATGACCACATCTTTTGACTTAACTGCCTCCACGAGCTGACTTGAGAATTCCCGGTCCAGCTCTTCTCCCTGGTTGGGTGGTCTGTAGTAGACCCCCACCGTTAAGTCCTTTCCCCCCCCGACCCCCTTGTATTCTGACCCAGAGCACTTCAGTCTCAATACCTGATCCAGGACAGATCCTTTGGGAACTCCACTCAATAGCTCTTTCCAACTAAACATTAAACCACTGATGACTACTTGTGAAGCATGATGATCCCACCAAATTTATTATTATTATTATTTAATTCTGGGTTATTTTACTCTGTTAAGCAGTGAAATTAAATCAAACACAAATCACACTGTCATAACCATGAATATGTAAATACACTCTGATTAGGTTGTCTAGGGCAAAGGACGCAAGGGCTAATTTAGAAACTAGCCTTTACTGTATGAACTCTGGTGGGTCTATTAGCCTTAAGGTAGTAGCTGACAACATAAAATTCTTTCCCTGGTCCACCCACCAGAAGGAAACAGGGCTGGAATAGGTTAAAATGGAATGGGCAAGGAGATAAAGGCTTGGAGACATCTGCAGAATTACTATGTAATTTCAGATTTACCTGTTATAACTGTGAACAAGATCGAAGACCATCATGTTGGTCATGTTGACAAATTTGCACTGAACAGGCAAAAATTCTCCATCTGCTGAACACTGTGGTGGACTCCTGTCCCCAACTCCATGCAGAATACGACGGTCTCGGATCTCACAGCTCCCTGGACCTGAAAACAAACACTTCGGTATTGTTGTGTGTTCACCTTCTGACCAGCACCTAGAGACCAGCCCCACAGCTTGGGGCTGAAGTTTCCAGCACTCAACATTTCTCCTCTCAGGATTTCCATTACCTTCATTCAGAACAGACCAAACCCACCCTTTGCTAAAAACTCCACTTACATTGGGTTGGCTTCCCTGTCTGCCTGGTGCCATAAATCTCCATCCCTTCTGAGTCCACACACCAGCATTGTCCCAGGCCCATGTCACACTGCACTGGAGCAAACTCCCCCGAATCCAAGCACTGTGGGATGTAGGAGGTGGTGCTGCTGTTGATGTAGTGACTTACCAAGACCTGCTGCTTTTGCAGCTGACAAAAGGATAAACCTACAATACCAAAGACACATTGTTAAAAGAAGGTGCTTGTGAGGTCCATAACCGCTTGTTTTTTCAAGAAGGCAGTTGACTTTTGTATGTACTGCACCAAACCAATGAACGGATTTGGTCAGTCAGCAGCTTTGCCAAGGATGGTGATGGGCTATTGAAAGGGAGCCTGGGATGAATTTTATACTAAATTCCCTCTCTCTCAGGGCCAGGAAGGGATATTCAAACCCGCTGATATTCCAAGGCAGATGCTCCCCCAGTATCACCTGAAATCAGGCAAAACCCGGTGGCATCAGATGAATTTTATTCTGCATTTTCAAGGCCAGATCATCTAGGGACAGTGACTGTTTCTGGCTCCAAAGAGCTTACAAAATGATGGTACAATCTTACACCAAGCCACAAGTCAGCCCCTTGATCACACTGGTGTAACTGGCACAAATAGGGGCTGCTCACATAAGTAAAGTTTGTGTGTACAGGTTCTAAGTCACTTGATTCAGAAATATGGATAAGTCACAAGAAGCCTGCCTTTCATTTCACTCATTTCAGTGGCAAAACTGTTTGATTTCATTGGTTGCTAGGCTGGGCCTCTCAATGGGTTTTCTAACCCTAGCCACAGTACTCACAGGATAAGGGAACTCCACTCTGTTTACTGCCTGGTACTTCAGCTCCCTTGTCATCTACACACCAGCAGGAAAGGTCATCCTTGCTGCATTGCACAGTCCTAAGGAAGCACACACACCACATGGTTTTTTATTAGCAACACAACTGTAAACCTGTATGAAAAACACATGTAAAAAGGGAGGTTTCACAGGGCAAAAACCTAATGCAAAGACTGCAGTAGCCTCAGAAAGAATAGTATTCTCAAAATGGTTTCTAGTCTATTCAAATCCACCAGATGGGAGATCTTCTGAATTCTAAAAAAAGACCCTCAAGTTTGTATTAAGTTCAGTGCTGGCTGGATCAGTGCCTACTACAGCAATCTCTTCTATACTCCACAATACATTCACATTAGACATGGGCACAAGCTTAAAGCACAAACCTGCACAGCCACAAGCTGTGGCAAGTCAAAATTCACTCTTTTAATAATGCATTCAGTTTTAATTGTAGGCTTTTCTAGAACACCCCTTCTCACAGTAGAGTGCGAGCCTCCAGATACATTAATGAGCAAACAAAATATTTAACACTAGTGAAATCAGTATTACTCTGGTGGAAAAAAAAAGTGCAAATGGAAGATACAAACACCTCAAACCAGGGTAACTTTGCCCAATCCAGTGTAAAATTGTCCCTGAAAGAAATCAGGGCTAAAATTTTACCAGTGTAAATTACACCGGTTTAGGTTTCGTCTGTCTGCATCCATCCTGGAGAGAAGCTTGCTGAAGACAAACAGGATATTTGCCTGCTTCCTCCACCACATCTGGGTAAGAGTATAGTAACAGCTCCCACATCTGAGTGAGAATATAGTAATCCTATGGAGCCCTTCCCCATTGTTTTGGGAACCCCTGGCCACATAGTTTGAATGAAATCTGGCACACTGTAGCCACAGAGCACTCCAAACAAGAAGGAATTAAAACTCATGTCACAAAGTCCGAGTCTGGAGCAGAGCTGGCTGGGTACCCCCTTCTCCACCTTGCCTCACCATTAGGACTAACTGTAATGCAGGACTGGGTCTCAGGATGGCTGAGGTATTACATTACCGGAACTGGCCATCTTCTGAGCACTGGGGAACATGATCTTCTCCTTCCAGAAAAGCCCTTTCCCTCCGAAGCTCACATGGACGTAGAGGCTGGGATTCGGCCTGGTACTCTGCGTGCAGCCAAGAGGAAAGGAGATTATTGCAGTTCCTCTGCTGGGCTGCGAACCTGCTCTCACCAAGCCAATGATCTACATGATGAAGCCCTAAGTACATAATTCTTCCTGCTCATATAATCCTCTGCTATTTCGAGTCTAGTTTTACAATAGGACTTCACCTTCTTTGGTGGGATTGTCCCTGGTCTTGTAGACCCCAGTATAAGAAAAATACATC
Source organism: Crocodylus porosus (assembly GCF_001723895.1). NCBI lineage: Eukaryota > Metazoa > Chordata > Crocodylia > Crocodylidae > Crocodylus > Crocodylus porosus. Next base: position 258,231,250 of record NW_017728886.1, on the reverse strand, counting down.
ATTCCAGAGCCAAAGGAATTAAAAGAAAAAAAAAAAATCACCAAATAGCATGGCGCTCTCAATAAAATCATGAGAGGTGACAACTAGATAATCAGTCTTTAATATCCTGTGTTTGATTCATCAGTTACCAGTTCACGTCTAAACAGAGCTTCCATCTTGGTAAAATTTAAACCTCTAGCTCAATATCATATCCACCTCAGAGAAACAACATCAAGGAACATTAATACTATTCCATAATATATATTTAAGTTCTTACTGAATCCAAGTCAATAATTATTATTTTCCCTGAGGTATTAAATCTATTATTTCATTCAATTATTATTTATTTATAACATTCCAATGGCTGGAAGTTGGAGTCCAACCAATGGACACTTATCCTGCTGTGATCCTTTGACCCTAGCTGACTTCTTCTCCCTGGGGCAGGGGGCTGGACTTGATGATCTTCTGAGGTCCCTTCCAGCCCTAACGTCTATGAAATCTATTAAATCAATCTGTATTAGAAATGCTGTCCATTTTTTAAATGGCAGGAATGATTAACCATTGGGAAAAAATACCAAGCTAAGTGACAGCTGTCCATCTTGAAGTCCCCAAAGGAACACTAGTCATCTTTCTGGAAGATACATGGTACTTCAGCTACATGCAAGTTTTGGGGCTCACAATAGGAAGAATTGGATGCAATTATATGACGTTGTTATGCAGGAGTTCAGACTAGATGATCTAATGGTTCTTAAAAATCTGTGAAAATAGCATTCTGACTCTAATTTGAATCAGGTCTGATGCTATCATTTTTTCACTATATATCCAGATTCTTTATTCAGTCACTTTGGTACCTAAGCGTCTTCTATTACTTGGATGATGACCCCCTTCCCTTGATTGCCGAGTGGTTGAGCTTGTTATCCATACGATCCCGAGGCTGCATATTACAGAATCTCATGCATGAATATCAGTCGTGCCCAAAACACACAATTTTAGTCATATTCATTTGCTGTTAGCTTGTCTCTCTCCAGGGCTGCTGTTCCTCCATGTTGTTCCAAATTGGTATCTTCTGGACTTAATCAAATAAATCTGTCACTAGCTATAAATATGATCAGATCATCTTCTTTTTATTTGTAATTATTAAAAAGTATTGGTGTGCACCTGTAGGAAACTCTAGCTCAGTGGTCTCCAAGGTTTTTAAGTAAGAGAGCACCTTTGGCATTTAAAAGCAACCCAAGATCTACTGTGCACTGCCACCCCCCAGCAGGTAAGTCTGTGGGAGGAAAGGGTGGGGGTAGAGATTGGGAGATTGAGGCAGAGAAAAAAATATTTGGGTGTGCACCTCCCCCAGCAGGTAAGTCCCACCCCTGCTCCTGCCTCTGCAGCACTGTCCCTCACCATGAGGGGCCTCGATCTAGCCCCTGCCCCTTCGTTCCCCCATGGACTGACCTGCTGGGTTGGGGCACGAGCATGCATGCACACGGGCACTCAGTCCCCAACCCCAGCCTTGGATCGACTTCAAGAGGCTCCAAAATCTACCGGTGGATTGAGATCCATTGGTTGGTGACCACTGCTTTAGTTGCTATTAACGTAAAGTAGCAAAGCTAAGAATCATTACAATCTGGCAGGAAATTCCACGAGCCGCAGCATCAGCTGAAGTCAGCATATCTTTGTAGAAATTCAACAGATGCTGGCATGGCCCAGCCAATAGGTCACTGAACTGGCTAGGACTCAGGAGATTGGGATTCTGGTCCCTCCCATCACTGCCCTGCACTGGGATTTTAAAAACAATCTCTTTAACCTCCTCCTTTACAAGTCAATGCATCTCATTTACCCACTCCTTGCCATACTGATTGTTCTCTGCTATGGGTAGGTACAGCACAATGGAATTCACTCAGAGCCTTCAAATACTACTAGAAAAAAAATAAATCATCCAAATCCAAACTCCAGGCCCACCTATACCCCAATTCTGCTGGCAAAACTTTGAGTGTGTCCACACCCCAACCTGTTGCTGACGCAGGAAGGCTTCTGACCCTGTCCAGCAGCCAGAAGGCAGCTCATGTGGCAAGTGTGGGGGTCCTTTCAGCAGGTACTTGGGTCTTGGTTCCAATCAGGAAGAGCACACACCAACTGCTGATGCTTCCTCAGCCTGATGGAGGGTATTTATACCCAAAAGCTTGCAAAGTATTTTTCCAACTATTTGAGTTGGTCTAAAAGATATCGGATTTACCCAAAGAACCTCATCTGCCTGGGTCTCAGAAAGCACTTTGGGCTGTGATAGAACAGCTACTGCAGTGCAGCCATAAGTAGCTGCCGACTGGACAGGGGCAGCTGCCATCTGCTACCAGAACGAAATAAGTACAGGGCAGCCTCAGATGCTCCGTTTGGCAATGCAGCAACCACTAGACTGACTAAAACAGGAGCACCTTGCTATATGGCATATAAGGACTAAGTCCTGTTTCATTGTGCAATTGCCAAAACAATGGGCACCTTATCTCCTTTGAGCCTCAAGGTAATGCCATAATGCACCTGCTAGGCAGTGAAGTATCATTGCAGAGGTCAGAGCAGTGTGGCGACAGGCTGATACAAATCAAAGGAAAGAATGGATAAACTTACCAAAAATATTGGCTGCTGCTATGCTGATTAAGCAGAGAAGGGGACTAAGAAGGACAGGGCCCATCTTGTGATGCAGGAGCTATAACCCCTGCCTTAGCTGAAGGGGTAAGACCCTGCACAGCTCTGGGCTAGCCTCCCCCAGCCTTTTATAGAGCCACTGTTTGGACATCTTCACTTATGAGCTGGTAGACTGCCCACTAAATTGGGTGGATGACGCATGCTCTGCTTCTAAGAAACCCATTTGCCTGGAACGGCCCTGGTGCATTTCGTCAGCAAGCTCCAAGTATTTCCCAGGAGGCAATAGGACATCCAGTCACCCGAAAGGAGAACAAACAGGTCAAGACTGCCAACCTGCAAAAGAGGAGGCTGGAGGGCTCAATTAAACCAACACACAAATGGACTAAATCCAAAATGTCATTGCACAGAGCTTACCAACTAAGTACTGTGAACACCCAAAGCAATTTATGAACTCAATAGGGCTGAGTGAATGGAGGGTGCTACACTTTCAAGTCCTAAAAGGTATGTACCTTGAGGAGTGAACACGCCCATGTCATTCACCTGAAGTGCTCACTTCTTGAGCTTTATTTAATCTAAAGCAAAATATACTCAAATACATATACAGGTAGATTTACAGATATATCTAAATATAGATATATCCAAATACCTCTCTAAATATAGAAAGATATATACTCAACACATAATCAGTGCTCCAAAGCAAAGAATAATGCTTTTTGTACCCTCTGAAAATTATCCGACTCCCTCACATTTCTCTGTGCCCACACAAAACAGCTTCAGGGTCGGTTTAGAACTGCATCAGTCATGGTGTTAAATGCATTTACTCAAGTAGAGCAGTCCGGAGGCAGAAGGTAAACCTCCTCTTGGTCTGGCTTGTCCACCTATATTGCGAGCTCTTCTGCATAGGAACCGACTCCTGTGTTGCGTCTATGCAGTGCCCAGTAAAACAAAACCCAGCAGGAAATTGTCTGAAGGACCTACGATACAAGTTAAATGAGAAACAAGATGCTTTTCCAATATCTGCCTTCTATTTCCACCACTTTTGATATGACCTTGAGAAAGACACGGCATTTCTGTGCACATCTAACAATCCTAACAGTGTATGGCACCTTTCAACACCCTTGAAAGGATCTCAAAGCACCCTGGCTGAGAATCTCTGATCTAGAGACTACATAAGTTGAGCAGTTGTTACTGGAGTGATAGGAAGAGGAACAAGATAGACACATTGATAAAATGATTTACGGAAGCCACAAAACCTTTGAGAATAAATAAATCTCAGTTTCTGTGCAGCCTCAAGCCTTGACTAGTTGGCCCTACACACACTTTGCTCACACTTTAACTTATACTTTATAGAAACACCTATTTGCAAAGTAGTGATGGGGTTTGCATGCAAAAATTCCTTCTCCCCCCTCCCCCCATGAAAACATGCCTGAAGTGTCTGACTATACACAGGTGACTTCCACTCAAATGTAGCTCAGATTTGGGCCAGTATGTGTCAAACAAAATGGAAGTCTACAGGGTGAACCAGGCAGAACTACCTGACTTCGTAACATAAAACATTGCCAAGCAATACCTACACAGTGGCCACTTTGTAAAGGTGTTGCTGCTTTCTAAATTCGTTAAATCAAAGATATTTATCATGGCGTGGAGAGCTTACATGTGTGCACAGGTGGTGGGGGACAGGATATTTTAATTAAAGCAGTGGTTCCTGGGTAGACACTCTAAAACACTGTGGTCACGTGTATTAAGCCCCCACATATTTAAAAATGGCTGTGGGATGGCATTTCAATTTTAAACCTCATTGGACAAGGTTTAGACAAAGTGCCCCGTGGCCATTTTAAAACATGCAGGGGCTTAATGCATGCAACACTGGCGATGCTGCAAGGGCCTAATTAAAACACGGAGCAAACTCAATTAATCAAATCTGGTCCGATGTGTTCTAATTAGAATGCCAACAAGCACGTGTGCAAGTCTTACAGAAAGGGAAGCTGAACCCTGTTATCTTACATGCAATGTAGATATTTAGATTCTGGATGAGATATTTGTCTGTTCTATTTCTCTCAGAACTTCCCCCCCCCACAGTTTTTTAATCGACGTTTTATTTTGAAAACGAATAACCCCAGCTAAATTGAAAAATCCTGCAATTAGAAAAATGCAACAGCAATGAAATAAAACAGCCTCACTAGAAAGTACTAATGTGTGTCATTTCATTACTTAGACGTTACACCAGGGGTGGGCACAACACAGCCTGCCAAGCCATTCTATCCAGCCTGTGGGGCCCCTGAAAAATTTAGAAAAGTAATATTTATCTGCCCCTGACCGCCTGTCATGTGGCCCTCGATGGCTTGCCAAAACTCAGTAAGGGGTCCTCCGCCCGAAATAATTGCCCGCCCCTGCATTACACCCTTTCCAGACTGCCTAGAAGTGGAGATGCAATGCTGAGAATTTGTTCGCTGTAATTTCGTGCTCATTCTAGTTTCCCATTGGGTGCACGGAGGCTTCAGTGCTGTGGATACAGAACGTCCATGTCAGTACTTAAGCCTACTACTTTGTAGAGCAATATGGAGAGTATTTTGGTCTGGTAGAATGGCTTTCATCTTGTGTATCCATTTGGAGACCATGTACAGTTTTCTAGGTTTCAACTGTAGGTATATTTTAGATATTGTAGAGGCCGATATAAAAACCTGTATTTTAATCCATGCCCACCACCAAACAGGCAAAGAAAAAAATAATCCACTGGATTGAGAGTGAGACTACAGCAACATGCTAATTAAGACAGTAAAAAAAAAAATGCAATTCCATACATGAAAAAAACCAAAACAGTGCAGCTACTTACACCGAGGTCTGAATTTGGCTGCGAATATATTTTACATCTGACAACTCTGGTTGAAAGGAGATATTAGAAAAAAGTTAAATAGGTTTTTTGCCAAGTGCTCTAACCTTGAGCGACAACTGTAAGGCAGGGGTTAGAGCTTGTGACCGCATCCTTGATATGGGATGCCCTGCCCTATCCTTCTTGCCTCTCCACTTCCACCCCAAACAGATCTCAAACTGCCTGACCTTATTCTTGCTGCAATATCTGGCCCCTCTACAGCTAAGGTAAGCATGAGCAGGGAGCACAGAAGGGAGGCCTACTGAAGGGGGTGCTATAAAGAGGAGAGATGGCTTGGTGCAGCTGCATGCCACCTAAAACCCCTGTACCAACAACTTTCAAGACTTTCTTGAGCCAGATCTAACCTCTTTGCAGACCAGATCTGGGCTGGGAGCTGTAGGTTGCTGACCCCTGCTGTAAGTATTCAGGCAGTCTCTTCAGCCTATCGCATATCCCATTGATCCTTTCTTCTAGCAATGTTTTGGTAACTTGTTGCATTCATTCCTGAATACAAATTTCAGATTTCCCCTTGCCCACATCCCAACACCATTTTTTCCCCCCTGGAGCAGAAGGAAAAGTAAAGGCATAGCTTGCTCCCTAGTGTGTAGGACTTCTTAGCCAAGTTCATTCCTACTGGTTTGTATGAACAAGGTTTGAAGCATCTTAAAACACTGAAATTCCAAGGTAGAAGAGCCACCATACACACTGCAGCCATGAGAAGCAGACAGAATATTGGCCAGAGGAGCTACATCTCATTTCACAGAGCTGCTATTAATGATGGGTTCAATTTAGGAATTCTGCATTATCTGGGGACAACTGTCATTCAACAAATCTCAAGAACCCCTAGTTACATTTGTCACGAGTTTCAAAATGGAGAATCTCACCAGTATTAACATTTAATATAATGCTTATTACTTCTCTGAAGAAAAGGATGAACAATTTCAGTGCTATCTTCCTACTACTAGGAAATTTAGCAGTGACATAGTTAATATTCACTACTCAGTACCTAGCAAATGTTATTTGGCCCTCCCTCTTCCTCTAACTGCTTACTTAGTCATTTCTTCACCTGTCGCATATCATCTATATCTTAGCTGATCTGTTATGTGAAGCAGGGACTGTCTTTGTACCATGTCCATTACAATGGGACTGGATCCGGGTCTTTAGGTACCACTGCAATACAGATAATGAACGATAGCAAATGTCAGTTATTGTGTAGCAACACTAAAAGGATAAGAAAAATCAATTGAAGGAGATATGTCCAAACAGAGCGAACATCATCTGTGCACAGCTTTTGAAAGACAAAACACCTCAACACGTTGGACAGCACAATTAAACATGTACATTAAAAAAATAATATCAATAATAGTTTAGCAGCAGAAAAATGTTCTAAGTACTATGCCTTAAAGTTGTATATGCTATCCTAGACAGTCATCAAAAATCCTAGACAAAAATCAGTCAACACACTATTTGTAATAAAATGATGGTTCTCAAAAAACACCTTGTTGAAACTTATAGTTTATCAAAAGGAAGCCCAGGCATTTAACCAATCTCAATAGGCCTTTATTGTGAGTATATTAGAACGTAACCAACATTATTGCTATTATAAAACAAAATCATGAAAGAAAATACCTTTCTTCTCTCAGGGAAGATTTAACAATTCAGTGCTGACTCTCTCCAATCTTCTAATGACAATACACTGACACACACAGCTAGGTTGAATAACTGCATGGAAACAGTCACGAGCAGGTCCCAAAACTGAACAGCCATTCAAAGGCAATTAAGTGATTGAACTGGATTTTAGTTTCTCAACAAACCGACAGAAAACCATGTTAGCTCATCTCCAGGTGACAGAGGCCCCAGTGCACATGCAAACTGTCCAGATTAAATAGCATGTTTTGGAAGTTCATATTTTGTCTTTTACAAATTGTTTCCTGGATGCGCACTTCAATTCTTTTCCAGTAGTTCTGAGTTGCCCAGGCTGGTACAGAATAGCTGCCCAATCAACACTGCTTTTTGTTCAAGTGTATTTTCACCATCGTCAAATGCTCCTCTCCTATTCTGCACATAACAAATATACACACAGTGTATAATACTTATTGCTAAAGATGGACCCCACACCCAGTGCTAAGGACATCACATAGCATGATAAAAAACAATATGAAATCATTGTAACGAAAAACATCCATGACCCAATACAAACGAAAAATATATATAATAAAGTATAGGGCTAGCAACAGGCAATCAGAAAATATGAAAGCCCTTTGTCTTTAATAAGCATTCTAAAATTCATGGACTGAAAGATTTCATGAGGAGTAAAAGGAGGGAAGAAAATAGGTTCTACATTTGGAGAGCCACATGGCAAAGGCAAGTACTCTTACACATTGTGTGCGATGGTAGGATAAGTAAAGAATGAGAGTTTATTACCTGACACCCTTCAGCACATTTTCCATGATAAAAACCCCTGTTTTCAGTTGCTTACAACTTTGTGAAACGGTTCAGTTGCAATTTTCCAGGCCCAGGCTCTCTCATCTACTTTTTCTAGGTATTCACGTTTCAGTAGAAAGAGTTTAATTAGAATTTAACCCCCCCATGAGGTTATAGGGAAAAAAAGCATATTGGTTTTTTTAGATTTTTTGAGGTTAGAGGCAGGGGGTAGGGGGAAGGAGGAGGATTCCCAAATCCTACTACTCTATGAAGTCTTTAGCACATACATAAGAAACTCACTTACAAAGTGTGTCTCATTCCCTGCATGACTAATCCAAAGAGGATAACAGTCAACTATTGCTACCAGTGACTCCACAGCTCAACCGATAACTATCTATGCTGTGGATCTAAACATTTCACTACACTGCTAATTAGTCATTAGCCATCACAATATGGCTCTGTTGGATGGAAAGCCTATTTTTCAGCTGGCTTTAAGAAGTTACACAACATATCGCATTCCAGAAAAGTTGCAAAGTCAAACACTCAGGAGTTGGGAAGTGTCAAAATTAAATTAGTCTAAGAACGCTGAATTTGGCCTCTGTATACATTATGCATAATGACAGCTGTTATTCCATCATCACATACTATTTTTCCCAGCACTCCTAAATGATGCTCATGGAATCAGTGGTGTTCAGAACGTGGTTAAGATCCCTGCCTCATTTGTTGAGAAAGTTGGAAGCTATGTAGCAAATGAGGCAAGGGCTTCTGAGAAGAAAAAGGACAGTTTCAGGATTAATAAGGATGATGAATGTCTGCTGGAGAGCCAGAGTTCCTTACTCTACCACACAAATTCTTTCACAGAACCCAACATTTTCACAGGTAGCCAACTAAGCATGTGCTTCCTCCTCCAGGGATCCAACCTGAGACACCTGGGACTTGACCTGCAGAAGTGCTGAGCATTTTGAACTGCAACTATGTTCAATGCACAGTACTGACACCAAAGTGTTATAAAAATGCTACATGACCTGAAAAAGTGCCAGCTCCCAAGCGTCTCAAACACCAGGCAATTGAGTAACAGAGATTAAGGCCTAAAACACATTTGGACAAGGAGGATGAATGTAATATCAATTAAACCACAGTTGTGGTGAAAATTAAAGCCTGTAAATCATGCAGACCCTACAGTGATGTGTTAAGGTATTGCCAGTAAGGACAGGGTTTGAACTCTGTGTGCCAAATATGAGATGTTTTACTATGCACTTAGTGTGGATAGAAAGAAATGTTGAGCAGTTAATCAGTGGGTTCTGTCCATCATATATGGTGAACAGGGTGTGGGGAAGGCAGGGGAAGAGGGTACCCTACAAGGTAAAGGGTGTAATCATGTAAATGACAGACGACAACAGAAACGTACAGGCAGAAGGCAGAGGAAGGCAGCACCTTAAAGACTAACTTGTTCAGAAAGGCATACACTTTAATAGGCAACAGCTTACTTCATCAGTGTATTTCACAGCAACTGGCAAAGTAGGCTGTCACTTACGAAAGCTTAAGCCGTTCTGAACAAGTTAGTCTTTGAAGGGTACCACCTTCTGACTGACGTTAGATTAACACAGCTAACTACCTCTCTCAAAAGCATATGGAAGAAGAATTAATTAAGATTGCATGAGCAACGTTAATAGTTTAATTTTTGTTTGACTTTGCAACCATAACAACGTTTTAATGGTGATTTGTTGTATGTGTCTTTCTCTTCAGATCACATAAATCTTTCCAGTTAAAGAGTACCAGATTACTGTCTCCTAAACTCATACAACTCTCCCATTTTTAAGTGATAATATTCTTACAGCTCATTGTACTGAGAATTGAGCCTCCTTTCTCCTACGCGAAATCTCTCTGTCCAGCTCTTCCTTCATTATAGTTATTTTGCACACATACACGTGCGCATGCACACACACGTGCGCACGCACTCGCACACACACAGTAACATGGCTAGTGTGTACTGCATTCATAATGTAAATACTACCTACTTGGTTTCAAGTTGTGTATCTAGATTTACATTTCTTCTATACAGTACACACAGTACCACATTCAAGGATATGCATCAAAAGAATAATATACAAAAATGTCTGGCACACTGAAAAAGCAAGTAGATCACTTTCAAAAGCTATTCATTATAATCTTAAGCGCTTATTTAAGCATCAAACTATATAAAAAAACATTAACAGTTGCCATTAAAAGTCATCATGGTTCCTTTGAATTATGGAGTCGACAGTCCTGGCTCCATAATCAAAGTTGAGCTGAGTTTTGCACTCACACAGAGTAGTAATATTTCCAATACTACGATGTGGTAACCGGTGGTAAAAGAGACCTTTTAAATAGCAACTACTCTGTAACTGGGGCTGATGTGTTTACTTCAGACTTTAGATATTTAGAGTGATAACTTACTTCAGACATGACAGACAATCTGGAGACCTCAATGTTGGTACTTTTCAATAATCACTCAGCCATGCTACTGTCTTACATTTTTATGATGAAAGTTCAATGTACCAGCTTCAAAATCTTTCCTACACGATCCATCTTTGGCACTTTTTTCACCTGTATGAATCCTCAAAAGGCATTCAAGAAATGGTATGGTTTTGAGGGTCTGTACATTATTTTAATCAGCTTCTTTTTCTTTTTTCACATTTGTATATAGGACAGGAAGAAAATTGGAAGATGTAGAATATGCAGAATAGTTTTAATAAACAGTTTTACATACAGTACCTTACATATAGAACAGTGTGTTTGCAAATTTAAATAATTTTTGAATGTACAGTGGCTTGTACTCTTATCAAAAAGGTAAATTCAAGTTTACTGTCTATCGGTTCTAAAATGCGTTTTATACAGATAAGTAGAACTGATAAACAGCTGAGGCATAAAATGTTCAAGTATCTTAATGTCATTAGTTAAATAGCCTCCTTTTAACAGTTGTATTTTACAAATTTCAAAACCTGTACATACATTATTTTCAATTTTAGAAACTGCTTGTTAAAAGGTAACATTTCATGTTAACCACCAGTCTTTAGTCTATTGTAATAAAACTAGACATGTGTAGATAAATAGGTATGTAGTATGTACATAGGTATATGTGTGTATATGCACATATACATGCACATACATGTAAATGTAAGCACTGGGTGCAGCGGCAACTCATGTGAGCACAGGCACAGAGAAAGTCCTTGGCTCAAAATCCAGCAAGAGCTAACAGAGCATCTAGGTTGCCTTTGGTTTCATGATGCTTTTTTCATTTATAACTGAAGCTAAAAGTTTTATAAAAACATCTCAGATAAAGTCTCTTTGTGATATTTAGTGGTTTAGTTATTCAGAGCCACGCAGAGTTTTTGCTGCTCTTGTCATTATTCCTCATCCCAGCTGAGGTTGGTAAAATTTCAGAGGGCTAACACCAAACAGAGCTACCCAGGACACAAATTGTATTTTGAATCCTGAATACTGCCAGAAAACATAAAAAAATATAAGCTAGATACAATTTTGGATGGATTGCTGGCACCATATAGGACTTTCAAATAAAATAAAAGAAGAGAAAACCCCACAAAACAACCCTTCATGTATCTTCATTATATTCAAACTCTCATCTCAGTGGTTTTAATATTATTTGGCACATCTGACCACTATTTGCCACTTACATTTTAAAAGAAGCCTATGGGTGCTGTAATGAGGATTCCATTTAAAAATACTTATATAAGACCATCACCACAAATACTTTCTTTTCCAAAAGAAGCTAGTGTTTTCATTTTCCTGAACATTCATTAGACAAGGAAGTAAGCCTGGACTACAAAAAATAAGTTCTCTGACTATGACTTGATTTTGATAGATGGATCGATTATATAAGGGATACAGAGCTCCATGTTTGTATTTTGCTAGCAACATAACAGGAAATCTTCAGAAATTCATAGTTTTTCCACCCAACTTAGTTTTATGGGAGCTGACACTTGTGAATTTGGACCTTTCTGCTATACATTATAGCACTTTTCTTTGTAGAGATTTCTTGAACCTTCTCGTATAACCACAAAAATCTGTCATTAACCTGCCTAGTCTTTCATAGCATGTAGGTCTATGCTTGATATACTGTAATTTGCTTGGACATAGAAAATTATCTTCACTATCAATATTCTTACTTCAGATTTCATCTCCCCTCTCCAGAGCTTTAGGTTAATAATATAAATCGGCACAGAAACAGATAAATGTTCAGCTTTTTCCTGTCCTTCTGTCAGTCTGGTGGCTAATACACAAATTCATTGTAGAGAGCCTATTTTTATTCCTTTATTCTTCCTCCTGTCATACAGAGCAGAGTGTAGCTATCTCCTGTACTTTCCCCATGTCAGTTAAGAGCTGTTTGATACGTCGCTTGAGCTGAGGCAGTCTTGCAAGAGGATCTGGTGGTTCCAGTTCTCCAGTGAAGTCAAGCCAGCTTTCTAAAACTACCAGGAAGAGAAGAATGTAATTAGAAAGCAATCAGTAGGAAAAAAAATGAGTAACTCTCAACAGCTTGGATCTGTAGAAATGTAAGAAGGCCCATACTACAGTGCCACTTAAGTTAATGCCAAGACACTTGGTGAATTCAGCATGTTTAGGATTTGGCCCCAAATTTCCAACCCAAATTTATATGGCTATTGTCTCTCACCTTTACTCCAAGGAAATGAGAGATGCCTTTCAAGACATCAAAACCAACCATACAACTGCTATTGCCAGTGACATATGCACCTCAAACATCCACTACTGAAGATAACACACTAACACAGAGAAGCCTGCTTTAACAACTCAGTATATGCTTACATTATTTAACACATCCTAGGTAGGGATTTTTAGGCTCAAATGGTTCCAAAACTATGAATCCCCTTTTACTGTTGGGTATAGATCAGTACCTAACCCTTGCAAACGGTATCAACTGAGACCTAGATTTAAGACAAGGGAATCCAAAGTTTGTTCAGTTGAGGGTTACTTCAGGATTCAGCTAAGCCTGAAATGAGCATGCTCACAGCCAGCTCATGCATTTCTGCGGCATTCACCCTCTTTTATATCAAAGTGCAGCCTATTAAAGACTCCAATAATTAATTAGGAATCATAAAGTTAATTAAGTGCTCCACAGGAATATGTACTCCTCCAAGCAGGTGACGATGGTCAACCTTATGACCACTGCTAACTGGTTTGATAACTAAAAACCACTAACAAACATAACTGGGGACAAATTAAGACCTTAAACAACATCTTGATATGCTAGACAAGAGGCCCCATGTTCACTGCGTCTTAGGCCCCATCTATATGCTACATTACACTTAAGACACAATTAACTTTAAGTGGTTAAATCATCCCTTAAGCGGTCACCCAGCCACACAATCAATTAATGGCATGTTGAAAAGAGGATACAAAGTTACTCCACAAAATAGCTTTGTAGTTGCCTCCTATCACAGCATTAAATGAACATGTGGTCATGGGCCACTGTGGCTGGGAGCCCCGCCAACTGATTGGAGATCCCAACTGGGAGTATCCACGTGCACACCAGAACCTGGGAGCTGATAGGGCTCCCAGCTGCAGAGGGGCCCCATGTACCCAAGCCTGGGAGGCTGCAACTGCTGCAAACCTTTTTCTTTTTTCTAGAAATACAGGCAATGCACATGCACTCAGACTTGCCATGTTTCTGCTACCAGTGCTAATACTATCTTGTATTAGACAAGAAATAATTAAATAGACTTAATTAAACTACCCTGTGTTTTAACTTCATCACTTGTGAAACAAGTCTCTAGAAAAATATTCCTCTACTGTAATATTTAGTCCTACTGTACCATTTTAATGCTGCTTTCAAACCAACGGGCAGTAAATCATATACACAGATAAGATAGAACCATATCTTCTCTTTACTACTTTCAAATACCACTAAACCAACATTACCAGCTTTACCTGATAAGATTTCATAGATTTCATAGACATCAGGGCTGGAAGGGACCTCGGGAGATCATCGAGACCAGCCCCCTGCCCAAAGGGCAGGAAGTCAGCTGGGGTCA
>NW_017728886.1:258208346-258216582 GCF_001723895.1 Crocodylus porosus | reverse complement strand
AGCCAGTTTCCCAGCCAGCGGATCGTGGTGGAGCCAAGGCCACAACTGGCCAGTTTGGCCAAGAGGTGATCATGGGATACCAGATTAAAAACTTTTTTGAAGTCAAGATAAAGGGAACTGACTCTCAGGTACAGCAAAAAAGCGGAAGCCTGATATTTTGTGTGCTGTGTGATCTTGGACAACTCAGATTAGCCCAAGTTTTCTAAATTCAGTTAACATTGTGCAGAGGTTGTGTGCACTCATTCTCACCAGGTGCCGCAGACATTCAACCTTTTGAAAAAAATCAGGCCATCAGTGTCTAAAAAAGGGCACCCAAAACTACAGGTCCAAATCTGAAATTCTGGGCCTCAATTACTGTTTCAGTTACTTTCCTGACTTGGGGCAATAGAAAAAGTGGCTGAAGTTTGTCTAAAGTTTAATATAAACTCAAGAAAGAAATCATTATGCAATATTTGGATTAGTACAATTACCATCAACTTCTTTTTCAATCAGGTCCATTCTGCTGGTGACTTCATTCTGCACATTCTCTATGTGGGTAAGGAGATTTAGCTGCCATTGAAGATGCGCATCCACTTGTTCTTCTGATCCTTTTTTCTCATTGCAAGCAAATATTGTATTCCCTTCAGCTGAGGTCTTCTTCATAAATGAAAGGAAATAAAGTTAACACCTAATAAAATGCTAATTTTCAAATTTACCATTTGAATCCTGTCTCTGATTTCAATCCTTAGGGCAAATGCCTTGAACCATGTGATTTTAAATCAAACTACTGGCTACTTAATCAAAAAGCCCCATATAATCATAGTATTTAGCTTTTTAAGATAGATTGAAACAAACTGCTAAAAAAATTAGGCTAATCTGGGTTTCAGTAAACCCATGAAAACAAAGCGTGTAAAAAAAAATTTAAAAAAAGAAGCGGGGAGCACAACACTGAACAATTCTTGCATTCTGTTTGATAGGATAGTAGTGGCCCATGTCTCATCACTCTGCTGTATAAACTTCTAGCTCTTTGTTCATCAAGTGCTGATTGTACCAGTGAACTGTTACCAACATAAGCAAACATTTAAGGGTGTTTTGCTCTTGTTGCAGCCAAAGAATGAAATGAAAATACCGTCATGGAATAACAAAGCTGGAACAACATCTAAAATGTCAAAGTTTACTGGTCTACTTCAAATCTGAAATTTTAATAGTGGGCAGATTTAAAACTAAGATTGTATTTCTTCTTCCTACAGATGTAACTTGCTGCTACAAGGATATATCAGTTATATAACATGGCTAACACTTTAAAAAGGGCCAGATAATTAAGACAGGCTGCACAGATGCATTTAAATTATCTGGGAGAATTCCCCCAGGCTTGTTTTCCTGGTAGAAAAACTTATTCAGAGATACTTGAACAGACTTTTGAATGCTCGACCCTTGAAGAGCAAAAAGTTTGCAGTGCTGACCCTGTCAGACAAGAGTGCACACATCTTAGCGTGTTCTTTGGGCTCCCTCAGTCTGCCCAGAGACAGATGGCAGCATCACACAGGGTAACCCTGACTGACCAACCCAGACTTCTCAGAATCACCCTGCGTCTCCATGTGGGATTGTGAAGGGGACATGTTCTGCTTGCTTTCTGGCTGCAGCAGCAAAGTCCAATGAGCGACACACTGTCTCTTGGGAGGAAAGGAAGAGGCAGATGCAAAGCACCCTGGGATGCTGGAGGATCATGCTGTGGCTCATTCTCAAAAGAGAATGAGTACAGTCATTTACTCTCCTGGAAATTATTTAACTTTGGTTGTTCCAGGATTATTTCTCTCCTACAACAGCCATTTTTGCTCTGAGAGAAAAATCCTGAACATCTGTACACTTGCGGTTTCTCCTGGGATAGCAACAAATCTCCCAGGAGAAACTGAATTCTGAACGTGGCCTGTGTGACCAGTGATATGCATAATCATGCACAAAATAAATTAAATGTTTCAGAAAGGATTTTTTTCCCTTAACATGCTTATTTTTCCCTTGCCTGTGACACTACAGAAAATAGCTATGACCAAAGACAGGATATACTTAATTTGACAGCAAAATGGAAAAATAGTTCCTTTGGTCTACAAGACAGGTAATTTTATTTTTATAACTCTATGATCACACATCTACTGCAGCTCGTTGAATATAAGCACACCTTATATTTAATAAACTAAACTCAAAGAAAGTACTATGTTGCTTGTACTGTTGTTAGTCAGATGCCAGAGAAAGGAACAAACAGTACTGGAAATGTGTCATACCTGTTTGAAAAAGCTCTATCTTAAAGATAATACACAATGTTTATTAAAAAAAGGATTCTCTACTATTTTGCTTCTGAAAAAGGCGTGCGGTTTTGGGGGTGTGGGGTTTCTGACAAAGGCAGCATGAAATAACATTATTAGTTTTAATGAAGGATGAGTTCCTCTTCTCTGCTTGATTTTCATAAGCCTCAGATAGAAAATAAAATGTCAAGTTTGGTTTTTCTCTCCTGCTGGAGGATCTGTAGGTTATGCCTTTTAAGATGCATTTTGCTAGCACACATACCTTAACTAAAAGAGTCTGAGGCATAGTGATTAATTGCTGAAGTTCAACAGATTTAAAAATAAACTAAAGCTTAACTTTTA
The DNA here is from genome assembly GCF_001723895.1 of Crocodylus porosus. Taxonomy (NCBI): domain Eukaryota; kingdom Metazoa; phylum Chordata; order Crocodylia; family Crocodylidae; genus Crocodylus; species Crocodylus porosus. The sequence goes on along the minus strand of NW_017728886.1, from coordinate 258,213,961 downwards.
ACTAAAAATTCTTCCTGCTATCGAACAACTTTCTTTTGTTTCTTCAACTCCTGGCGTCATTTCTTTGGATCTCTTGTTTTTCTTTTGTATAGGCCTTTATATATAAACCAAAAAAAGGTTTATATATAAAAGTATAAGCCAAAAAGTATAAACCTCTACTTTCAAGATCCAATGGCACATTCCTGAAAAAATCCGTTTCTAACTTTATAAATTACACACTGCCATAGGTAAATAGCAAACTAAACGTCTGTCTGTCTTGAGAGCCTTACAGGCTATCAAGGCTAGAAAGCGTAAAAGGGAATATAAAATAAAGTGAAAGTCTGTTTTTTTTATATGCGTATGTCATATTAGACCCATTTTTGTATTTTTTTTTTTTTATAATTTATCCTTTATTAATATGCCACAAGAACACAGGTCAGCCTTTGAAAGGTAGTTGCAAAATATGGACTTCGAGGAAAACCATGCCACAGGAGAAGGGAGGATATTCAAGGGATAAGACACCAAAAATTGCATTAATGCTTGATAAAGAAAACTGCAAAAAAGTGGTATGAAAATGCAGAGGCTAAAGTACAAGTTGAGAAGTTAAAATGAGACCAGATCCCAAAATATAGGAAGGGGCAAGCTTAGCTAAAGCTCCAAAAGGCATGAACGCCACGTTTAAGGAGATGCACAGGAACTCAACATTAAACAACAAGATCTGAGCATTGTTTGGAGAGGAATATCAACACGAATCTAAACAACCAGACAGCAGGGGGTTACAGCAGTCTAGAAGTAAGGCTGCTAAGGCATAGACAAGGATTTCTCAAGCAGTGAAAAGGGGCACCTTTAAAAAAGGCAGCTGATCTTGAGTTAGTTCAAACAGTTAAAAAACAGCATCTTAAAGCAACTAACAAAGCTGATCTGAAATGAAACTCAGGATAAATGGAGAGTGGCTCACATAGGAAACAAGGCACAGAGTACAATGAGCTAGACAGAAAGCTGCAATACGAGTACAGAGGAAGGTCTAGGCTGACGTTTGCCAATGAACTGTTTGATAGAGGGATAAAGGAGTATAGCAGAAAGGAAGGATCTACTTGACTCAGCAGGTCCCTCCTCCACATCTAATAAATAAATGTGACAAAAGTCAGTAAAGTGAGTTGAATTTGTCCAAGATACCTTAATTCTGCCCCAAAGTCCAGATAGATTTTTTTTTCATGATTCAGAAAGGCAATTTTTGCTACTTATACAGGTGCATGCACTTCAAACTCCTGCATGAGATCTGTAGCAGTCATTCCATACTAATTTCATTATTTAAGAAGACAGTTACAGCATAATGCTGCCAGTCAATCACATGCGTTTCTACAGTGCACGTTTCTCTCCTTCCCTTGAAGCTCTATAAAGAGTTTTTGTTCCTTTTTCATTAGGAAATCTCTAGCTATTTGAGAGAGCTTGAAAAAATACCATTCTAAATTCCCTTACGTGTTAACAAGCTACTTGAAAACATGTGGCTATGGACAACAAAGGTAACTTTTATATCTAAACATTTCTAAATATATTTATAGTTGTTTTAAATCTTTAAATTCACCATAGCTGGCATTACAACCTAAACCTGTGCCTACTTTGTCATAGAAGTTTTTAATACATCCAACTTCATTTAAAATGGGCGGTTCTGATTTCTTTTGGCTACTTTTAGGATATACACAAGCAGAAAATTCAGAAGTGGGCATTTCTTACAATTTTGAATTTTATTTGAAAGAGAGATTTGAGTTTTATTAAGAGATTATTTAAGAGTGCATAAGAGATGATGCACTAACTCTAAGAATCTTCAGAAATGAATAATGAGTTTTACCTGATCACTCATGCCATCTTCTTTAAAAGAATATTGTAAATAGGTTTTATTCTCTGAACGGAATTCCTGATCTTCCTCAAAACTACTCGTATCCTCATCATCTGAGCTCACATGGTCAGTAACTGCTTTGCAGTCTTGACCAAAATTCTGTGGTTTTTGGTAACTGTGCTCACTTGTAATATATGTTTCTTCCATCTTCTGGGGTAAACTAGGGGGCTCTTTATGGTTTTGACTCTGACACATCCTTTCAGGTGGATTAACAGTATCTGGCAAAGTCACTATTTTTTTCTCCACTCCGAGGGATATCTGCTCTTGCTCTTTTCTCATCCCTGAACAAGCCCAGAGATGAAGGTCAGGGTGATGTTTATTTCTGGAAAGAGGGGAAGAAAGAAGTTAGGATTCAACAATAGCTCATACTACTGTTTCTGTTTCATTACAATTAAAGAAACAATAGAAAAACATTTGGCATCGGTGTTCACTAAAAAACAAATGTTTCATGCAGCACTCTCACAGGCTTCTTATTTCATGGAAAATCCAGTACAACTCCATCATCTTTAATAAAACTTTTAAGATGCAACAAAAACACCAATGATCCCAAAAAAATCTGATCCTGTTGGTGCCGGGCCCACAGCTCTCACTGAAGTTGAGGATATGGACTTATCTTGCAAATTGCACACTGAAAACATAATTAGGAAATGTGATCAAAAAGAAGGTTCGCCAGTCAGGCCACTGAAAAGACTAAATTAATTAGTAATATAATACTCACAATAGATTATTGAAAGCCATGAAGACTACTGTTTAAAAGTACAGGATAGAAGAGTTAGAGTCTACTCCATACTTACTACAGAGTATACAGCAAGTAACACAACTCTACAATGTGCTGTGGCAAGTATCACAACCAATCCATGACTCGGTGCTCCTTCTGTAAATTTGGAATGGTAATTTGCAGCCTCACAGGGCATTAAATTATAATGGTTTGTTAGTGCTTTGCAACCCCAGGTGGAAGAGACCGCAAAATGGCAAAATTTAGAACTACTGAAGCTTGCTTTTAAACTAGATTTAGCAGATACAGACATGTAAGCTTCTCATCCAAAAAGTCTGTAATCTCTTCATAATATTTTTCCTTTGCATGAATACTGATCAACACCAATCAATAGCAGGAACACAAACACAGTTTAGTGCTTAATGGAAGAAAGAGTTTATTTAATTCCTATTTACCAACAATTTTTGTACATCTTAGTCAAAAAAGACAAGCAATCGACTTTTCTGCATTGAGATGTTCAAGAGAAACCTGGCATCTGCCCTGTAATGCTGTGCTACATCATTCTCAAGAGCACAATGGTTAAATATGTGTTGACTACCAGGTCTATAATATAACCTACATTTAAAATGTCTGGCAGAACTCATGTCCACCTCTCAAAAGGTACAAAGATGAGGAATACGAGACCACACTTACTTGAGTATCCCAATCTGCAGCTGCAAGCCATGTAATATTTCAGTTACTCCATACACATCAGCCAACAGGTGATGCGTTGACACAATCTTTTTGGCATTTAGGTGACAGTAGTTTTCTTTCAAAAAAGATAATCCACACATATGCCCATTGTTTAACCAGTCCTTATCATAAAGATATTTGGCACTCCATCTCTGACCTATGAGGGAAGCAAGCAGAAGGCATTTTTTTAAAGTGACCGCAACTTTCAAAGGTGTTATGCTGAAAATATTGGCACTCCCGAGTACTTTAAAATTCTGTTACAGTGAGGTCCAAATCAATTCATTTCATTCTGTAAGATGACTAAGATACTTTACTTTATTAAATAAAGGCAAACATCAACAAATACCAGTAGGAACACATTTTTCCCAGAACCATCACTCCCTCTTGGTCCTTACAATCCTTCTGCTCAATTGGAGTCACAAAACACCTCTAGAAGACAGGCCTGGGAACAGTAATTAATAATTAATGGATAGTAAAAAAGCTGGTCTTAATGTAATCCACTAGCTACCTCAGGTGTCTGTACACAAATGCACAGAGCCTGAGAAACAAGCAGGAAGAATTGAAAGTCCTTGTGGTCACAGACCTATGATATAATTGGAATAACAGAGCCTTGGTGGGAGCTCGCATGACTAGAGCACTATCATGGGTGAGTATAAGCTGTTCAGGAAGGACAGGCAGAGGAAAAGAAAAGGAGTGTGCTTTATATTAAAGACTAGTGTGATGGCTCAGAGCTCCAGTATGAAACTGGAGACAGGCCTGTTGAGTCTCTGGATTAGGGTCAGTGGGGAGAGCAACAAGGGTGTTGTTCTGGTGGGTGTATGTTACAGACCACCAGACCAAGGCAATGAGGTGGATGAGGCTTTCAGCAAACAGCGAGTGAAAGTTTCCTGATCACAGGCCTTGATTTCCATGGGGGACTCCAATCATCCTGGCATCTGCTGGGGGGTCAATACAACAGTGTGCAGGCAATCCAAGAAGTTTCAGGAGAGTGTTGGGGACAGCTCCTGGTGCTGGTGTGGAAAGACAAATTAGGGGCCTTGCTCTTCTTGACCTGCTGCTCACAAACGGAAGAACTGGTGGGAAATGTAGTAGTAGATGGCCACCTGGGCAACAGTGACCATGAGATGATTGAGTTCAGGATCCTGAGGAAAGGTAGGAAAGAGAGGAGCAAAGTAAGGACCCTAGATTTCAGAAAAGCAGACTCTGACTCACTCAGGGAACTGATGGACAGGATCCCCTGGGAAGCCAGTATGAGGACGAAAGGAGTCCAGGAGAGCTAGCGGTATTTTACAGAAACCTTACTGAAGGTACAAAAACGAGCCATCTCTATGTGCAGGAAGACGAGCAAGTACAGCAGAAGACCAGATGGGTTTAGCAGGGAACTCTTCAGTGAGCTACAACAGAAAACAAGAAAGCTAACAAGAAGCAGAAACTTGGACAAACAACTAGGAAGGTGTACAAGTACTGCTCAGGCACGCAGAGAGGAAGTCAGGAAGGCCAAAGTGCAACTGGAATTGCAGCTAGCAAGGGATGTGAAGGGTAATAACAAGGGTTTCTACAAGCCTGTCAGCAAAAAGACATAGATTAAGGAAAGTTTGGGTCTCCTACTGAATGGAGGCAGCAACCTAGTGACAGATGATGCGGGAAAGGCTCAAGCACTCAATGCCTTTTTCATCTCATTCTCCACGAGCAAGGGCAGTTCTCATGCTACTGCACCTGGCAGCAGTTTGGGAAGGAGGTAAGCAGCCAACAGTGGTGAAAGAACAGGTTAGAGACTGTTTAGAAATGCTGGAGGTGTACAAGTTTATGGGGCCAGACATGATGCACCCAAGGGTGATGAGAAAGTTGGCCATTATGACTTTTGCTACAGGACAGGGAGATCCCCTTCGCTCCATAAATGCTGACCTGATGAAGGAACATCTTGAGAAGCTGGATAACTTCAAGTCAGCCGGCCCTGACAATCTACACCCCAGGGTACTCATGGAACTAGCGAGCGCAGCCCCTGGCACAGATCTTTGAAAACTCCTGGCGCTCTGGTGTAGTACCCGAAGACTGGAAGAAGGTCAATGTGGTGCCTATCTTCAAGAAAGGGACGGAAGTGGATCAGGCTAACTATAGGCCCATCAGCCTGACTTCTATCCTAGGGAAGGTCTAAGAAAAGTTTATTAAAGAGGGCATCCTTAATGGATTGGCTGACACCAACATCCTAAGGGATAGCCAGCATGGGTTTGTTGCGGGTAGGTCTTGCTTGACCAATCTCATTTCCTTCTATGACCAGGTGACCTATCACCT
>NW_017728886.1:258142424-258207334 GCF_001723895.1 Crocodylus porosus | reverse complement strand
GGATGACGAGGTCGAACCGTCAAACTACTGCGAAACTGTTCCAGGCTGGACATTAGGAAGAATTTCTTTACTGTCCGAGTCCCCAAGGTCTGGAACAGCCTGCCATCGGAGGTGGTTCAAGCACCTACATTGAACACCTTCAAGAGGAAATTGAATGCTTATCTTGCTGGGATCCTATGACCCCAGCTGACTTCCTGCCCTGTGGGCGGGGGGCTGGACTCAATGTTCTTCTGAGGTCCCTTCCAGCCCAAATGTCTATGAATCTATGACTGCAGAGCCGGTGGCCATTACTTTTGAAAACCTGTGACAATTCAGAGAGGTCCCAGATGATTGGAAAAGGGCAAATATACTGCCCATCTTTAAGAAAGGGAAGAAGGAAGATTCAGGGAACTACAGAAATGTCAGCCTCACCTGAGGTCCAGGAAAAATCATGGAGTAGGTCCTCAAGGAATCCATTTCTAAGCATGTGGAGGAGGAGAAAGTGATCAGGAACAGTCAGCATGGATTTACCAAAGGCAAATCATACCTGACCAACTCGACTTCCTTCTAGGATGAGATAACCGGCTCTGTGGATGTGGGAAGAGTAGTAGATGTGTTACACCTTGACTTTAGCAAGAGTTTTGATATGGTCTCCCACAAGATTCTTGCAAGAAAGATACAGAAGTACATCTGGGATAAATGGACTGTAAGGTGGACAGAAAACTGGCTGTAGCATCAGGTTCAGAGGGTAGTAATCAATGGCTTGATATCTAGCTGACAACTGGTATCAATCTGAATGTCTCAGAGGTTGGTCCTAAGACCAGTTTTGTTCAGTATCTTCATCAACGACCTGGAAGATGGGATGGAGTGCACCCTCAGTATGCTGACACTAAGCTGGGTGGAGTTGTAGATATGTTGGAGGGTAAGGCTAGGATTCAGAGAGACTCCGAGATGTTGGAGGATTGGACCAAAGGAAATCTCACGAGGACAAATGCAAAATCCTGCTCGTAGGATGGAACTATCCCATACACAAGCTGAGGACCAGCTGGCTGGGCAGCAGCTCTGCAGAAAAGGACCTGGGGACTAGTGGACAAGAAGCTGAATATGAGCCAACAGCGTACCCTTGCTGCTATGAAAACTAACAGCATACTGGGCTGCTTTAATAGGAGCACTACCAGAAGATTAAAGGAAGTGATTCTTCTCCTCTATACAGCACTGGTAAGGACAGATCTGGAGTACTGTGACTAGTTTTGGGTCCCCCCCTGACTACAGAAAGGATGTAGACAGATTGGAAAGAGTCCAGCAGAAGGCAAGGAAAATGATTAGGGGGCTGAGGCACGTGACTTCTGAGAGGCTAGGGGAACTGGGTGCAGAGAGAAGAAGACTGAGTGGGGGGGACTGTGGAATCTCCATCCTTGAAGGTTTTTAAGGCCTGACTAGACTAAGTTTTGGCTGGGATTAAATAATTGGAGATACTCCTGCTTTGAACAGAGGGTTGGACTAAATGAACTCCTGAGGTTGCTTTCCAACCCTAATTTTCTATGATTATCAGATCAGCTTTGCTCTGTGGCTGTAGGGGACAAAACTAGGAACAATGAGCTCAAGTTGCAGCAGGGCAAATTTAGACTGGAGATTAGGAGGAACCTTCTGACTCTGACAGCGGTCAAGCATTGGAACATACTACCTAGAGAGAGACTGTTTTTAATCTCCACCCTTGGAAACTTTCAAATGCAAGTTAGACAGACATTTTGCTGGGATGGTTTAGTCTGAAATGATCCTGCTTTGAGAAGGGGCTGGATTAGATGACCTCATGATACCCTTTTTCCTCAGGACAGCCCATATCCTAGTGGTTATAACCAGGACACTTAAGTCCAAAGTCTCTGCTCTAAACTGCCAGTTGAGTGACTTGAACCTGTGTTTCCTACATCCCATGCAAGTGGCCTAGCCACTGGACTTGGAGCTATTCTTGGTTAATGGTTTCTCTTGGGCTTTGATCAAAAATTGCACCCTGTTCCTAAGAAGTCTTCCCAGAACCAGTTTCAGTGAAACCCATTCGATTCTGTGGCAACTACACAGAAATGCCAATGTACCAAACCCAGGAACACATTTAATTAAATTCCCAACTAGTTCTATTCCGTATTTTTTTTGTAAACTGGGTCACTTATTTACACATTATAGATTTAGTTACTCAACTTCATAAATCAAATCTGTAAACTCTGTCCTAGTTTCACTATTCTCTTTACAAGGATGAACTGGTTAGATACATCTCTAATATCAGTTTTTAGAAGATTTAGAATAGTTCTTTCCAACCACAAACAGTTCTATTTCAAAAGAAATACAGTAAATAACAGTACCATGAGGTTACTCGTATTACCTACTGATTTCTAGATCATGTGTGTTACAATTCTAATTTCAAGTTCATCAGACCCAGCCCAGAATCTAAAATTTAAGGTATGTTATTTCTGGTGCATACAAAAACACTTAAAAGTCTAATTCTAAAGGATAAATTCTGCCGTATGTTACACAGTGCATCTAGGAGGTTGTAGCAAAGCAAAATATTTAACCCAATTTACTTACCTCATAATTTTGTTGATGCACAACTAAGAACAGAATCCAAATCACTTGCCTATATTGTTGTACCTTCAAAACTGCTAACATGGCTTGCAAGATCCCATTTTATCAAGTAATTAAGAAGGCATGACTCCAAATAGATGTAGGAAAGTGAACTGCAAGGTGATATTGTTTACATACAGTAGTCATTTTTCAGACTAGAATGTCACTTGCTGGGAATTAATTTTTCAATAAAAAATATGTACCTCTTGAAAAATCTAAAGAACCACAAATTAACAATTTGAAGAAATTAAAAACCCCCCCAATATTAGGAAACTAAAAGTTACCATTCAGAACCACATCTAGGAAGGAGACAAAAGGACTCAACCATAAAAAACATAACGCATGACTCAAAACAGATTAAATACTACTGAAAATTTGGGTCCGATTATGGGACTGTATACCTTTGCTAAAATCAATAGTAAAGATAAAGTATTAACAATTTTTGTATGAAAGCGACGTATTCATACCTGGTGGGTTTCTGCAGATGTAACAGATGTACTGCTCTGGGATGCTGTCTTCGAACAATCCCATACAGATACTGTGTTGCCAGCACAAGCATTCTTCACACTATCATCCAAAACCAAGATAATTCATAATGTGTCAATCAGTTCTATTTCTTGTTTCTATAAAATGCAAGGAATAGCACCTTTTCTTTAACAACTGGCTTAAATTAGGGCAGTGTTCCCTGAACTGTGGGCCACTGATCACACTGGGCCCCATGTACCTTTATAAAAGTTTTCCATTAAATATTGGAGGACATGAGTTTGTGGTAGAAAGAGGTCAGGTGGTCCAAAAAGCTTCAGATGCATGAGACAGGGTATCATATTCATGCAACTTAAATACGATGTAGCAAAATCAACCCCAAAATAGCTAATCTTTAGTTTTGAAAGCGACTGCCCTGTCCTAAATTCCAGTCTGGTGAACAATTTAAATGCCCAGCAATTTAATAGATAAATACTTAGCATTTAAGCCTAACAATGGTATTGGAAAGTGGTAAAGGAGAAAGATCAAGTAAGGTATGGCAACATAAGAATGAAAAGAAAAATACACTTTTAAAAAGCACCTCTACTATGCTCTAGAAAGACTTGTTTTAATACTAAGCCATAGTAAGGCTAAATGAAAAAGAAAAAGCAAGCAATTGTTGAAAGAAAAATGACATGAAGAGAGGAAAACCAAGATGAAAGGGATATAACAGCCTAAGAACAGGAGACTGGTTAAGCTGCACTGTGACAAGGTACAAGAAGGAAATATGAATTCAGAAAATCATAACAAATAAAATACGATGTAATAATGGTGCTGGGTTTCTGGTTGTAGCCACGTTGGTCTAAGGACACAGGCAGACACAGTTCTTTAGGCAGATGTGATATCTTTTATTAGGCCAACTGAGTAGTTACAACAAAGTTCTTAGCAAGCTTTTGGGCCCAATCTCCCTTCGTCAGGCAAAGGGAGTCTCTGCTGGTCGGAGACTCCAAGGAATGAGAGAAACTAAAAGTGTGGCAGGATGTCAGTGAAAATGTAAACAGGTAGAGAGAAGAGGCAGTCTGTGAAAAAGCGAATAGCTGGAGATCAGGAAAGCAAGAATGGGAGAAGCTAAATGTATGACAGGATGTCTTCCCCCTCACCCCGCTTTACTTTTTGTTTTCCTACTTCTACCCTTTTATATTTTTACTGACATCCTCCAACTATTCCCTTTTTCACAGACTGCCTCTTTTTCACATTGTATTTTATCTCTGTTGTCTCCCTCTGACCTTCCCCCCCTGCTCACTTCCCCCTCCCTTCCCCGCTTTTCTTTTTGTCTTGTTTATCTCTACCCATTTACATTTTCACTGACATCCTGCCATACTTGTAGCTTCTCTCCTTGGAGTCTCAGACCAGCAGACTCCCTATGCCTGATGAAGGGTGACTGCACCCAAAAGCTTACTAAGAACTTCCTTCCAACTACTCAGTTGGTCTAATAAAAGATATCACACCTACCCAAAGAACCTTGCCTGCTGATGCAATAATGGGGAACTTCTCAAAAGAAGAGAGCAGTGTAATCAAATTCAGTATTTAACGGTCAAACAAGATAGCTGACAATATGGAGGCATTCAGCTCAAGTATGATCATTCAAATCCATCCCAAAATTCAGGCATAATCGCAAACTGCTGAGATCTGTACCAACATTATAAATTTAAGAACCGATCAGCTCAAGCTTGTACACCTCCATAACAGCCCTACAGTCACTCTCCTCATTGTCTCCATAGCTACACCTGCTACATTAACTATTTTTGTTCTGAGACCTAGCGGTGTAGCAACATAGCTATGTGTCTGGAGCGCAGGGCCAGCAGTGACTTCCAGTTGCCGCCAGGCTGTCAGCACACTCACACAGCTACCAGAAACATCTGTTTTTTTCACCCCCTTCCCTCCTCATCCCCAGGCTGGCACCTGGGTACAGTTGTTCCAGTCATCCACTCTAGTTACACCACTATTGACACCCATTTTTGACTATGTAATGCATCTAAAATGCTACAGTCAAAACCAATCTCCCTCTTCTGTCTCTAATATCTACCCTTCTTTTCAGGGTCTTTCAATGACTCGCCATCGCTTTTAATATTACGATTCAGTCTTATTCTCCCAAGGCCCTACATTACTTAGCTCTTGCCTACTTTTCCAGCTTGGTCTCTTCTTGCACCCCCATCACACATTGCCAATCCAACAATGCCAGCTCGGGAACCAGGTCTGAGTCCTTCTCATGGAGTGATTTTCAATGCTGCCCCTCTTCATGCCTGAAATACTCTCCTAGAATTTATTACTAAACCACCAACCCCCTTGCCTCATTCAGAACAACCAAATGAAGTTAGCTGTACTCAACAGACTGTTAACTTCACAAAGATCTGTTAGGTTTGTGATCTTTATTTATGTAATAATCCCTTTCTCAGTTGTTCTTCACTGTTTATGTCTCACATAAATACTGGATAAGTACAGTAAGTCAGCAACTTTAATTAATTATCTGTGGTGAAGTGCTTAACATAGTTTCTAGAGTACTGCAAAAAAAATAATCATTAGTAGAAGCCATCTGTTATTTGTCCAATGGATTATCAGCTGCAATTTTTGACAGTGTGGTATGCACAGGACTTGCTACAATCTGCAAAAAATTGTTCAGAAAATGGTAGTTCCTCTTATGTTTCCATTTGCCACATCACAGCAAAACTTAAAAATGTAAACATTCCCTAAGAATAACTGCAACTGTTTAGGGTACCCCTGGGAAGTAATATGCTGGAGAAACAGTGCCTGTAAGACAAGTCTCTCCATAAAGATATGAGCTACACTATGAAAGTCTGAAAATGTGGGTCTTCATGAAACAAGTCCTGTTTTCCAGAGGCTATCCACTCACATTGGGAATATTTGACCTGAATTGAGAGAGAAACCATTTCATGACCTAGAAATGGTCCTCTGGATCAGAGTGGAGGTAGTCTAAATCCAGCTCGAGTAAGCACAGCAGTCTCTACAACTGCCACTGCTGTTGTCACTCTTAGAAGTGGAAAGAACAGAACAGGGATAAAAACTGTGCTGACATCAACCCAGAGAGGTAGTTCTGCACAGAAAGGACAGGCTATGCAGGAAGCCTTCACTGCTAACATCCATTTCTGACCTTTTCTTTAGATAATGTCAGTCTCCAACAACGTCAGAAGAGCACTTAAGCTCAAAATTTACAGAAAAGCATGCAGAAAAAGTCTTTTACCTGAATCATAAAGCCATTCTCCTCATCCATTTCACAGATACATCTAACTATTTCATTGAGGGCATCATCTTCATCCTGAGACTCTTCAAAATTGGTTGAATCAAAGTCCTGATTGTATTCATCGCCACTCAGTAACAAGCTCTCTGTGGATGAGTCATCCAAGAACTCCACATCTGAGAGGTCTAGAAAAAACAGATGTATATGAAATGGTATGTATACAAAGATAAAATATTTTATAAACATACTACTGCATTTTTAGGTGACCTCAGCTGAATACATAGCAATGAAAGGCAGCCACTTCAGAGGTAAAGAGACAGTATCCAACCAGAGCTCAGCACGACACAGAACAGCATCAGGAAGGTGTGCATATGTTTAATTTGGCATGTAGGCATTTGTGTTATTTTAGACAATGCAGCTATAAAAAGTTATCCAGCAACTGGAATTCATTGAGATGAGCTGTTCAGTCATACACTCTTACAAGTCAAGAGGCTCAGGCTGTGCTCATCCATGTATGAGAATATGTTTGCGGATAACTACTTGAAGGAGAAACTCAGTTTCATATTTTGATACCACAAGTAGAATTGTTTGGCTTGAATTTCTCTTGCTATTCATCTTTTTTTGTTTGTTTGTTTTTTTGTTGTTTTTTTTTAAAGAAATGTATGTTTTTAAACCAAGAATTTCATACAGTTCAGCAAACCTACTTTCTCCACTAAGGTCAACAGACAGAATAGCTCTTGGATACTGGTATGCAATGTTCTTCTCTGTAAACATGCTGCGCAAAGTCAGAGAACTCCCAGAAGAACGGGTGAGCGGGGAGGAGCACCTTTCCAAAAACTCAATAGAACTATCTTCGTAATCCGAGTAATCTGCAAAATTAAGGCCAACAATAGTTATTAGAGGTAAGAGTAGTCAGGAAAAAAGTTTATTTGCAAGGGTCACAAAGGCTGTTAATGAACATTTAGCAAAATTATAACATTGTGTGTAAAAATAAAGAAAGTGGGTTTGCCTTGGATATTAAGTGGATCTGTGGCATATAAACCTGACACTGCCTGAGTTTCTTCCACCTATGTTTACTGAGTAAAATGTTAAAAACATGCTGATTTTGAAGTTAAGTATCTGAGATAGTTAAGGTAGTACATGAAATGTCAACCACGTCTCCTTATGTACGTGTCAAAAGCAGAGCAAGGTTGCACCTTAACAACTACCTGTATGTATGTAGTGTAATAAAGCTCTATTTTCTCAGTTCATACGGTATACATCTCAGACATATGTAACATACACCATGAAAAATATCTTTAAGAATATAAAAAAAAAAAATCATATTTTTTTAGTAATCAGAATCCGCCAGTTTGTTGATAGTCTTTCTGTACCTCTCCCCATTTCTATGAATGTTTTCACTGACTGTCTTTTTGCCTCTTTTGCCTCAATATTACCATATTTACCCAAATCCAAGACATAGTCAAATATAAGTTGACCCCCACTAATGAGATTCTATACAAGGAAAAATTAGGACCTGCCAATAATGAAATGCCCTATATGAAAAATTATAAACTTTCCCCACTGTGGCAGCGAAAGCACTGGCAAGGCAGCCAGACCTGCACTCCTCACCCCCCCATGCCTTTGCCTGTCCCCCTGCTGCCAGTCTCCTTTGTCACTTGCTGCCCCCAGTGCCTGACCACCTCTGCCACATGACTGTGCCTGCCCCCTGCTCTTCCTTCTGCCTGAGCCCCTGTTATTTGTCCCCCTCCTCCCCCCATGCCTGCTCCCTGCCACCTGCCCCTGCTGCTTACCTTCCACAATGACACTTACTTCAGGGCAGTCAGTGGTGGTGGCCTCCACCCCTGCCCAGCCAGGCAGAAGCAGCAGCAGCGGCAACTCTGGTGGAGCCAGGTTGGGACCAGAGGTAGGTGGAGGGGGGGTGTCTGCATGCATGTGTGGGCACGCACCTCCCAGGCAGTCCCCGCTCCTACTGTGTGATCTCCCCCACATGCTTTCTGCTGTGCACCTCTTCCCCCATTGCACAAGCTATACTGGCCAAGGGCAGGTGGCAGCTCAGCTCTGAGCCTGGAGACAGGGCTGCCACAGCAGCAGACCCCTGCCCAGGCTGGTACTTGGATCTAAGAGGTTCTTCTTTCCCCATGTTGACTGAAAGGGGGCTGGGAGGCCAGAAACCTCATCTTGGATTTGAGCAAATATGGTAATTACAGCATTAACACAACCAATGCCAGGAGCAGCTGAGACCCCAGCTCTAAAAAAGACTGCTGTGACCCTCAGCTGCAGATACAACAGTCTTGTGAAATTATGAGTGAGGCCATCACACACAATCAGATTAAAAATCCCTGGACAGTATTAACTAAGATTACAACTGTCCACAATTATGTGTTTCCCTTCTCCTCTTAAATCTTTTTATTGACTACTCACCTCGATACCAACTGTCTAACTGACCTATCTAATTATTCACCAGTCATACTACTACCCGTAAGTACAGTCTTTGCACAGATGCACATATTTATTCTTTTCTCTGAAAGGCTCCCTTTAACAACAAGGCCCACTGTTAACCCTGCAATTTCTTTCATGGCCCTGACGACTGTGAAACTCAAGCTTATTTTTCACCTCCTTTCTACAAACCACCCCCTCTGTGAGAGCCATGATCTGCAGCGTTATACCACTCACTTTGCCTGTTTCCAAGGACTGTGCACTTAGATTACAGCTTCCATGAGAAATCTTTGTCTGTGTATAATTTTACTGAGGTAAAGCAGCCTGCTCATGCAAGTGTTACAAATAATGATGAAATATATTGCGACCCAAAATAATATTTTAACAGATGAGCAATAGATGAAGTCGGCTGTTCTTTTGGACAAAAAGTAGCATGCTTCCACATAACCGAAGCAAAAAAACCTCACAGCAGTTTCTTCACGTCTAGAATGTCTCAACAACCTTTTTTTTTTTTTTATCTCCTTAAAGTCAGTGTTTCTTACGCAGCACGCAGGAATGTTAAATGAGTATTCTGTGGTAAATAACATACTACTCTTCCAATCTTATCAATCGACTCAGAAATACCTGATAAACTGAAGGCACAGTGTGAGGGGAGGTGAGCAGCCAACAGTAGCAAAAGAACAGGTTAGGACGATTCGGAAAAGCTGGATGTGTATACATTCAACCCAGTCCATGGGGCCAGATGCGATGCACATGAGGGTGCTGAGGGAGACAGCCAATGTGATAGCAAAGCCACTGGCCATCATCTTTGCAAACTCATGGCAAATGGAAGAGGTCCCAGATGATTGGAAAAAGACAAATATCTTGTCCACCTTTAAGGAAGGGAAGAAGGAGGAGGGGGGAACTACAGACCGGTCAGCCTCACCTCAGGCCCAGGAAAAATCATGGAGCAGATCCTCAAAGAATCCATTTATAAGCAGTTGGAGGAGAAGGTGATTAAAAACAGTCAGCATGGATTCACCAAGGGCAAGTCATGTCTTGACCAACCTGATCTCTATGATGAGATGACTGGCTCTGTGGATGTGGGAAGAGCAGTGGATGTGATATACCTTGGCTTTAGCAAGTCTTTTAATATGGTCTCCTACAACATTTTTTCAAGAAAGTGAAGGAAGTATAGCTAAGATGAATGGACTGTAAGGTGGAAAGAAAACCGGCTGGATCATCAGGCTCAGAGGGTAGTAATCAATAGCTTGATGTCTAACTGGCAGCCGGTATCCAGTGGAATGCTCCAGGGGTCAGTCCGGGGACTGGTTTTGTTCAATATCTTCATCAATGACCTGGAAGGTGGCACAGAGTGCACCCTCAGCAAGTTTGCAGATGACACCACGCTGGGGGGGAGCAGTAGACATACTGGAGTGTAGGGCTTTCAGAGAGACATAGACAAATTGGAGCACTGGACCAAAGGTTCAACAAGGACAAGCACAAAGTCCTGCATTTAGGATGAAACAATCCCATGCACCGGTCCAGGCTGGGGGTGACTGGCTGGGCAGCAGCTCTGCAGAAAAGGACCTGGGGGTCACAGTGGAAAAGAAGCTGAATATGAGCCAGCAGTGTGCCCTTGTGGCTAAGAAAGATAACAGCGTACTGGGCTGCATTGGTAGGAGTGTTGCCAACAGATCAAGGGAAGTGATTATTCCCCTCCATTTGGCACCAATGATACCAGATCTGTAGGTCTGTGTCCAGTTTTGGGCCCCCCCACTACAGAAGGGATGTAGACAAATTGGAAAGCCTCCAGCAGAGGGTAACAAAAATGGTGAGGGGGCTTGGGCACATGGCTTCTGAGGAGAAGCTGAGGGAAGTGGGCTTATTTTGTCTGGAGAAGAGAAGACTGAGAGGGGATTTAAGAGCAGCCTTCAACTACCTGAAGTGGTTCCAGAGAGATGGAGCTGGGCTTTTCTCAGCGGTGGCAGATGACAGAACAAGGACCAATGGGCTTAAGTCGCAGCAAGAGAAGTTTAGATTAGAAAAGGAAAAACAACTCTCTCACATGGAGGGTAGCAAAGCACTGGCACAGGCTACCCGAAGAGGTGGCAGAACCCCATCCTTGGAGGTTTTTAAGACCCCAACTAGACAAAGCCTTGGGTGACAGGATATAAATGGGGACATTCCTGCTTTAAGCAGCGGGTTGGGCTAGATGGCCTCCTGAGGTCACTTATAGGCCTAATTTTCTATGATTTTATAAGAGATGGACCAGGGTTTCTGAAGGGACTTTATTCCATACATCAGATGAATATTATGCCATACTGGCTGCATATACAGCACCAGTTGCACATACAGTTCCTGTATATTTTAAAATTTACAAGACACAGTAAAAATTAGCCTTAAAACCAAACTACTGATCTTAAAATTTGCATTGGGCTGCTAAGCACTTGTATTCCCAAATCTGTCTTTTCACATGCATCTCATCATTTTTGTCACACTGGGTTTTCTGTTGCTGTTTTTGTTTAAAGCATGGTTTTTGTTAATACTCTGTAGCTTTTCTATAAAACTCTTCAGAATTCTTTTTTAAATTATGGAAAAATCCTGGAGGTGGTTTGGGGGATACGGCTAATTAGGTGGTTATGACTCTCTGCTTCTGGCCTCTTTCCTAAAGCAACATGAGCAGGGAAGCGATTATATAACTCACTGTGCAATATCTTACCACCTACACGACACACCAGCTAGGTCTACAAGGATTTTTTTTTTTTTTTTATCCAAATGGCAGCACTTCTGGGCACCCACTATTTAATAATATGCCCCTGAATAATTAAAGGAAAAAAAAGGCTTTTCTCCCATAACCCAGAAACAACATTGTAATTTTCAGATAAGCGTTTTAGTAGCTTCTATCATTATTTAAAATTATCCTAACCTGGTAAATAGCTAAGAAAGTTACACAGACCCTAATTTAAATGCAGGGTTCACTGCAATTTTGGTGGGAAATTTTCACCTTGTGGTATTTGTTTCCCCTAAACAATCACTTTAGGGTTCTGAAGTGTGCCTTGTAGAAAGTTTGGGCCAGAAACTGCAATGAAATTAGGAAGTGTTAAGGTTTTAGAACAGCAGTTTTCAACCTGTGCTCTGTAGACCCTGGGGATCCCCAAACTATCTAAGGGGTCCACAAAAGATGACTATGATCAATCAAAAGTATGTGAGTGGCCTCCACTTGAAATTTCCAAAGGGGTCCACACCTCCATTTGAAAAGGGTCTGCAAATGAAAAAAGGTTGAAAGCCACTGTTTTAGAACACTTTCTGAGTTCTCAGTGCTGATATCTCTTTCCTTGTACCTTTTAACTTAACTTATTACTAGGGTTCTCCAGAACTGAGTGGCACAGCAACTTCTTTAATCTTGAAGCATCTCCTGTGTGCCCCCTGGCACTGACTGGCAGAGGGCGGCTGTCACTTGCTGCTTACCACCTGCACCTGATGGCCAAGAGGCAAAAACCACAGCTGCGATTTCAGGCATGGGCAGCAAGCGGTAGGGCCCCTCACCAACCAGCAGTGGGGAGACATGCTGGGGAAACGCCAAAACGAAAGAAGCTGCCACACCACATGTTTCCAGCGCAAATTTCAGAGATCCCTGCCTACTGTTTCTCCACCGTGTCAGGAAGGTTTCCTGAATCACACCAAGTACTTTAATCAGAAATATCATGACTGTGACATTTACTAACATACACTATTTGATAGGCAAGGGATGTCAATCTGACAGGAGTGCTAGAAGGTAAAATAAGGCAAGCTTGCATAGCGTCATAGTTTCTAGGGTCGGAAGGGACCTAAACAGATCATCAAGTTCAACCCCCTGCCCTGGGCAGGAACGAGTGCTGGTATCATAATGCCCCAGCCAGATGTGTATCCAACCTCCTCTTGAAGACCCCCAAGGTAGGGGGGAGCACCACCTCCCTGTGTAGATTATGTATTGTAAAACTATGGTGGGTGCACAGCTGAATGGTAAACGATTCTCGAAGTTTAATCATCAGTGGCTAACTGACAAACAAAAGACGTACCAGTGGAGTAACACAAGGGTCCATCCCAAGTACTACTCAATGTTTTCATCAGTGACATCGATAAAGGAATAAAGAATTTACTTATTCGATATGCAGATACCACCAAGCTGTAAAGGGTTGCAAGCACTATAGAGGATACTACTAAAATTCAAAGTCTCCTTAACAAATTGGAAAAGTGATCTGAAAAGTTGCATTTTAGCAAACAGAAGTATGATAATACACCTAGATAGGAAAAGCAAACTGTGCAAATATAAAATGGGGAACGACTGAGCAAATAGGAACTCTGCAGAAAATGACCTGACAATCATAAAGTAAATACAAGTCAAGAGTGACATTTTGTTGTAAAACATCATAATGGGATGTATAAATAGGGCTGTTGTATGTAAAACCAGTGAAGTAATCTTTCCTTCAAGCTCAAAGCTGGTTAGGCCTTGGCTGAAGTAATGTGTCCTGTCTCACATACCAAATTTTAAGGAAATGTGAACTAACTGGAAACAGTCAAAAGGACAGCAACAAAAATGACCAGCGGTTTAAAAAAGTATGACCTATATTTAGCCTAGAGTGAGAGGAAAGATGATAGTAGCCTTCAAATATGTAAAAGATGAATGTAATAAACAGTTCTCCATGTCCTATTTTCAGGGAACAGGCAGTAATGGACTTAAGCGGAAGGAAGTAAAGATATGCAACACTGCAAATGCAGTAGGCTAGGAAATGGATCTCAACTGATATGAAGGATGTAAGGCTGTTGGTAATAGTCGTGTTGGTCTAAGGACATAGGCAGGCAAGGTCCTTTGGCTAAATGTGATATCTTTTATTAGACCAACTAAATAGTACGAAAAACGTTCTTTGCAAGCTTTCAGGCACAAACACCCTTCTTCAGGCACTGGGAGACTCTGTTGTTAATAGCAGCAGTCTCCCAATGCCTGAAGAAGGGTGTTTGTGCCTGAAAGCATGCAAAGAACTTGCTTCCAACTATTAGTTGGTCTAATAAAAGATAGCACATCTACCCAAAACACCTTGCCCGCCAAGGATGCAAGACTGCACTTATCACAACCAGAGAAAAGGCCACAGAAATAACTGAGGTGCGCAATGAGTTTTAGCTGCCTGGATACAACCGTGTCATACAGGAAAAGAAAAGCAAGATCTAGACACAGAGATTGGTTGGAAAAATAAACGTAGGTTAGCAGCAAGATGCTCAGGAGCACTTGTTTGAAAGCTGAAATGCAGAAGTGGGTAGAAGGAAACTGGAGTGGCGAGCTACATCTTCATTATCGTTGGTTTGAAGATGGTAGTTAAAGTTATATGAACAGAGATGCTCGCCCACAAACACAATGTAAAGGGAAACAGAATTTCCCACATCAAAGTGCCTTTGAAATGTGAATGGTAGAGAGCAAAAGCTTCATTCTGATGATAACTAACACATCAGAACTTGTTTCTGGATGGTACGAGCATTAATAACTAATTGGTACCACAAGGAGCATAGCTGAGCTTTACTTTGTCCTAATGCCATGCATATTATACTCACCGTACTGTTTAGATTTCTTCTTTTTTTTCTTCTTCTTTTTCTGTTTTGATTTATGATCTTTTTCCTTTTTCTCTTTTTTCTCCTTATCCTTTTCCTTCTTTTTACCTGAATTGCAAGCAAACATTTTAAAGTGTTAGCATTACTCTAGACTTGCTTTCTTCTAGTTATCTTAAAAGCGACATTTAAATTTTAAATCAGCTGTTCCAGTCACTTGCCCAAAGTAGAATGATTCAATTAATTTGTTCAATTCCATGACTACAGCCCTACTGATTAAATGACTGTCAGATAGCACAGAAGGTCCTCCCATACTGATTAAATGACTGTCAGATAGCACAGAAGGTCCTCCCATATCTGTGATACCTGTTTTAACTTCAAGGTATTAGTGAGAATCTTTCTGTAAGACTGACATAATTCAGTTTCTCTTACTATCAGGAAATCAGCTGTATCCCAGATCTTGACAAGTATCACCGGATACCCTGAGCAGACAGACATGACCTCATATGAGCAAAAAGACCCAGTTTTAGTAAAATATAAGTTCTGTCTGTCTGTCGATATCTACCAATATATAGTACAGATAGACAGATATCAGTACTTGATATCAACTTGTGTGTGAAAAACAGAATATTCAACTCTAATTATTTTCTAGTGTTTGCAAATGCTTTAAAAAGAGGAAAACTCTCGATGGGACTATTCCCTTTCTTGATGGGCTATTCTTCCGATCCCATTTACAAGATTACATTCTCAAAACAAAGCATAGTCGGTGATCTAGTACGGACCTTTTAACAACAAACAACTGAAATTGCTACAGCCAGCATCAGTTCCTACAAAACAGCTTGTTCCTCGTATAAAAGTGTATAGCTTCTGAATACGACTGAAATAACACCCCTGAATGATTATTTTCTGCATTATTTTGTCTATATTACCATGTGATCTTCACTTTGAAAGAATCAATCTGCCTCTCCTGCTTACTCTCCACACCAGCACTAATCAACAGCATGAGACCTCCACAGTTATTTCCAAAGCAAGCAGTTGTGAGGTAAAAAGAGAGCACTTACTTAAAAAAAAAAAAAAAAAAAAAAAAAAACCCTTTAGGATCGACTAAAGAAATGTTTCTGTGTGTATTTCCCTTGCCACAGAATAAGAGACACAAATAATACTTCAATAAGATAGCTGTGTATGTTTTTATTCTCTCTTCCTTTTGCAGGTTGCTGATGTAGCAGGCTGTCTGTCACTCAATTTTTATTTCCCCTGGGACAAACTTGTCCCCACAGAAAACAACATCAATAATCAAACAAATACACAACACAGAGGGAACTCAAAACCTGCGGTCCTTCCCCAGACCTGGAGAGGGCAACCTCCTCAGCACTGCAGCCTTCCCTCTCTCCTCAGCTCCCCTACCTGGGAGCTTTTAAATTTCCTTTGAGCCAGGCAATCATCCCTGTTAACTGGCCCCATGCCCCTGAGCATGCAAACAATTACTCATTAACCAGTCCCCCCACCAGCATGCACACAGTTACTGAGCTATTAAAAGAGACAGGGGTGAACTTGTGTAAAAAGTCTAAGCCTGCAGGTGGAGGAAGAAAGAGCCCTGGTAGATTAATCCCCATCTAACCACTGACTATTCCTGTGATATCTGGACAGTGGAAGATTCAATGGTTCTGAAAGTTTTTATACTCAAGACACCCCTAGGAAAATGCCAGCTCTTAATTTTTACTTGATTTCTGACTCTGGAAAAACTCCAGTATTGCAAAGAACTCAGAAAGCCCCACAATAGGAGAGAAATACTTTTGACACCAGGGATTCCTATCCAAAATCTCTGACCACGTCTACCCATGGCATGGACATTTGGTTTCATGAGGACAACTAGCGGCAGCACACCTTGCACCGCTGCTAGCTGTCTCAGGGGAATGCCCAGGCCACACACCCTCTGGGGCATAGCAAGTTACCCTGGGATGGGGCAGCAGAAGGTGGGGCCAGCAGTGTGCTCGTGCCAGCAGCCTTACTAGGGGTCCTGGGGACCTTCCAGGGCTGCAGTACCAGTGAGTCTGCTGCGCAGAGCCTGGTCAGCAGCCGCAGCACAGCTCCAGGCAACCCGGCTCTGCTTCTGAGCCATGTGCACTGCCTGTGCATGCGCCACTCCACATTTATTCTCTGCAGGTTTTTTTGACCCCTGGATATCCAGACATGTCTGCAGTGCCACATACCACACAGCTATGCTCATCTTGACATGGCCTCTGAGTTTAATCTCATGTATCATATATAGGTGCCTACATACCTAAACAGCGCTAATATTGCACAGCACCCTTTAAATGATCTCAGAACACCCCAGTTTCTCAATTTGGGCACTGTGGTGGAGAACCACTAGAACAGGGGTAGACAAAATACAGCCCACCTGCCTCAGGCATTGGAGGGAGCGTGCAGCCAGACTATTTCAGAGCAGCCCTGCTGGCAGCAGTTCCTTTGGTCTGCTGTTCCTACTGCCATTCCTGCCACTGGAGCTGGCCCCATTGCCCAGGCACCCCAACCCATCCGCCCCACACCTACCACTGGAGCACCAGATGGGCAGGGTCTCCATGGAGATGGGTCCAGGACCGGCACAGGCAGGGAACGCTCGGCCGGGCAGATGGGACAGTGATGCAGATGGATGGGGAGTGGCATCTGGGAGCAGGACAGGTGGCTGAGATCTTGGGGTGGTAATACCACAGGCCTGGGGCACAGCCATGATCTGCAACTCGCATGTCCTTGCAATGGGCACCAGTTCTGCAGGCAGGGCGGGTGGGAGGTGTGGATCATGGCTCTGCACCACACCCTGGCTCTGTGCTGTGACCACTGCAAGATCCTGGCCCCAGTCCTGCGAACCTGTCCATCCATTCTGCTCCCAGACTTCTCCCCACCCACCTACATCCCATCCCATTCACCAGGCCAAGTACACCTTGTCTGCAGGAGTCCAGGGCCTGACCCAGGGTTGCTGGGTGGTGACAGCACAGCGCTGAGCCGTTGTGGAGGGGACGAGCCCACAACAGCTCACCAAAACTCCTTAAATGGCCCTCCAGCCCAAAAAATTTGCCCACCCTTGCTCCAGAAGGACCCCAGATCTTAACAATTTATATCTGTTTTCAGGAAATCCTGAATAAATTGCAGGAAACCTAGCAATCCACTACTTTCCTCCACTAATCCCATCTATAGGTCCAAGACCAACAATCACACACATCACTTACTAGATTAGAAAATGTTTTAAGAGATACCCTGTCACTCTTCCTGTCTCCTGCTTTGGGCTTCTTGCCCTGTACTGATAGTCCAGAAATGGAAATAAATGAAATTATAGCCCTACAACTGATACCTGTCTGATCCCTCCATATCCTCACACTTTACACACCCATTTTGTCAGTCATACATTTGCATGAGTTTATTCCCAAGGAGCATTTATGCATCTCTGCAAGTATATAGCTTTAACTACTTCCTCTGGAAGTATTAGAACAGATGACCATTTATAGCTAAACATGCATAACTGTTTTAAAAAAAAAAAAAAAGTTAGGGGCAGGCTATGTACTAAAAATCTCTCAAGCCTTAGTCTTTTTAAAGATTTATTTTCTGGTCATACCAAATGACGATGAGCTTTTCTCTTCCAGTTTCCCTTTTCTTTCAGTTTTCAATGCTCCTGAAAATTTAGGGAAAATACACAAACTTAGCAGAACCTTAGTGACTTTTACAAATGAGCATGTTGTCAGCCAAGTTGTAAACATTCCTATTAGTATATATTTTAAAACACAAGCAACAATGATTTTAAAAATCACTTTACAATTATTTTACTGACTTAAGCACTGGAAACAAAAAGCATTGTCGTTTACCAACTTCTGAATGCTTCTCCTTTTGAATCACGTTCTTTAATATTTTCTCCTGCAGACTCTCAAAACATTTCTCCTTTATGAGCACAGAGAACTGTATCTCTGTCCCTTCAGAGCTCATTGATGTGGAAGACCTCTCTTTTTTTTTTTTTACTATTCCCTTTGGATAACTTTAGACTATTGGTTAAAGGCATTTCCAGATGTAAGGCATGTACATGGGACGAGGGTGCTGAAAACAAGACAACAAATTTACTAGGCATTCAGTAAGGATTGCAGTCACATCACTGGATGGGTCAGACTGCTGAAACATCAACTACGGGTAATATTTTCATCATGTTGAACATGTTATTGCTGGTTTATGAATGCCTTGGTCTCATTATGTCTTACAACACACTAAAATGCTACATGCCAAAAGTCTGTTCCCTCTACTTCTTTCTTTTTGAAAAGTTGATGTCAATTCCAAACAATAATCTTAGTTTGAAGTTAATCTTGATCCTCTGCTATTTAAAACAAACTTTCTTCCCACACTTGTCCTTCCAATTTCATTATGGAGGAAAGTGATGGCAATGGTAATAGTGACAAAGTTGATGCTGCCACAATTAACTAAATGCAGTTACTTATGAACGGACCCCTAAATTCAACTACAGTATTTCTGCACTCAGCACAAAGTTCATGACCTCAAAGTTTACTGCACATTTAGTTGTGTTTGCTTTTTTTTTTTTTTTTAAATGGTGCTTCACTGTTAACCTAATACTAGTTCATTACAAATTTCACTTGATCCTGAGAACTCAAGTCAATATATCAGAGCAAAGGAAAATTTGGAATATATGAAAAGCTTATCTTATATATCAGAATTTTCTTACCACACTTGCACAGACTGTATTAATCCCAAATATTTACTCAAGCTTTCAGTGTGAAAATGACCCTTCCCCTCTCGATTCACTGTGATGCAGGGAATCGTTAGCTAACTGAATAAAGGTAAAAAACCTACTGTAATAATACAACATTATATTTGATTATAAATTTGAAAGAAATGTTCACATAATCAAGCCACAGACAAAAATTAAATTTTGTTGGAGGAGGATATCCACTTAACTCCCTATCTTGGAAAAAATGCCTAACTGTATAAAGACTTATTAATACCATCTAGATCTCCTGCAAACTTTGTTGGTCAATACAGGGCAAGCTCTACAGTTTTTCCTTATTTATACCACAGAAAGCTTAGCTCAGTTTAGAAGGTCTCTGGAGAGTGCCACAGCCAAACGAAACAAAAGAAACCATACACTGCTTTTAGGATTTAAAAATAAATCTGTGTGTCATTATAATATGAATAATCAAAGCATTCAATCCAGTTTAATGTAACTGTACAAGAGTAGCTACGTTCTTTGTCTCTTGACCCTGAGATTTTCTACTACTTAGGTAGACACAGTAACAACAGCTTTTAGGAAAGCTTTCAGAACTGGCTCATCTCTGTTGCCTCAGTATTTTAGGCACTACATGATTTTGGATGCCTAATTTATCAATGCCTGATGCAGCCAATT
This sequence comes from Crocodylus porosus, assembly GCF_001723895.1. Taxonomy (NCBI): domain Eukaryota; kingdom Metazoa; phylum Chordata; order Crocodylia; family Crocodylidae; genus Crocodylus; species Crocodylus porosus. Next base: position 258,187,634 of record NW_017728886.1, on the reverse strand, counting down.
TTCAGATGTTATGTTCTCAATGCTTGCTGAAAAAATCAGGCATCTTTTAGATGTCCCAAAAGACAAACCTCCTTAAAAAGCAATATCCAAGAATCACTAGTCATTTCTGAAAATCCAGGTGTTTGATAAGAATCACGAAGGATGGACTGAAAGACCTCCCTCAAAACTTATTTTGTCTATCCACACAGCTTTAGTACGAAAAGCAATACAGTTTACATATGGAAAATACAGAGCCAGTACTGGACTACTTTTCCTGAGCCAGACAGTTCATCACCTTTTCATGATGACCCTGTGCTCACACTTCATGAGGCTGTCCACCTTCACAGAAACTTTTCCGCTGATTGTTAACCACAGTACAGGCAGTCCTTGACTTACAACGTTTTGCACTTACAACATTTATAAATCGACACCGTTTCAACTTTATGACATCAGTTTCAACTTTACAACGCTTGAGCTGATGCCACGCCAGCAAACAGGTTTGCTGCGTCACTCATCTCCCTGGAGAGCATATGTCCGAACTTCCTTGGACACTTTTTCTTTAAGAAAGCAGACAAGACTCCAGAAAAACCTGCAGCCAAGACTCCTGAGAAGACTCCAGCCAAGAACCATTCAATAAGTCCAACCAAGAGCCCTTCAAAGAGTCCAGCAAAGTCACCTCAAAAACGTCCTTCCAAATCAATATGATTGCTATTTACAATATAAATACATCAATGTAGCTATATTACTCATCTATAATTAATAAGAGTACAAAATTCTGGGGTATTTTTAGTGAAAATAGGGTGTTGGGCCTTGGTTCAGGAACCAATCCCCAATTTACATCCCACAACGTTTCAAGAGAAGACGCGGTTTTCAGGAGCCAATTGTGTTGTCAGCCTGAGGACTGCCTGTACTACAGAGTGAGAAGGGAACAGAATAGTTAGGCCACCACCAGGAAATGTAAGGAGACCATTAAATGCTGCCCCTTCCAAACTGCCAGATGGAAAAGCAGCTCCAGGTTCTGAACACAACCTGGCCAGCAGCTAGGAACAGCCCCTGGCACCGGGTCAAAGGAAGGAGCTGATATACTTCTAGGTCTCAAAGTTCCTCTTGGAGGTACTCTGTACTTTTAACCTAGGATGCAAGCTGTGCATTTGCCATGAACTACTCAACCCTCCAACTAAAGCAGTATCTTTCTTGGATGCAGAATAAAGCTTTATACCTCCAACACTGTCTCTAGGCTGCTGCCCTTTACTACTTGGGGCAGATGACGGAGGAGCATGCAACACAATCTGTGCACTAAATGCTCATAAAATATTAAATTCCAATACAGAACTTGATCTGAATTACTCTCTTGCGGCTTCCCAGTTTCTCTGCCTCTGCTCAAGGATTTAAGCAGGCTTTTGCACTTAACCACCGAAAAGCTAAACAATTTTCACACTGCCCTCTCCTTTAAGAAGAGCCACATCACATTAAGTTTCCTAAGGAATTTAACATGCAAAAATGCTTAATATTCTTCTTCACAATTAGTTTTTAATCATTACCTTTAAAAAGTCCTGGAAATTAGCTTATAATTTCCTGCACTAACGTCCTACATTTGCCATTACACAAACAGCACTATTTTGTCCGAATGGCTCCCTCTGGAAATAGTCTTGGATATACTAGCTATCATGATAACTTAATACATTTCACATTTCATAGTTTATTCAAGTTAAAATAAAACAGTACCTTTTTTCCTCTGATCTTAGGGAAACTGGCATTTCTCTAGATCTTAATATTACAGGTCCATCTGCGAGTGCACATTGTGGATCGTAACAGGAATACTAGTAATATCCTATTCTTAAAAACAACCTATAATTCCCTATACATATTAATTTGGTCTCATTTCATCTTAGAGTGAGATCATCCTATTTTAAACATGATGGAATCAATGCAGAGAGGTAAGAAGTAACTTGCTGGGAAAGCTGGGAAATTTGTTGCGAACCTGGGAATAAAACCCAGGTCTCCAGCTTCTAAGCCTCGAACGCAAGAGCTAAGAGGATGCATTTCAAGCATATGACATCATGGACAAGATGGACTGTTAGAATGATCTTTAATATCATACAGCTAAATTACGTGCTTTGTCAGTTCCTTTTTTATCCTTCTCTTCCCTCATTCTGACAGTACGCCCTTCTTCAGATGCCATAAAGCACAAAAGCTTTCACAACAATATTTACAGTCATGGCACATGCGTTTCTTTAATGAAAGATCTAACCTCTCCCGTAATTCCTGGGCAAATCTGACAATTCTTCATACTGTTATAACTGTCAAAATGGATAAGCTGGAACTGAACAAGCCAATGTGTCATTCTTGGAAGTTTTCAGGTTGCCAGGAAAAAACAATAAAAGAAAAAGTAGCAGGAAACATTAATGCTCTAAAGAAAATCAGAGTGAAAAAGTTACTTCATGAATGGCATTCTTCTCTTTCCAAGTTGAATACAAATCTCTATACCCATGCTCTCCCATAATAAAGTCTTACACACACAGGTTTCTGTATGTACATAAATACAGAGACCATTTCGAGCCTCTTTGCTAGAAATCGGGAAGGGAAAGACAGACATCCAGCCACTCTTGGGAGACCTTAAAAAGCTACCGTGGTGAGCATCTACAAGAAGCTGGAGAGAAAGCATGTTTAACCATAATGCTCCTCATATGCAATGCATCTGAAAGGAAATCCATAAATTGTTAGTGAAATACCAGATTGTTAACACTGCACCAAGAGGGAAGCTATACTGTTACTCAGCAACAGCGCTCTCACTTTTTCATGGCAATGATAATATTTGGCTGAATATCGGCATTCTAATCTTCTGCCAATGACAGCACCCCGGGATCTTGTATTTCTTTCTGGCTTGCCAGAGATAAGAACAAATCTCCCCAAATATAAAGCAAGCATATCAAATGCTTCAGGCACATCCCTGAATATTCTGATGGTCTCTGCTGGCCAACCACTTAAAAACAAGTACTGAATGCTACCAAACTGAGGAGTCTTATCTCCAAGTCCAAAGACTTAAGTCCTTTATTACTGAAATGCAACAGCATCCATCTACCTCAAGTGAATGTGTCCACTACATCCAAAAAATTGAAATGAAAGATGAGCTCCAGAACAGGGAGATTACTGGTGAGCCTTCTTCAGCTGCATTGCCTCAGTAGACCTATAAAATGCAGGATGTGCAATCCTAGTACCACAAGTTAAATCCATCTACAGCTATAGTTCTCAACCTTTTTTTTTTAGACTAGAGGCACCCCTCAATAAACCTGAAGCACCCCTTGAGAGACTCAAGGCACTCCTTGGAAAATGCCAGATCCTTGTTTTCACACACTTTCTGACCACAGGAAAATAAAAGGGCAATTCTTCTGTTGCAAAGAACCAGAAAGACCAAAACAGGTCAAGATTCCTGTTGAAATCTCTGTGTTTATCTTGTGAACAGTGTTTGCGCACCTAACTGTGCTAACGTTTTGTGGCACCCTTGAAAGGATCTCACGGCAACCCCGCAGTTCCACTGACCCTGGTTGAGAACCACTTGTCTGGAGGAACACCATGGCCCCTTCTTTTTAATTAGAGGATTTCAAAAAAATCAGGATGCCTTTTTGACTGTAGACAGGACACTTCAGGCTCAACATATCATTGAACACATCATTGAAGCCACTGCCAACCTTGGATTCTCAAGGGACACAGACTAAGTCAGTCTAATTTCAGCACTTTCAGCGACTTCTACACTCTTCTCCAAAGTTATGCTCATTGTGGTTCAAGTGAAAAAAAAAAAAAAAAAAGTGGGCATGTAGTAAAATGACACGAGTAAAAGAACTTTAGTCTCTTTCAGGAAAAAAGAAGCCGACAGATATAGGCCATCTAGGAGGTAGACCACTTTGCCCAAGGAGGTGCAGAAGATGAGCTCAAACAACCTTTCACAGCCTTCTGCAGAAGGGAGAAGCTGTAAGTGCTTTCTATTTTTTTTATTTCAAGCTCAGGCTAAATCCTCCCACAAGCAGAAGAGTGCCTCAGAGAACAGTCTTGCCTGAGACAGTACAGACAATATATGCCAACATGTGTCAATTTTTTCTGAGCAACAGGATACTTCATTTCAAGCCCACCTTTTTTTTTGGTAAGTTCAACCACAGCTTGAGCAAACCCAGACCATTTCACTATACCTGTGCAATGACTATTCACTGGGTGAGGAGAAAAGCAGAAATCAGGACCAAACCATCAAGATCCTAATTTGGTCCTTGCAATGAAGTAGACACTTAAAGTGATTCCATACTAAAAATAGCCAAGAAACCCCACGTAGGTCTAACAAGGAAGCCAGAAAAAATGAGGAGGGGTCACACACCTGAACCCAGCTGTTACAAAAGCAGCACACTGAGTAGTAAAAACTGCCTGTGCCTCTGAACACACCGATTCTGTGAGCAGGCACAGAGATGACAGCAATGGGCACCACTCTTTTAAATAAATGAGCTTGAGACACTGGGGAACACATCCAATTCTCCAACTGCATACACAGTTCTTGAAAAAACAGATATTTACACTTACTGAGAAAATGAAATACAAAAAAACCCCACCATCTGAAGTATGCTCTACATTCTAAAATATTGGAAATGTTCTAAATTCTTGCTTACAATAAATGTAACAATTAGACAAGAGAAGACCAAGCACCATTTCACTGAATATATTAAGGACCAATATTTCAAGAAGTTTAACAAAAAGAAAATTAATCAAAAATACTTGTGGTCTTTTTATTTTTTTTCCTTTTTCTTTTTCTTTTTTTTTAAAAAGGTACCTGTTTTTCATAGTCAAGGATTTTAAGGTCAAAAGGGACCATTATGATGATCTAATCTACTCTTCCATCTAACATAGGCTATAAAATTGTACTCTGCCATTCCTGCCTTGAAAACAATTAATTACAATTCTGCAGCGAGAGAAACCTACACAGAGTCAGCAGGAATCTGTAAGGGCAGATACCTTTACACAAACCAGGGATAGGCAACCCCCAGCACAGGGGCCAGAGCATAGTACACAATGGCATTTTGCTTGGCACGTGCATCACAGGATGGATGGTGGAGGAGCAGTAAGGGGCCCGATCCTTGTTGCTGTAGTGGCAATACAGCCCCGGCTCTTTCCCTGCCATCCACTACAAGGCGTGTGGGCACGCCCTCTGCCGGCAACGAGCCAGGCCGGGACTCCCCGGACCCAGAGCAGCCACTTTAAGTCTCCCTGCCGCCTGCAGTGAGCAGCCCAGGCTCTGTGGCGAGTGGCAGAGCCCAGGCTACCAGTGGCAGGCAGCTGGGAAGTTGCAAGCAGGTGCAACAGGGTCCAGAGAGCCCCAGTCCAGCTCACTGCTGGCAGTGGATCCACGCACACCTAAGGGCAGTCGGTGCGGAAGGGGTCAGGGCTGCACTGCCACAAAGATCAGGCCCTTTGTGGTTCCTTCACCGCCTGCCCCTGACATGCCAACATGTTACAAGATGAGGTTGCAGGTGTATTTGGCACGCTGCCCAAAAATGCTGCCAATCCCTGACACAAAGATAACTGAGTTCTGAATGATTGTGCCATATACCATTACCAAACAGCGCAATACTGAAACATTCTGACAGGCCCACACAATCTAATCTAAACACAGTACCTCGGTGCCATAAAAAGTATAAACATACAATTAAAATTATTGCACAAACTTCCAATGACAAGATACACTTTTTAAATGAGAATCTATAAAGCTATAGCATTTCAGGGGTATATTTTTAATTTTTGGTAATTTAATTCAATCAATTATCAGACCTTGTATCCCATGTAAATACCACACTGCTAACCAATCCTTCTTAAAAAAAAAAAAAAAAAAAAAAAAAAAGGTTGGTAAATCTTATCCTTTGTGAAAGACTCATTTTTAAACAAAAACAGTAAGTGGAAGCAACTTTCACCAGAGTGGAAAAGTCAAACAGGCCCTGAAATATACTTTCATCCTCAAGGTGCATCAGTTGTCTTAGGATGAAAGACTCTAATGAAGTTCCCTCTCAGCATGGATCTGAATGCCTTACGTGGGTCAAAGTACCCAATTTAGCAACTTCTGGGGTACAGCCCCAAAGCATGGCTCCAGATGCATGGGTCTAATGTTTTTATAAGATACAGGTGGGAATTTTCTAAAAGTGCTTTGCTGTAATATTTCTCCCACTGAGGGACATGGCAAAACTCCCACTCTTTTATTATTAGAAGAGAACTAAGCCAATGCCAATTGCATCTAAATATCCTACTCTAAAAGTGCTCCTGGGTTTTCCAAAGAAGTGGGGGAGGGGTGGAAATGATATCAATATCTGTTAAAGTTAAATACACATTCCTAAATTTTACATCTAAAGGGAGATAATGAATGGGAACTCCTAAACCACTGGAATCAAAGAGCTACGCAGTTCAAAGTCAGAAGAAGCCAGAGAATCCAAAAGGATCCCAAGAAAGCAGCAGACTTGAAAGCTTACAGCACAAAAACTATGCCTTCATTTTGCATAACAACACATGCAACACATTCATACATACCCTACACCTATTAACCTAACTGCTCGTAAACTGAATCTCTTTACCTGACGCTGTGGTGGCTACTCTTCCATCAGTTACTGTTTTGGAAGAATGATATGTAATCATCTGAATATCTTCCTTTTCTTTACTGGGGTATTCATTACGGAAAGTGGATTCTGTGGACAATGATGTTGTAACTTCCGAATTACGGCTTAAGTCAAGAGGGAGACATGGTCCACGCTTCTCAAGTGACATGTGAGCAACATCGGGTACTACATAAAAGAAAAATGTAACATTAACAAAGATATAAGGACCCAACAAACAACAGCTAGGATTACCGAATGTTAGTCTAAAGGTGAAATAAATGTGAAAGGTCTTTTTTTTATGATTCAGTTTCTCTTATTGTTCTTTATTAGATTAAAATACATTACCCTCTGACATGGTTGACTGTTGATTTTGGGCACTGATGGAGAACACTTTTCCATCAGTGACTGGAGAAGGAACCTTTTCTACAGAACCATCAGGCAATGGGCAAGTGGCCAAACGCTGCGATCTTCTTCTCCGCTGGCTATGTTTGTAGGATCTAGGGGGATTCACTGGCTGTGATGGACCTAAAAAAAGATCTTTCAATGTTGACGAAGCAGAGGTATCTCATAATCTTACTATAATAGTTTAAGATGGAAAGAAGGGACATGCTTTAAATAGTTCTCATCTGCAGTACTAATTACACCATGATTTGTAAGAATGATTAAAACTTCTGAGCATGAGAAGAATGTTAATGTTTGTGGCAGGATTTAGGTTTTTGCTTAGCATACAAATTGAGGGATCTACTCTCCCATTGATAAAGAGGAACTCATGTAAATCTATTTGCAAATTACAGGAGTCAACCCATCAAATAAAGGAGAGAACAGATCACTTGCAATGAAAGGAACAATAATATCTCAGTAAAGGAAATTAAATCATCACACTTATAAATACTTGAGAAAGTATGGACAGTATTAATGTAAAACTGTTAAAATAAATTCACAAAAGTAGTTCATTTTAGTTCTCATATCCTCACTTGCTGCTGAACTGATATCAACACCACGGTTACAGCCAGCACAAAACTATGTCAATGCACTGCATAACAAGAAGTCTCAACCCCAGCATTAAGAATCTCAAATGAGAGTACTGTAAATATTTAAGGCCTGATTCATTAAAAAAATAAAACGTGATTTATGCACATTTCATATATTGTACTTTGGGAAATGTGCTTTACCTGCACAAATAACAGTTTTGTTAATCCTTTTTCCCCTTGTCCTATCTAGAAACTTGTATGTCATGCTGAAGATTTGCAGCTGAAGGCTTACAGCTTTAAAAAAAGAAAGAAAGAAAAAAAAAAAAGAAAAACGAAAAAGCAAACAAAAATAATGTTTCTACTAAAAATTTTCAAGAGGTGGAAGCCACTATTTAATAAACTATGAAAAGTAACATCTCTAGACAAAATGCAGGTTAAGATTTTGTATTTCAAATACCAGGAAAAAAAAATGTAGCTTCAATCTAAAATACAGAATAACCTCAAGGAAAACTACTTACCAACATCTTGGCGGCATTACAACATGCATGGACAGCAATGTTTTGTGGGGAAAAGTAGTAACATGATTTAAAACCATTGATGTTTCTTGAGCGAACAGAGAACTTTTCATTTTCTCATCTCCCTCCCCTACTCAATTAAAATTTGCTATGAGAAAAGATTGAGAGAGACCGGTATCTCCTGGGAGCAGGCGTGTGGCAAAAGGTGAGCGGGGGAAAGAACACAACACACACGAGGTGCAGTAGTCTTCTTCAATCCTTATTTTGCCACTGCTCTGTGAGTGAAGTGAAACAAGCCTCTGATTTATAGGAATTGTTGTTAAGCGTAGACCACAAACTTAGCTTTCAGAGAGCAAGGAAAATTTTTAAGACATGGGTCCCAAAACAAATATGAAAAGGTTGAAAATGCTACTCTGTCTCCCCCAAAATTTAACATGAATATTGCAATATGCACAAAAATGTAATAAAACATTCAAGGACGATATGCAACAGATAAATTTCTCTCTTCTGCTGACCCATGATATTTCAATACTATGTAAGTTACTATACATGCTTAAGATGCTGAGTGGCTAAGATGTATTTAACAGCCTACACAATAGCTTCCCTTGCTTCCCCATCAAAGAGAACCCTTCTTCGCTTGCACACCATAGTGTGATGAAATATCATGTAGGATGAAGAATGGTGTAGCCAACAGGTACGTTACTTCAGTCCACTGCAGGTAGAATTCCTCAGAATTGAAAAGGAAAGATCCGCAACAAAATTGCATGTCTTTTCTTTTTTAATGAATCAGGCCCTTTAAACAGAAGTGTCTGTAGTGTGGAGATTCAAGCTAGAGTGGAACTTAACCATTAAAAGCTGGGACTTTCTACTGCAAAAAAAGTGCCATTATCCTTTGCACCATAATTCACATACCATGTTATGTGACTTGACTTTCAGTAAGCTTGAGTTATCCCTAGTGCACACACTTACGTTTGATTTTTTTTAAGCAAATTCATTGTAAAAGAAAAAAGCAACATTAATTTACAGTCAAAATGTTTTTTTCTGTATATCTCTTATGACTATAAGTAATTACGGTATTTTTTAAAATGTCTGTGCTCACTAGTTTTATTTATCACAGAAGAAGGAAGCTGAGAGACCAGCGTCAAATCCTCGACTTGTATTAATTCTGGGGAAAGTGGTGATTTAGGGGGCTTTATACACCCAGAAGAATCTCCAGATTCTTGTTTGCATTTCTTGCTGCGAGCCTTTCCTGAAGACAAAGTTGAGGATAACAGTGCAGGTTTCTGAGTGTTGGCAGAACTGCTAATATCAGCTTCATTTTTTTTCTGATTTTGAGGTTTAGGTGAAATCTCCTGAATAAATAATAAGAAATTGATACTTTTATTTCAGTTTCTTCATTGTGGTTCTTGCAATCTACTTTGCTTTTTTTTTTAAGCAACTTTAGTACTCAAAAACAAATTTTTAAACCAACAATTAACATATTTTCAATACAAATGAAAAGCTAAAATACTTTAACGTATCAAAGTAAATACTGAACAATCTGTTTTTAAAGGGACACTACCAAAGACTTTCAGCATTTAGAATTTCTCTTTACCTACTACTTGCAGTATACTGTAAAAAAAAAAACTGGAAAATAACAAAGATCATTTTCTTAGCATCTATCTAATCTCCATTTGACAAACAGTACCAAAACCATTTTCATATCTCTTGCATTGTCAGCCAACATCACCAATGGTGAAAGAATAAAGCATGACCTAGAAAACACTACTGCTACAAACTAGAACCACTGTTCTTGAGGTTTTCTTGTGATCACACCAAAAAGGTATATAAGCAATCAGTTTAAAAATACTTACAGGTTTACTTCAATTTTAATGAAGAACCTGAAGAGGTTGACAGTGCCCCTTTAAGGAAGTCTTAAAACAAATGACAATCAAATTAATAGTGAGCACACACTGAACCCACTTCTGTGCTGGGAGTCTGGATTTCAACCACATTTAATGATTGTGCAAATGCATCAAGAAATCACAACTTCTAGCACCACAGGGTTAAACAGATTGCCAAGAGTAAAAAAAAAAACCAAAAAAAACCAACATAAAGATAAAATGCAGGTCAAAGAAATGCTTTTTGAAAAACCATTCTATGAGGCATTTCCCATAATTGACCGAGTTTTAACCCACATTAATGCATGTACCAAATTATTTTGAAGCAATTCATCTGAATTCAGTGACTGACATTTCAGTTTCCAGCTAGAGGGAAGTTCTTCCTACGGGCTGAGTTTTCTGTCTGAACTTGCCCAATCATGGTAGACACTACTGCATATGAACACAGGATCTCTTAAATCTTTATGCCAGCTATTGCTCGGGTCTCATATGCACCATGGTACTATATAAGCTAACGAAAACATCATTATGAAATCAGGAACTTGCTTCCAGAATGTGTGCACCGCTTTCTTCAGCCAGATTTCATGCCTCTGCTGATTTGAGGGTGTTCCCCAGTTCAGGCCTCCATCCTTCAGAGGACTGCATTTTGGTAACTGAATGACAGATTTCTGTTCCACTGGAACATGGGAGCTGCAAGTTCCAGTGGAATTACAAACACAGATGCACACACTATGTACTTAACAGGGCATCCTTGAACGCTCTAGGAGTGGCCTGCTGGAAGTACCATAGGGAAGTCCAGTGCAAAATGTTCCATTCAGTTGCCACCAGTTCCTTCCTTGAAACGGCTGATTCTACTCGTGTAAGTGCAGTTTATTCGTTTAAATAAAATATTCCATGAACTGTAGAGCTATGCTGATTATGAAGGTATCACCAGAAATTAATTAGAGGCGCAACTTGTAAATAAACAATTTTATTGTTCATCTTCACATATGTGAAAGACATTACTACAGCATCCATTACTTTCAAATTACAAAGTTGTTTAAACAAGATTAAAAAATTAAATTAATATTTTGATAAGGTGCTTAACCTCTTAACAGGACAAATTAACAATAAAAAACCTTAATGAATTAAAGTTATCATCTGAGCAGGTCTTGGTCAAAAAGAAATAACATGACATAACCCTAATACAGTTAAATAAACTACTATATCTGCACCTAAAAGGCTGAGGTTTTCGGGTTCAAGACAGTTGTAAATTAAAAAAGTTATAAATATAAATAAAATATATTTCCATCAGCACATCATATTTTTGGCTGTTGGCCTGAAGCTTTCCATGGCATTTTTGTATTATATTATTTAAAAAAAAAAAAATCACAAGACATTTTCCCATTCAACATTCTAGCAGTAGCAGACAGTGTCTCTCATTAAAGGCTGTCAGCTTTGCCATAGTAAAGCCTTTTTAGGGATTTATAACTCGGCCATTTTAATTTGAATTCGGATGGGAACTTGAGAGGAAAAAAAAAAAGTTTTGAGGTCAGACATTTTCCCCTCCGTTTCTAATTCAGTTCAAGTTTTGATGGTTTGTTTTTCCTGCGCTTAGAAGAAAGAAGGAAGCCTGCTAGGTTTTTGGATGCCCTTTTTAAAAAATATTTTAAGAACTTTTGAAGCTAAAAACAAGTATTTTAAAAAATTACAATTTCCATACCATTAGCCTGTCAATGGTAAAAGTGCTCTTTGAATTTTTTATTTTTGTCTCTAAACAACAAAGGTAAAATGGAAACAGCCGAGTTATTGAAGTCTGAAAAGTTACTTTTTTTTTTTTTTAATGCACTGTAGTTTATACTGCTGCATAAACAGTCTACGTAAACTGCAAAATCCCATTACTTTCAATGGGACTGCGCACATTAAAATTTACATTGTAATGATTCTTCCAGAAACATCATGCTGTCGGCCATTTCACAGTTTTTGCACACTGAAAGTATCACACACAGTAGCAAGAAATCATAGCATATTTAATATGCAAAAATTTGAGAAATGGAATATCATGTCAATACATCGTAAACCATTATGCAAAATATGAGTCAATGCATTGACACCATAGCGGCTCAGAATTAACCTTTACAGTGGCAGCATTAAAAGCAGAACCATAATGCTCCATTGTCAGCACCCTGGATTTGAGAGACTCTCAGATCCAATACACTGCCAGTGGAAAACCACAGTAATGCAATTATATATCAGACCTAAAGAACCAGTACAACTAACAAAGCATCAAAGGAAGTTTGGGGCAAGGACTACTTAGAGAGTGTGCCGGGGCTTGAAAAGAATGTAAGTTGCTCTTTTTAAGGGGGGCTAGTTTGTTTTAAACAAACATTAACATTACAAAGGAATGAAAATGAATACAAAAAAGCTTTATTAAAAGTATATTAAGGCTCTGATTTAAACCAGTAAGAGCAAAAGGTGTCCAGAGTGAAGGCTGCCATTTCACCCTTAGCTTGACCTAGTGTGCTTGAGGTATTCAGCCCTTTTAATAGGCAAGATCATGCATATTTGAGATTCAAGGAATGCCTGAACACAACAGAATGAGCCAGAGATGAACTGGCAACCTTCAGTTTCTTCGAAGAAGGGAGTTTAAAAATCAGACCCTCAACATTATTTAAATTCTTTTTTGTATTTATTAAAATATACACCCTAGCAAAATGTATGGCTCATTGAACAGTTCAGAAAACACAGTCTACAACACCAATTCTTACAATATAAAAAAACAACTTCTGACAAAAGAAGTTTTGCTGGATGTCAAAAACCCTGATTCAAGCCACAAATTAAATTTGTGTAAGGGTCTTTTTTTAAACAAGCTGCTGTCATGGTTTCAGTTATAAAATTGTACACGGGGATAGAAGTCTCTTAACCATAGGTTTTTTCTGAGACTGTAAATCATGTACTAAAATTCAAGGTACTTGTGTGGTCTACAACAATTTACTTGCATCCTCTGCCAGTGCAGAGATGTAAACTTAAGAGCAAATATTTAGTTCCCTCTCTCTCTTTCTGAAGGGGCATTTTTCATGTTACTATATCTCCATGGCACACTCCAGTGGGAACCCTGCAAAAGAAACAAACTCTACCATTTCATACCTGCTCCAGGACTGGAGCTGTTTCTTTGCTGACTTCCTTTTTTTCACCACCATCCACAACAACAGCTTTGGATGCCAACAAACCTTAAGAGAAGAGAAAAGTGGCAGAGATTTTAATTTAAAAAGAATCTGGCTTTGAGCTCACCATTTATCATGAGGATTTACGAAGAAATAAAACAAAAAAGTGAAAAAAGAAAGGACTTAAAACATTTTAATCTAGAACAAGATTCCTTCCAAAGTCACTTTTACAAAGCCTGAGTTTTTGTTTAGTAGAATAAAAGTGTTGGCATCTGGCCCACAAAAGTGGTTATATTCCACCACCAGAGAGAAAAATGGAGTCATAAATTGTAAGGCTTTTCCCTCCCTGAAAAGCAATGCTTCATAGCTAGACCTACACTATTAGAGTATGGGTTTATTTATTTTTTATTTTTAAGAGCTTATTTAGAGGGTACAGACAGACAATTATATAGATATAAAAGGATAATAATAAGCTGTCACAATTTAATGCAACATTTGCATTATTCTGTGACAATACAAGCATAGCAAAAGCAAAGGAACTTCAGCCTAGCATCACTGAGGGTCAAAATAAATGTAATTTACCCAACTTCCACTGCTACACCACCATGCAGACACAGCAGTTGCATCCTAACAGCTGATGCCTGCTCCCAGGTAACAGCTCTCCCTCCCATTTTAAAGCAGCTAAAAGGTATATTTGTCCATACCTGGAATCAGCCTCCCTTCCCTCGTAATTTGGTCTTTGCATGCTTTCCTAATGGTGCTAAGGTTTACAGCCACAGGGCTCCTATCAAAAATGTACACTACCTATTCCCACCTCTTCAAAAGGCCCGTGAAGGCACAGAGGTGATACTTCCGCCTATGCGGCGCTGGTCAGGCCACAGCTGGAGTACTGCGCCCAGTTCCGGGCACCACACTTCAAGAGGGATGTGGGTAATCTTGAGAGGGTCCAGGAGGGCTACCTGGATGGCTAGGGGCCTGCAGGTAAGATCCTATGAGTAGAGCTTGAGGGACCTGAATCTCTTCAGCCTCAGCAAAAAGAGGCTGAGAGGGGATCTTATGGCCATCTACAAATTCATCATGGGGACAACAAGGAAGAGAGGATACTCTGTTTACCAAGGTGCCTTTTGGAGTTACTAGGAACAAGAGCCATAAACTGACGGAAAGCAGATATAGATTAGGCATTAGGAAAAATTTCTTTATAGTAAGGGTTGCCAAAACCTGGAATGGGCTTCCAAGGGAGGTGGTGCTCTCCCCAGCCTCAGGGGTCTTTAAGAAGAGACTGGACAAGCACCTGGCTGGGGTCATCTGACCCCAGCGCTCTTTCCTGCCCAGTGCAGGGGGTTGGACTCGAAGATCTACTAAGGTCCCTTCCAACCCTAAAATTCTATGAAATCTATAAGCAAAGGGCAATTGTAAAAGGGCAGCTGGATGAAATGACTGGAAGATTCATTCTTCAATGAATGACCATCATTCTGTGATTTTTAGCAATGTAGATCTCCAAGAGTAACAGATACCCACTATGGTCTTGCTAACTGCGGTATCAGTATGTGGTGCTTCAATCACAAATCCATAGACAAAACCACTAACACTCAAATTTAAACATCTGTCAACCTCAAACTGCTGGCTCTTAGCCAAACACTAAGTAGGCGCATCAACACATGTCATTAATACACAGAAATATATTCCAGAGCTTGCTGCTTCTGGGAAGCTCCCAGGGTCGCCATCTGCACATGCATCTGGACCATAGCACAATGAACTGGGTTGGAGCAGCCTGCCAACCTGGGGCTGCTCCAACCAGGCTCAATGTGCTGCGGAGGGGCTGGCTGGGGCACGAGGATACTTCAGGGCAGGACTAGCTGGCAGGTATTTACAAGTACCACCCTGCTGCAGAGTTGATTAGTTTCCTGCACCCTAATAGGGGCGCACATGTAGATGCTGGGATGTTTATCGCGGAGCTAATTAGTCAGCTCCACAGTAAACAGTAGGTGTTTCACACCAGTAGGCGTTTCTAAACTGTCATGCAGGAACTCACAAGTTTGGACACATGAACAGACAAGATGAGCTGGAGATATAAGCCTTTAGCAAATCACACTGTGGTACCTGTTCATATATAAGTTATGCACTTAAGAGCATGGGAAACAGGTAGTCTCTGTACTGCAAGGTAATCATTTGAAAGTCTAACCAATCTAAAGGCGGCCAGACAAGCTATTAAAACGTGTATCCTATCAGCCACTCTGTGCTAACTGCCCTTGTGCACTCTTACACCACAATAAATGCAAGGTGACTTACTTTATTTTTTACTGAGGAGCAAGCTACCTTATGCTTATTGTAAGGACAGCATATGCATATGGGCAATTACTAAAGTAGCTGACATGCCATAAATTCAAACCGTAGGTTACCTTGTGATAACTTGTTCATCTGTCCAGAATCTTAACCCAAATTCATCTAGGGGTGAATCTGCCACTGTGGAAAGCTGGTTAAACCAGTTTTAAGGGTTGTGTCACATGTTTACAGCTTTTTCTAAAACTGGAACAGCTTGACTTGCCACAGGTTAACTCATGTCTGTCCAAGGGCTTACTTTATCTAGAAATACCATCAACTAATGTTGAGGCGAAAAGACCTAAACCTGTTCAAACCTGCCTAATGTCCAAGCTAAAGGAGGCAATAAAGTTCCTGGAAAAAACAGGCTGGAAAAAATCCATCTCCTGCCATTTAACGGTGGGAGCAGCAGCTGCCTCCTAAGACAGGGGTGGCCAACCTGCAGCTCCAGAGCCACATGCAAGTTACTATACATCTTCTTGAATCACTGCACAAGCACATGGCATGATGTAATGGCTATGGAAGCTGGTCACCGTGTGCTTGTGCAAAGATTCAAGGAGATGCATATTCACTCGTATTTGCAGCTGTTCATTGCAGTTACAATCATCCTCAGCTGCAAGGGATTACTGCAGATGACAAATCACAAGTGCACTAATAATCATTGTTTCAGGGATACAGGTTGTAGCCACATTGGTCTACAGGCAAAAGGAATCATAACTCTGGGTCAAGGTGATATCTTTTATTTGACCAACTAGATAGTTGCAAACAGAAAATAATCTGTATTTGCAAGAATGAGTATACCCGAAAGCTTGCAAATAAAGACTTTTGCAAATATTTAATAAATTTTATAAAAGATATCGCCTCTACCCAGAGTTCTGATTCCTCATAACCGTTGGATTTTCTAAATGGCACAGTTTATAAAGTACTGTTACTATATTCCATGGAAAATTAATCATGCTCCCAAGCAATTTACCATGTTATTCCCAAAGTGTTATTAATTAGCAAACTCTGGGTTTTCCTCATGTCAGCTGTTTAGGAGATGTCCTCCTGCCAATCAGAAAGCATTCCATTAAAGACCTGCTATTGATTTTTTACTTCCCACAAGGACTGACTAGAGGCAATGGTGTTATATTCCTAACATTATTTATGCCATATTTATTAGATATATTTATGGGAAATTTTTTTAAATTAACATAAGCAGAACATTGGCTTCAATTCAAGATGTATAATTCAAGAGTCTAACTGTCTCTCCCTCTGCCTGAAGAAGGGTGTTTGTACCCAAAAGCTTGCATCGAATACTTTTTTCCAACTCGTTAGTTGGTCTAAATCAAAGGTACCACATTTACCCAAAGATCCATGTCTGTCTGTGCCCCTGAAAATATTTTTAAACTCACTAAAACGAGTTTGCTCTTGAAATTACAGTCATGTGTGGAAACAGAAGCTTGTAAGAAACAGCTTATAGCATAAAACAACAGCATGCTACAAGCAAAAAAGGGAGGGATCAGGCAGTGGAAAAGAGCAGATGTTTTGTTCTCCCCGCTTTTAATTTGTTAGGAATAGTCACCGGATAACTGGCTGCTACTTCTTCAGAACTCATGATGGTGGTGAGACATGTTACCTACAAGTCTTTTATACATACGTAGTTGACTGGCTGCCATGCAGCACAGCATCATATATTATGGACGTAAAATACCAGATTAATAATAAAAGGTATATGTACAGTAAGCTTTTCTTATGTTTCAGTATCTCAGTCAGGTAGATTTTTAAAAATTATTTTGTGGGAGCAGTCCAACTAAAATGGATTACCTACCCTTAAAAGAATATCTTCAAATAATGCCATGCACAGTTTCTGCTTCAGAGGCAACTTCATTACCAAATAGGGTGGCCACCATAGAGACATTCTGGTTTTCTGCTACTCTGTCCTCTATTGATACAAAACCCAACACGGGTTTCATATCAATAGAAGACAAAGGACAATCAGACTGTCCTCTATGATGGCCACCCTATTACCGACTGATAGCTTAGAAATATTTCAGAAGAAGCCTAAATGAGAATGAAATTCTTTTATTTACCATAAAGCTACATTTCTGTCCATCTGATCACTAGAGACATTTAAGACAAAAACGCAGGCTATAATTAAATGTACAACTACTTTTACAATTTATTTCTCCATCTGATATTTCATGGTTTCATAGTTTCTAAGGTCGGTAGGAACCTCTACAGATCATCAAGTCTGACCCCTGCCCTGGGCAGGAACAAGTGCTGGAATCATAATACCCCACCTAGATATCTATTCAACCTCTTCTTGAACACCCCCAAGATAGGGAAGAGCACCACCTCCCTTGGGAGTCTGGCAGCCCTAACTGTAAAGTAATGCCTCCTGATATCAAGCCTGAACCTGCTCTCAATCAATTTGTGGCCCTTATCCCTTGTTACCCCAGCTGGTGCCCGAGGGAACAGAGCCTCACCTAATTCAGTGCAGTCAAGCTGGATATTGTCTTCTGTTTATGACTTCAGATGGGAAACAAAGATCCACAAATACTATAAAAATCTTTTTTAATGAGAGCATAAGTCAGATGAAAACATATTTGGAGTTTTTTAAATAACGAAAAATTATTAAAGAATTCAGATGTGGTAATACCATCTGTTCACCAATCATGCTTTTGCTTTTTTTGTTATGATCTCTTACAACACTGCCCTTACTTTTATTAGGGCAAGGAACCAGTAAGCCATTAACAAATGAGTTTTCAAGTCCTGTTTTACTTGGCTTGAACTGAGATCTCTCCAAATACCCTCCCAGCAGTAGACTGTTAGACCCTGAATCCTCCACCCAATCATGTACCCCCTTCCCTCTAACAAGAACCCCTACACAGCTCTTAAGGGGAAGTTGCTGGAATAACATCTATTTACTGGAGCATCTCAGTTTAGCAGCTACAATGCTTTACTATTTCCTCAGGTTCATTCTGCTTGGTATATCAGCACAGCCCAATACCTCTGCCTTCAGCCAGGAAGTGAAGGCTGAGGCTCGAGACAAGCATAATTTTAAAGGGTTAATTGTTAACAAAGGCATCACAGTTTTCATCTTTAAAGTGCTCTAAGCACATTAGTTCATCAGTAGACACTATAATCACAGAAATCTAGAAACAGTTATGGAAAGAATGTCTTAATTTTAAAACAGTTTAATCACAATCAAAGATCATACATGTTAATCTGGAATTGATTGAAAGCTTAACTTAAAACCATCCTTAAGACACTTAAAAAAGTAAGAACTAGCACATATTGAAAACGTCTTGAAAAATTAATTAACCTATTCATTCAAGCAAACAGGAACTAATCTTTGGCAAGTGAGAGAGCACCAATGGCTGGAGCATGACATTCACTAGACTGAGCTAATGAAACCGATTGGTTAGTAAGTCTCACATTTCTGTTATTGCTCCAGTGAGAACATGGAATCGCTCCTTCTCAACAAAAGGAGCACTGCCTCCAGAACTGCAGAATGAACGGTCTTCAGTTGCTGCGAATCATAGGATTCCAAGCACCAATGGAAGGAAACTCGCACCACACCGGTCTGTTTCAGTGTTACTGTCAACATCTGGACAGCAATCAAATTGGCCAAAAATAAGTATACTTTCAGTCTGGTACTGCTTAGTGCATCAAAGAGTCACCACACATTGAGGCACAATACTGAAACTCCTTCATCCTTTAAAGGATGCTAACAAACATGGCAAGGCACTTGTGAGGAGAAGGAGAAAAACAAAAATAGGGCATTCATACACATGCTGGGGCTGGGAGGCATGTTTTAATTAGAGAACCCCTAATTAAAGTGCCTGGAGCATCTCGTATCAGTGCCCCTGTGCTTCAAAATGGTGGTGGGGGCACTTTATCTAAAGCTTGAACAAGCTTTAGATAAAACACCTCCACCACCATTTTGAAGCATGGGGATGCTGATACACAAGATGCAGTGGGCTGCTGGAGCGCAGCAATTGCCATGAGTCTGCTCCAACACACTGGAATTCCAGCAAATCGGAGCAGCCTCCGCACTCATGTAATAGGCACCCTGCGCAAAACCTATTAGCTAAGCTTAACACAAAACAAAAACCTTTGCTCTGAATCTGAAGACAGCATCCTTCCAACTACTTACAGACTGACAGTTCTGGCCTTTTTCATATTAGGTTCTCTGTTAGTCTTCTGGCTACTAGCAGAGCCCAAAATATTTAACCTTATGCACAACCAATACACTAAACAGAACATACTCAGTTACTTCTTAGAGAAAGTCATATTAACATAAACAAAGAAAAAAGGAGAGTCGTGTTCACAACTTATTCTTGAATTCTAACAGTTCTGCCTAGTCCCCATTAAAGAAGTTTGATATTGAATTAAACAATTTTCCCTGTGTGATTTAAGTTTAGTTTACCATAGCTCTGCTAGCAAACAACCAATTCTTCTGCAACAATAGCTAGTAAGATTTCAAAGCAAGTTCTATGAATTTTCACAGGTCACTAATACAGAAAAAAATAGATGTTCGAAGTATACCACAGGATAGTCTACCACAACAGTTCAATATGGTTTACAAACACTGAGAACTGAACAAGATCCTTGAGCAGCATTACTTCTAGTTGAGCAAAAATGTCACAACCCGGGCACAAGCCTATCTGCCCATCCAACACAAGAAGATTGGCTAAGGGGGAAGTTACAATGCAGTTGATTGAAGGGGGGAGGGACTACAGGGGGGTTAAAATGGTTTGCCCAGACTTATAAACGAAAATCTTTGGCCAAGTTTAGAACACAATTCACATTTCAATTTTCTTAATTATTAGACCAGTCACCTAATATTCCACACCCTGCTATGACAGTTTATTTTATTACTGTGTGCATGGTTCCCTGGAATGACTATGAGTCATTATTTCTTTTAAAAGTGAGAAATATACCCTTTTTAACTTCTAAAATCCCTTGCAATGGCATGGCATTGGCACTGCCTTGAATTCCCTTGCTTTTCATCGGTGATATACTGTAGGGTATTACTGGCTTTGTAATATGGTCTGTGGTTGTAGTGAATGAAGGATGGAGTGGATGACTTTTAGGACTCTGGAAAAATGGCTACCTGTGAACAAGAAAAATGGACTTTATAGCCCTAAGCCCCAGTGGCCCTTTCCAGTGCTTTAGTACTCAAGCTTTCTAAAAAATCCCTTTGTAATATAATATTCTAGAAACCACCCTAATTTAAGACAAACTGGGACAAAGTATTTAGCTGCCTCCAAAGGGAATGCTATTGCTACTCTGCCAATGTATTGGCAGTCACATAGTATAATATAAGCCCATGGCCATGAGAAGAGCCCATGCATGGTCCAATTCTCATCCAAAATAAAGGAGAGAACTAGACAGGAGATGAAGCTATTATACTGAAGGCACCTGCTCAAAAAACAGGTCTATTCAGAAAGGTTAAGTCACTGAACTGAAAACCTAGGTCAAAACACAGACTTCAAACTGTGAGGTGCACTAAAGTTTCCAACATCAAAGACTAACAAAAAATAACACCTTTACTATAGCACCTATGTACAAGGATAAGCAGTTGGAAATGATAAAGAGTAGTGTTAATTTCAATTTAAAAAAAAGATAGTTTACCAGTGATCTTGTTAAGACGAGCTCTCTTTGCCTGAAATGTGTTGCCTAGACTACTTTTCCTCTTCTGTGATAATGTGCTCTCTGCTTGCACAAAGGCCATCTTTGGAACATCCACTACAGGAAATCCTACTTTTAACAAAAAAAAAACACAAGACATAGAAGAGTGTATCTATAAATTCACATTATAAGCATTTCTTAGCAACAGTAAAGATATTCTATAATGTATTTTTCACTGAAAAGTTAGCATAATGTGTCATAATTAGCCACTTAATTTTTTTCTTTGTGATTATTCAAAATAAAAATCCCAAATACCAAGACTGACAGGAGCATGAATTCAACTATTAGCTGAGAATTGCCTTAACAATTAAGAACTGTTAACAAAATATGACAAGTTCTGAGTTAAGTGGATATTGCTATTGTTTAAACGAAAATGAAGATTTATATATCTAAAAGTAAAAATCTTGAGAGCCCCTGCAATATGAAGCCACTTATATGCACTACAAATATTGTTTTAAAATTACCCATAAGCTACCATTATAGCCAAGCACCTTTTGGATTTGTTTAAACTAAAATTCTGAAGGAAAAATTAACAAAAATCTCAGGGTGAACCTATTAAAGCACAGCTAAGACAAACAGGAAGAAGACATTTGCATTTAAAAATCAAACTGATTAACATTATTCCAGTCTTCAGAATTGATAACTATATAAAGAATGTATCTCCTTCACCAGTAATACTATTTTGTAATATATACAATAGGGATTCTGAGGTTGTGAATAACTGATGGACAGAAAGAACATATGGCCTATTTGCAATCTTTTGGAAAAACAGCGTTAGCAATTAGTACCAAATGGCTCAATGGATGTTGGCTCCTCTTCCTTTTTTTGGACTTCTTGTATGATTGCAGAAGTTGAGGTTTCTTCCTTCTTTGAAGGTACTTTTAGCCATTTTCTCTCCTCTTTATCTTTATTGCTGTTTGCACTGGTCCGAGGTTTACTTCCAGTTTTAGTCTTGGCAGCTGCTGCTGCAGCAGCTTTGACCAAAGCTATCCAATCCTTCAAGAAGGGGGAAAAAAGGTGGGGGAGCATTAGTAGCCATTTGAGAGTCAACTAGCATCCATCTATAAATAAAGTTCAATTCATCCCTGCAGAACTGTTCATGTATATTTGTGTTTAGTTTGGACTATTATGCAAAAAGTCAGCCAACCATATTTCTCACATTGCCTACATATTGTACGTAAACTCAAATGTATTCCCAGAACACTATGTGGATATTTAAAAAAAAAAAAAAAAAAGAATTTTCTGTATTATTAGCTTTTCAAGGACTTTTGTCTTTGTTCCCTAGTAACTAATCTATATTTCCTATAGAAATATAGGAAACTTCACCCCAAAATAAACTGCTGAAATATTAACACCTTTTCATGCTGCCTCCAGGTGTAACCTACACTGTCCTCACTGTTTGAAAAGGAAAAGCACTACATAAAACATGAATAGATTTCTTCTGATTTCAAACTGATAATCAAGTAAGATCCTGAAGTGATAACTCTTACACAGCCTGCAAGGATTGCTGGAGTAATGGCAGATCCTATTTTTACTGTGATATACTTTGCAAGCTTCATCCAATAATCTCAACAGGCTTTACAAACAGCAATTAGTCACAATCCACCTTCAAGGTAGTAAAAGATTACTCCCATTTTGCAGATGGATAAACTGAATCATACAGTATGTATGACTTGCACTTGTCCCCAGAATAAACAGCAGCAGATGTTAGGTGTCTCGACTCCTAACGCCCTCTCTTCCACTACTCTGCAGTTCTAAATCATTTGTACAAACATCAGGTAGCAGGAAATTTCACAAAAGATTACAGGCTATATGTAGAAAGAAAAAAGCACAACAATCACAGTATTCAACCCAAGGAATATTTTAAAATTATAAACATATTACAAGAAAACATCATCCATTATCAACCATGAAAGCTTGGCTTCATGCATATATCCAGGTACACTTAGACTGCACTCTCAAATATACACTTCCAAAATGACTAAGGTAAGGACAACAATTTCCTCTATGCTTTTGGAGCACAGGCCTATAAGAGGCATCTTCATCCAGTGCAGACATGCTGCAATTTATACAGGATTGTTTCCTTACTACCATATTATGAGCAAAGTAAACAGAAATTCCCTGCTACCAGTCAGTGTACTTTGCTCCTTTGTAAACCAAACAATCCTGGTCCTTTAAATCCCTTTTCACATGGAACCATGTTTGTCCTATAATTCTTGTTACTTTTCCCCATCACTATCCTGAGGCCTATTCTTTGTGCCTTCTTTAAAGGCAAGAGGAGGATATTACTTTAGTTTATATGAATGCAATATATTCATATTTTTCCCTCTCTTTCCCCATACCTAACATTTAATTCACATTTTTACCACTGCTTTTCAGCAAGTGTATTTCTAAGAGAAGAGATGCAACAAAATCAACTAGATATGTATCCTTCATTTAACGTGCGAGCCCCCGACTGCTTCAAATTGTGCTTCCTGAGAAGGCAAATGTTTCTCTTCTCACTAACACATTAAATTTGCTTCCTCTTTTTTAAATTCTTCTGGGGCTGTCAAGAAACATTGATTAGGCAGGTATCTACCAGTCTGGGGTGAATATTTACTGGACACTCACCTGCACAGATTACTTATATAGCACCATCTAAGAGCAAGGCACCATGCACACCCCCAAATAAAAACAAAATCCTTGTCTCAAACTGTATACAACATAAATCTCTGCTAAACTGATCTACAGAATTAGCTGCAAAAGTAAAGACAACTGGAGCTTCTGCAATACACGCTGTGGCCATCTTTGCCCAATCCCAAAATAGCAGAAATTCTTCACTTAGTGCAAGATGCTTGGACAATAACATCATTTATACAATACCAGATAGTCATACTTAATAGACAGGGGAAATAAACACTTTCTCCCCCACACATTCTATCATCTAAGAACAATAAATTATAAAAAAGAGCAAGGGAAAGAAGTCACGTTGCAAAGCTATCTGTTGTGTAGTATTAGCTTAATGATCTCAGATTATCTTACTTTATTTCTTTAATGTACAGAAGTTTAGGTCTACAAGTTAATAAAAGCAGTTCTGAGTAAGCTACGTAAACAGAATTAGTGGAGTGACAAAGTCAGATCCTTTAACACCTCTTAACATGAATTTGACTTTTCTCTCCAGGGGGAAGGAGGAGAAAGGAGAGGTTGCTTGCTCATTTTAATTTTTGCTGTTTTTTAGGTCTTTTTCTCTTGTATTATAAGCTGCCCTGAGACGTTTTGGGAAAGAAGCACATAAACCTAATAAATAAAAACCCCATTTTACCCATAAGGGTACCTGCTCAGAGATGCTGAAAAAGGTATTTGGGGGTTAAATCCCAGTAAGGGTCTTCAAGGGAGGACTTTCTAATTTTCATCTGGGAGTGCCAGTTACAGGCAACAGGGCTTGGCTCAGACCTATACTCATACACTTGAACTCTTTCAGGTTCAGAGCCTTGTAACTGGTTGGGGTTACTTGTAAAGAGGAAACACTTGGGAGTCTAAATGTTTAAAACTCAGGACAGGAAGGTTTGGACACTGCAAGCGTTCTATTTATGTTCATTCAGCACAGTGTTTAAAGACCACTCAACTCAAAGAAGGGAGCTGGCCAAAGACTTATAAAGTCAATTTTTATTTTATTTCAGCAGAAAGGCTATAAATAAAACTAAAGGCACAAGGCAAATTCTTTATCTTTACCATGAAGTTCTGCTAAGTGACCGCCTAAATGAACAGTCTCATGGCCCGTCACAGGTGGCCTGTTTCCAGGAGTTGCATGGGGCACTGTTCCAGGAAGCGCTGCACGGCACAAGGTAGCTTTGCCGCCTGCTTTAGGCCAATTAGAGAGCCGTAATGCAGGGGAAACGCACAGACATTTGTACCTGGGTGCTGCCACCATGGCA
Organism: Crocodylus porosus; assembly: GCF_001723895.1. NCBI lineage: Eukaryota > Metazoa > Chordata > Crocodylia > Crocodylidae > Crocodylus > Crocodylus porosus. Next base: position 258,162,617 of record NW_017728886.1, on the reverse strand, counting down.
CCCCAGTTGAGAACCAGTGAACTACGATGCACATTTCTCTCTCAATATGCACAGAAATCCCTACTCCAGGTGTTTCAAATGTTTGTCTGGAACTGATTTAGAAACCTTTATTTTCCTCAATACAGCATTAGAAAGAGAAGGTGAAGGAGGAGGAGGAGGAACAAAAACTTCAGTGATTCCTGAAGTCTTTCTTTACCTGAGGTTGTTATAATGCATCGAATACAATAGCAAGTCTCAACACTGGGATATAACAAGGCTCAGGAACCCTTTATTTAAAAAAATGTAACTCATACTGGCAACTGCAGACTTGTGGCAAACACTGTATATACAAAATGCAGGATCCAGCTATTAACAGGTAACCAGTCTTTAGTAGTAGTTCTCCTCACCAGCTCCTACTGAGCATTATAAACCCTTTTTTCTATTCAACTGAAAAGTCCCTATTATGGAACCACATCCAATATAGGTACCTCAGCTAATTCATAAGGTCCTAGCTGATGTTTTATTCCCTTATCTCCCTCCAATGAATATTCCAGACCCCCATTTATGAAGACTCAATTCCCTTCATCTTCCTCCCTGTTTAAAATATATGTATTTTTAAATCAGACTGTATCTGAGGTCAAGGGAAGCTGTAACAGGCTACAGAAGAGTCAATGGCTCAACCAGTCAGGTGAAGCTGGCATTCTGATGTAAGTTAGAGCAAAAGATTACCATAATAACTAAACATTAAGGCAAACTGCTATACTCCAATTGGTTAAAAATGGCTCTTCTCCAGAGCTCAGGGGCCCAACACCAAATGACTACTGAGAAAGCTACAGAGCAGTGATTCTCAACTTTTCTGGCACCCCTCGTTAGCTTCAAGGCACCCCAACTCATAGTTTCCATGCGTTTTTAACCATGGAAAAGTGAGTGTTGTTCTATTGCAAAGAACTCAAAAAGCCAACTACAGGTCAGAATGTTTTTTGACACTATGGATTGCTTTTTGAAATCTCTATGTGTATTTTGTGAATGATTGCACACCTAACAGTGCTAACATTGCATGATTAGGAATCAGACCCCACAATGCCCCTGAAAGAATTAAGACTCCTGCGTGGTGTGGCACCCTGGTTGAGAATCACTGTTCTAATGTCATTATACAAAACAGACTGTCTAAACAAAAATGAGGAAAACTGCAAACTTCAAAAATAATTAAGCATCAACTGTCCAGCATTTCTTGTATTTCAAGGCTAAGACAAGCCTTGGAAGTGAGTTTATAGTCTCAGAACTGCAACAGTGAGAAGGCAAAAACAGTAGCATTTCTAAAATTCAACCCTTCTGCCAACACCCAATTTGTGATGCTCACCTCTCCTACCGCCTATCAAAACTATCACCTCTTTACTTCTCTATCTAAAATAGTTCAGTGATAGCTCTTTCCTCTCTTGCCGTGCTATCCCTCCCACCACATGCACACCCAGACAAAGAGACCCATGCAGACACCATCCACTGATTGACTGGTTGTTTCCAAATCAAGACTGCACTCCTCGCTCTCACCTTTAAGACTCTACATAGCTGTGTCCCACTTACAACTCCACTCGCATTCTCTCCTCATGTCACCTCTGCTTTGTCTCTGTCCCAAACACATTGCCATGTGCTTTCTCCTCAGCTTCCTCTTCCTGAGTGCCAAGTGCCCTCCCTCTCCTTTAAATCCCTCCTCAAAACTCACTTCTTTTGGTTCGATTTCCGTCACTAATCTCAGCTCCGGCGCTATCTGCTCCCTCTCGCGCGCCTAATTATGTCGAAGATAAAACAAAAACATGAAATAGAAAAAAATAAGTTATCTGAATACTTTGGAAATGCTTCCACAAGGGCAGTTTTCATTTCCCCAGCTTTTTCAATGTCTCCTCTCCCCCACTCCTGTTGGGTTTCTATCTAAATTTAAGAGTTCAGGCATCTCCAAGCAAGAACCTTGTCTAGTCTCCATACATGGTACTATACAAACACTGTATTTTATATATACTGTCTTTCCACCCTCACAACTGAAATGTATGAATGTACGAGTACCAGAGCACTAAACAGTGCGGTACGCTTCGAATATTACATTTTGAAGTATCTCTTTAAAAGAGACGTCATCAATGCTAAAAAATAAGATAAAATAAAAACCACATTTACAGCTAAAAATACAGCACCTACACTTCTGTTATCAATCACCTTTAAAATGACAGTAACAGATGTGCTCAACTTGCAAGTTTTACAGTATTTTGAGAATACTTGGTGTCAGTGTTTTCCTGGTCAGCTGTACCACCCACACACTGCTCTTAAGTACATGATAGGAAGACCAAGAAATAAAAAGTAGGGAACAGGAAAAGTTGTAAATAAAAGTGTGAGGGAATGTTATTATTATTATTTAAATAAGGGCACACTATTTTACTTGGGGTTAGAAAACTGATTTTTTTTAGTCAGTTATAAGGAATCCTGTTGACAGTGTCCCTTTCTCTGATCAACAAAGAAGCTACAAAATAAATTATTTCTGTACCTGTGCATTGGTTTCAGAATTAGATTCTACATGTTTCAATTTCTTAGTTTTAAATAAATAAAATAATTCCCTTTCAAATGCCCTCTCTCAAGAAAATTCTCCTATATTCTTCTTGTCATAAGAAAATGTTGGGATTTGAATTTAATATACAACATTAAAGATTCATCTGAAGCTGTATTTTCAAATCAATCAAAAATTAGTCTGGGGGTTTCTTGGTTTTGGGAGGGGAGAGGGTTACTTTTTGTCAGATGAAATTAGTCTTGCACACCCTAAGTTCAGCCTCAGAGATTACATGAAATCCATACCCTTAGCACTCAATTTTGGAGAAACACAGGATTTATGGTGTTTGCACATATGGCATATGATGCCAGGGATTTTGAAAGCTATATCCCAAGCAGGCTATTTGCAACTAAGCTTGTTCCTCTAAAAGAAGCCTATGGCCACAGAGTAGTATCGCAGTGTGAATGGAGACAAGACGGTTGGGTGGAATAAACACGGAACTAAACAAGCGACTTCTGTGCTCTCACCCTTGGATTAGTCAACTCACAAATCTGTTATCTCTGACTCCCTATTTGTAAAGTGAAGTGAAAGAGTATTTATACCCCCACACAATCACTGGGGGTAGTGATAATTAGTGTCTGAAATGTTGTGCTGTAGTTCACCAAAGCATTCTTAACACTGCAGAAAGAGGCTGAGTTTAAGCACAGGATGGATTTGTATTTAAATCTCATCTCTTCACTTTTAAACAATGCCAATTACATATACATGTTGCCTAAGACCCCAACATTTCTTTACATTCTACTGTTGCATTCATGATTATTATATCACGATATACAGCTACCGGTTAAATAAAGGCTGGACACAAAATTTGCTTCTTAGGCCAATTTAGTTCTCTATTTCCACTGAGCATATTGAGTTCCCTGCACCTCCCAACCCTCCTCTACTTCCTACTAGAATCACCTGTAGAATGGTGGGGTAATGTCATAAGTCAAGGAATATTTTCCTGACTGACTCCAACAGGCCTGGCAGAGCAAACAACTACGGAATGAGGTGGGAAGAGTCTACCTATATAAAACTCCAACCAGCAGCAGACCACTGATACATTAAGGCACTTCTGAAACGGATGAGATGAGTGCCTCTTTAGTCCCTGGGGCCCCTCTGTTGGCAGCATTAAGAAGAATATTCAGGATAGAAATGATTCAGTGAAAGGAGCATACTGCAGCCAGAAGTTTGACAGCTAGGGTGACAAAACTCATTCTTGGTAATCACCTTCAGTGAGATATGGTGAACCAAGACAAGAAAGGCCTTAAAGTGGATGCAGCAGCAAGTCCAAAAATACTGAGCTAAAAAAGATGCTTCTTAAGTGAAACAATCAGCAGAGAACTTGATTACAGACACTCTGGTAATACCCTGTGCCCTTTTTGGTAACCAACAAGAACAGGTGGGAAGACTCCTAATATCCTTACCTGCCCTTTGGCATCTTCAGGCATAGATTTGATATGCATCCTTTTTAGACACCGAATAACACCATCATAGAACTGTACAGTGAAGGTTCCTAGAATAGGATTGACACAATCATGATGAGCAGGTATAAAGTAAAGTATCTACCTGATGACTTCCACACAATCTTTGCCACTTCATTTTTTAGCCTAAAGTCCTACACATACCAAATCCCTGCTCATGCGAGTATTTTGGTTAGGCAAGTAAAACAGGTCTATACATCTCATTAAAACTCTTCCCTTAACAGTTATTATGATTTCTCCTTGAAGGATACAGATTCAGAACCTTGGACAGGTCAACTAAAACTTTAAAACCAATTCTTATACATTTTCTACATTTCCCACAACTTGGACAATCATAAATCAGCTCTTTAATTTGGTGCATAACTAAGTTCTAATGGAGTAACAAAAATGTTACATTGTTGCGTTATCAGTACAGAGGAACATTTATATCTACAAGCAAAATCAAGTCCCATTCTGTTTGAATACTACTAAACTATTTAGTATATTTCTTTAATTCTTCTTAAATTCAATACAAATACTATCCCATTTTTTAAAATGTGCCCAAACCAGTTAACATTTTTTCCTTTTAATACTGCACAATGCTCTCTCTCCAACAATCAAATGTCTAGCCCCACTTTCTAATATAATTTAGATATTTAAACATAATCATTGTAAATTCAAATATATAACATTGAGGCATGAATAGTCTTCTTATTACCCTGAACAACTTACATGTGCAAGTTCATAGAGGGTAAAAGGAAGATCAGGGAAAGTGTGGGTCTCTAAATGGGGGAAGCTGCAACTGAAGCACTCAATGCCTTTCTTACCTCAGTCTTCACAGGTAAGGTCAGCTCCCAGACTACTGCACCTGGCAGTACAGTTTGAGGAGAAGGTGAGCAACCAACAGTTGTAAAAGAACAGATTAAGGACTATTTAGAAAAGCTGGACATGCACAAGTCCATGGGGCCAGACAGGATGCACCTGAGAGTACTGGTCAATGCAACTACAGAGCCACTGGCCATTATCTTTCAAAACTGGTGGCAAATAGGGAGATGTCCCAGATGACTGGAAAAGGGCAAATATATTGCCCATCTTTAAGAAAGGGAAGAAGGAGAATCTGAGGAACTACAGACCGGTCCACCTTGTTCTCTGGAAAAGCCAGGGAATGGGTCCTCAATGAATCCATCTCTAAGCACTTGGAGGGGAAGAAGGGGATTAGGAACAGTCAGCATGGATTCACCAAGGGCAAGTCAGGCCTGCCCAACCTGATTGTCTTCTATGAGCTGACTGGCACTGTGGATGCAGACAGAGTAGTGGATGCAGCACACCTTGACTTTAGCAAGGCTTTTAGTACACAAGCAAGCTAAGGAAATACAGGGTAGATAATAAGGTGAATAGAAAACTGACTGGATCGTCCGTCTCAAAAGGTAGTAATCAGAAGCTAAATGTCTAGTTGGCAGCCAGTATCTAGTGGACTGCCCAAGGGGTCAGTCCTGGAGCCAGTGTCTTTCAATATCTTCAACGACCTGGAAGATGGGATGGAGTGCACCCTCAGCAAGTCTGCAGATGACACCAAGCTGTGCAGAGTAGTTGATACGGTGGAGGGTAGGGATAGGATTCAGAGAGACCTTGACAAATTGGAAGATTGGACAATCCCACACACTCATACAGACTAGGCACTGAATGGCCAAGCAGCAGCTCCACAGAAAAGGACCTGAGGGTTACAGCAGACAATAAACTGAATATGAGCTAATAGCGTGCCCTTGCTGTCATGAAGGCTAACAGCATATTGGGCTGCATTAGGAGTGCTGCCAACAGATCAAGAGACGTGATTATTTCCCTCTATTTGGCAACAGTGAGGCCACATCTGGAGTGCTGTGTCCAGTTTTGGGCCACCCACTATAGAAAGGACACAGACTAATTGGGGAAGAGTCCAGCAGAGGCAAACCAAAATTATGAGAGGACTGGGGAACATGAGGAGAGGGTGAGGGAACCGTGTCTTTAGTCCGAAGAAGAGAAGAATGGAGGGAGGATTTAATCAAGAGGATGAAGTCAGACTGTTCTCAGTGGTGGCAGATACCAGAACAAGAAGCAATGGTCTGAAGTTGCATCTCAAGAGTTTAGGTTAGACATTATGAACACCTTCTCAGTAGGAGAGTAGTAAAGTACTGGAACAAGCTACCCAGACAGACTGCAGAATCTCCATCATTAGAGGTTTTTAGGAACAGGGCAGACAAAGCCTTGGTTGGGCTGATATAGATGAGGACGGTCCTGCTCTGAGCAGGTGGTTGGACTACACATGGAGTGCTCAGCTTTCAGCCTGCAGGCCAAGTGTGGTCCACAGAGACATCACATCTGGCCTGCACGATACCCCACAGGTCTGGAAATTTGGTGGCAGGGGAGTGGTGGCCATTAATACAACCACCCTCCCCCTGCCAAATTCCAAAATCCCAAGCCTGTCAGGCTTAGCCAATCCAGCCAGCTGGGCAAAAAAGTTGAGCACCACTTAACTAGATGACCTCCTGAGGTCCCTTCCAACACCAATTTTCTATAATTCTATGGAACGCAACATGTTTCAAGGCAGGCATTCTCACTAAACCAAATGCTTCCCATCTACTAAAATAATAATGCATCTTACAATATATTTGACATTCTAAATACCTGTCCTTAAAGATACAGATATGCCATGCTTCATTTGAGTAGACCATAGTTGTGTTCACATTAAAAAAAAAAAAAGAGTACTTACAGCTACAGTGCACTTATATACATACCCTCCTTGTTAATTGCTTCAATCTTGGCTGGGTAATATCGACAGTCTGTCCAACGAGCTAGCACCTCTTCTCCAGGTTTAAAATCCTATTTAAAATCATTTTAATAGTTAATATCTTGAGCTTCAAACTTCCTCTAAAGAAACCTACATGTTACAAATCTGGCAGTAATATTTAGCTTTAGAAAGCAAATGCAATAGCTCATGCAGGAAAAGAAACTACTACTTACAACAAATTCTTCATCATCTTTCAGCCCTTCTTTCCGGAGTGCTGGTCGCTCCAGGGGTCTTAATCTATTGCTGTCCCAATAAATCCACTCGTCATAGCGATGACTCCAGCGTTCAAAATGGACCAACATCTTCCCTTCCTCATAGTCTATCTTCTCAATTCGAGATGGATACCTTGAGCAATAAATGGAAATGTGTCAATTCACCAGCTTTTTCCAGACATGTTTAGCCTACAGAAGTTCAAACAAATATTAGTTCTCATTGAACGGCCATTTTGTACTGAAAATCAGTTTGAAATTGAAATATGTTTTCTAAATATATGTAACTGTTAAGATGACAATACATAACTGAAAAGCTTTCTACATAAATTAAATGAGAGATTACAGTTCTATTATATAGTACTATGCATACACAAATTCAGATTTGTGTTAAATGTTACAATGTGAAAATTACTTTAATGGGCCTTTTGGATTAAAAGCTGGGAGTTTTATGCTTAGCAGAATGGTTGTGTTTTTTTGGTTTAAAGCAAGACCTTTTAAGTTGCCTAATAAAGTATCCACAGAATTGCTTCATTCATTTCAGACAAATCAAAGCAATCAAGAAAACAAAAACCAACAGGGGGTGCACTGATAAATGTATTCTTGGCTAATACCGATAGCTGATTATTTACCAGGCATATTGACTGATACCGATCCAATAACCGATTTACAGGAAAGCAGTTGGGCAGCGTGGAGAACAGCACCCTGTAGGTAAGTCTGTGGAGGGGGAGGGGCATGGGAGGAACAGATTAAGGCCCCACGGTGAGGAGGAAGTGGGACAGGGGCAGGGCGGTGAATGGGACCCTGAGGCTGGATGGAGCTGGGGGCAGTTTCTCCAGGGGATCAACATCTGGGGGCCCCAGTCAGAAGGCATAAAAATGGTGGTGGAGGTGCCTGAATGAGCTTTAGTTCAAGTACCACTGCCACCATTTTGAAGCTCTGGGACACTTTTAACCAAAGCAGAGCTGAGTGGGGTGAGGGCAGAGGTGAGCTGCCCTCTGTGGGCTTGGGGCTTTTTCCCCCTGCTTCCTTGGCCCCGGGAGCCATGTCTCCTGCCCATCCAGCAGCCGGAGGCACAACTCGCCACCACCACTGACGCTGGATGGGTAGGGGACGTGGCACGGCCAGTGCATGGCCCCTGGAGCAAAGGCAGCAGGGCAAAGAGCCCCAAGCCCACAGTGGGCAGCCCACGTTGGCCTTCTCCCTCACTCTGCTTGGCTCTGCCACAGTTAAGTATCTCGCTGCTTAAAAATGGTGGCAGTGGCACTTAAACTAAAGCTCATTCAACAAGCTTTAGTTTAAGCATCCCTACCACCATTTTTAAATGCCAGGATGCTGATCCCCTGGACAAACCGCTCACGGCTCCATCCTGCTCCCCACCCTGGCCCCAGGGTTCCATTCACCGCCCTGCCCCTGCCCCACTCCCTCCCTCACCATGGGGGTCTCCGTCTGCCCCACCCCATGCCCCTTCCCCTCCACAGACTTACCTGCAGGGCACTGCTTTCCACACTACCCGACTGCATTCCTGGACACGTGCATGAGTGCAGCTGCGAGCATGTACGCAGTGTCTGGGGGCCCCAGTCAGAAGGCATATTGGATTTATCATTACGTTATTGGCTACACCGACCAAAAAAAGCTGATAGCTGATAATGTTAATTTTTCTTTGATCGGTGCCAATCTGATACGGCACCAATATATGGCACACCTCTAAAAACAACTGAAGTCAATAAAGCATTCCTACTGAACCTGAACTATTAACGTACAGCTCCACTGATTTCACTGGCACTGAATGCAATACACAGCAATTATTTGTTCAGTTTTTAGTTTTTGATTACATAATTATCAAAACAAAGACCTCAGTGTTAAAGGAGTGGGGGGTTCTACTATTCCCTCAACCTCTGCATATACCCACTCATTCCGAAGAGCCTCACCAGAACAAATCATAACCCTATACAATTTAAGGTTCTGGTTACAATTTAGTAAGGATTAAAACTATCCCCTTGTTTTAGTTTTGTAAAATCCAGCTCATTCAATCTTGCAAAGATATTGCACATTTCCTATTATTAGCATCTGTGAAAGAGCACAGGGGAGTGGTTTCTGGTTCTGTGGATATCTATGTCTGTGAAACTGTTTTCCAAGATCTATTTTGCTTCAGGAAATCCGAATGGGACAAAAAGCACAAAGATCTATCTAAAACAATCTGGCAATTTTTATTTTTACTTGATGAAAACTGATTTGGGAATTCAGATTGCCCTAGAAAGTTTTCCTTTGGGAGCTTTAGCCTTCCAAAAGCTGGAGTGATTAAATAAACCAGAGATACCTGAAGATGATAAAAACATGTACTGATAAGGAATGTCCTGGTGAACAGAAGGCTGCCTATCTCCCAAATAGGAGACTCTGTTTACTTCCCACAATGAGAGACTTGCCTCAACATTAGAGACATGACTTCAGCAATCATTTTCTACACCACCTGCCGATCCTCTGATTCAGAAATTCTGAGCTATCTTACTTTGCAAGATGAATTTTCTTTTTAAAAACATACCAGTTGCTGAGTAAGCAACTAGCAAATCATACGTCAGGATTTTTTTTTAAGAACCCATCTCAACTTAATTTTAAATATTGGAAATGTTCTCCTTTCTTCCCATTCATAAAGCTGTTTTCAGCAAAAGAGAATTGAAAGACAACACTGGGCCTGTCCCACCTCATTTCCCATCGTTGTGCTCACTGCTGCCTGCCTCTTCAGCAGCAGCCTTGAATAAGGACCCCCAGCTCCTCCATCAGACTTGCAAGAGTTCCTGAGTGTGAAGAACTCTTCACCCTTGACAACATCACCCCTCTTCCACCTCCCAGCTCCCTATTGTTCCCTAGCTTAGGGATAGCATTGGAGGAAGGAAGAGGATCCTCCCAATGCCAAAGTTTCAGTCATTTCCTATTCTTGTGAAGGGACACAGCAGATCAAGTGCCCCTAAGTTCCTGTTGCTCCTCTAACCTGTGAAAGGGGCTACCAGAACTGAAGGTATTTGCAAGGAAGCCCCAACTCCTGCTGCTCCTCAACATCTTTGCCTTGAACCTCTGCACGGAGGCAACCTCCTGGCCTCAAACTCAAACAGTAGCTTAGCTGCCGTGTTCCTGACAAACACTTTTGCAGGCCTATGAAAAGACTGCAGGTGAGCTCCCAAAGTAGTGCAAGAATGAGGGCCTCATGTTCCTATATGAGATAAAGTATGACGGACAATAGAGAAAGCAGCAAAACCGATTACACATGCACTGTTTTGAAAGGGCTATTTTAAAATGGATGGAGTAGCATGGAAAGAGAAAAAAATTTACTTTTCTGTTTTACAAATGAGGAACACAGCTTCAAAAATCCACTAACCCAGGGAAGGTAAAGTGTTTTCCCAAGTAGCATCAACAGCTGCAGAAAGAGTTTTCTTTAAAATAAAAAAAAAACAAAAACAAAAGAACCCAAACAAGTTTCTAGCTAGGGTTATGTAATTAAACTTGAAAATGTTAATTAAATAAAACTAGATTCAATACCGTCTTCCCAGGCCTGCAGACTGCAAAGCCTTGTCTGTCTGTAAACTTAGCATTTATGTAACCGCTGAAATTCAAACCAAGTAAAAAAAAAAGTTGTGTCCATTTTTACTACTAGTGGGAGGCATGTGAATGACTATGCAGCTTACAGGCAGTTTCATTCTGCAGCTACTTGGAAAAGTTCTAAGCATTATAGAAGGCAGGCAATGGAAATACCGGATTCAACAGGGAGGAGCAGCCAGAAATGGAGGATGGAAGCAGAGGAGACATCATCCTTGCAGCAACCCAAAAGAAGAGAGCAGCATTTAGTAGCACATTATACTCGGGGTAAACCTTCCCTTCGGACAAGGATTTCAATTTCATCAGATACCCTCCAGCTAGAGGCCGACGGAAAAAAAAAAGGGAGCCATTGGGCAGAAATTGAAGGCAAACGCCAGTCTGGCAGTATTTTTATCTGCACATCACTCCTGTAACAGCACCTCTTCTTCAGTTTATCACCCTGTGCCTGATCGACAGTTCTCTGTCTACTAGTTACCTGATATAATTTCAAAGCCCTACATACAGGTATATACAGGTATGAGAAGACAGAGGGATTATGAAACAAAGTACAAGGGGGACTGTGTTTTTTGGGGGAAGAAATGGAAAGGGAAAGAAAATACAAAAATTAGAAATGCGGTGGCAGAGGGCAGAATGTATGGAGAGAAGGAAAAATGAAGCCCAAGAAGAAACGTCACAAAGTAGCACATCAACAAAAATGAAAGAATGAAGCAAGATGCACATAAGAAAAAGAAAAGATGTAGCAATCATGATGGGTCTAGTACTATTCATCAAATATATTACTTGATCACAAATCATGCTATTCATTGACTACTATATTCAACACATATATTTTTCTACTACGTGATCAACTTCTGGAATCAGATACAAAAGAAGATCATTTGTAACAGAGTAGTCTGCAACCAACTTAATTCACAGCAGGTTGCTGAATTAAGAATGGTTTGGGGTTTTTTTGTTTGTTTGTTTTTTAACAGCTTTTACCAATCAGCTGAAACTTATCAGTGGTTTCACACAGCTGATCAGGGTAGATATGCCCTTTGACATAAAAGCTGCTGCAAACAGCTAGAATCTCTCAGCAGTCCTACATAACTGTTTCCTGCAGCTCTTTATATACCCAGATACTTTGCAAACCCTCATCTTCACAGGAGAGTGAGAAACCCTGCAAAGTATCTGGATCCTATGGTTCACTGCTGGAATTATGAACCATAACATTATGGGCAACGTCTTCTTAATAAGTTACATATGAAAATGAGAATTAAATAAAACTGTTATTTATGTGTTAAATTCCATTAACTTGTGCTCTCAAAACGCACATTATGATGCAAAACAAGTGATGGATTGAGACACAATGACAAAAAGCCCAATTATCAAAGCCAAATTTAATCCTAGTCTTTAGGCATAAAAAACTATTCATCCATTGAACTATCCTAGCCCACAAAATGACTGACTGTCAAAGTCAACTAACAACAACATTTTCACAGCTCTAACAAAAAGAGAAGATAACAGAGATGGGTTAAATCCCCTGCGGTAAGGTTACACACTACAAAAGTGTACACATTTTAAGCCACAGAACTATGTGGTAGAGACCATTTGGGGCCTTGTGTAATGCTGAACATGTGGTTAACATGCTCAACATTACACAAATTTGCCATTGCACATTTTGCTACAGAGCTGTTTTCTCTAATATTCCATTTTTGGTGGGCTCTGATAAAAAAATTAATATGCAAGATTTTGAACTCAGGTATTTTCAGGAGAAATATAAACTCCCCTGCTGGTAACAGAAAGAAGATAGCAACAAGCATCACTTCTGCAATGTAAAAAAAAATAAAACGGCACATTACAAAAATCTTCTCTTCTACAATTTAAGCAACTTCTTTTCTTGCAGGACTCACTTCCCAATCCTTGATTAAGGTTTGGAGGTCCCAATTCAACACTGTCACAACTGATATAGTCTAATAAAAAAAACTGAATGCAGTTTCCTGCATTGTTTTATTAAAAAGTAATGTTGACATTCCACCCAGGGCTGTACTGACAAATGTTGACATACAGGACACAGCTTTTCCTGTCAATAAGATCCATGATGCTTCTTCTTCCATTTAAAATAGTAAAGCAAAAAGATGGTTGCATCTGCCAGACAGGATGAAACGGAAATTTCCTCAATCCTAACACCGAATGCAAGTACGATGAAACAGCATTATAAAAAGAAGCAAAACAAGATCTATTGTACATTCCCCATACCATGTCCTGATTAACAATGGCAGAAGCATTTCTTCCAACACAAGCTCTAGCACACAGTCACAACTCAAAAAACAAATATCTGGCCTAATTCAAGTAACCTGAGCTAATTTAAAATAAATTTGCCAGGATTTCCCTTTATTACAGCATGAACTGAAAGGATCCAAAACAACTAAAAAAAGGGGCTCCTGAAAATATGAATAAACAGGTTTTCTTTATACTGTTTACCTAAAACCAATCAATCTGTACTTAATAATGCCTGTGTTAGCTCTATCCAACTCTACTCAGTAATGCCTACAGATGGTAAAGTTTTCTTTTTGAGGGTCTTTCCTCAAACTTTCCAGCTGCGTCCAGATGAGTGCAGGCAAGTATTATGTGATGCCGCAGACCCGTCTGTGGTGCCACACACCGCACACAAAGGCATTCCCCACACTGCTACTTTGCATTACCTTTCTGGGGGTCAAAAAAACCCATGTTGAAAAGAAGCAGGGTGGCATATGTCATGGCACCACATGTTGCCCATAACCAAAGCCTGGCCAGTCAGAGCCATGTTCCAGCTGCCGGCCAGGAGACCTGCTGCAGAAGCATCATGGCTGTAGCTCCCCAAGGCCCCCAACATAGGCTGCTGGGGCCAGCACAGCTGCTGGCCCCAACCTCCCTACCCCACCTTCAGTAACCTGCCACATGCCAGAGCATGTGGCATAAGCGTTCCCCAGAAACAAGTAGCAGCGACACAAGGTGTGTCACTGCTACTTGTCCCCAGGGAAACAAACATCTGCACTAGCACAGGTGCAGCCTGCAAGCGTGCTAGAAACAGCATTCCCAAACCCCAAAAGATTCTATTCAAATGCCAGCCTACCTGACGGAATTGATTAACTACAGGCAATCCCCCCCACTTAAAAGCGCTAACCAAAACCACATTTCGCTACAGCGCTCATTTAAAATGGATACCCGATTTCACCGAGCACTCAGCCAGTTGTGCTATAGCATGCAGTGGAATCAGCGAGGAGGCGGCAGGGCACGCAGGGAGAAGCAGCAGTGGCGGTAGCAGCAAGTGGGGTGAGCAGCAGTGAGCAGGGGGGTAGGCATGAGCACAGATGGGTGGGGAGAAGCGGCAGCAAGTACAGGGCCCATGCCTGGGGCCAGGGCCCGTGGGGCCTCATGCACAGGTCTGGTCAGTAGCGCGAGTTCCTGAGCTGGCACGTAGGGCTGGAGTAGCTGGCAGGTGGGCAGGCAGGGTGGGGAGAGGCAGTGGCGGTAAGAAGCAGTGAGTAGGGGGGTGAACATGAGTGCAGGGCCCATGCCAGGACCCAGGCCGGCGGAGGCCCAGGGCAGGGCAGCAGAAGCGTGGGTCCAGGCTGGCATGAGGGGCTGGGAAGGCAACGCCAAAAAGCAGCAAGCAGCAGCAGTAACTAATTATTTCTATTTATGTTCATTCCTATGGGGAAACGGGGTTTGCTTAGCGCAGTTCCGCTTAATGCTCGGTTTTTCTGGAACCAATTAAGAGCACTATCCAGGGGTTGTCCGTATTGTGAGCTGATGGCATGTTCCAACTTTACACATTGCTCAATTTTGTCTCTCAAGTAGTAACAGTTGCATTGCACGTAAACTACAGAAATGTTGTAAAGCTGGCAAAGACACAAGTAAATTACATGATAAACTTATGTCAAATTAACCCAGTCTCTCTCCAATTTATATATTCATCTTGAAGTTTCCATATTAGCATGCATCATTTCTCAGGTATAGAAGTTCATAAATGGCTATTTTCACCAATATATTTACTAATCTGATATGAACGGTGTTCATTAACCAATAATTGAAAATATTTTACACTTTAGCATCATCTTCTATCTGAGCCTCTAAAAGTGTTCTCTAAAATAATGAGCTGTGTGCGTAAGGTATGGAAACAACTCCATTTAACAGACAGAGAAAACGAGAGGTTCAGTGGCTTTCCAACACTCCAGCATTAGGATCATTGGAAAGTAGGACTTTCCAAGGCAGGATCCCCAGCTAAACCATTCTAGCCAAGTGTCTATCCAATCTGCCCTTGAAAACTTCCAAGAAGATCCAACAACCTCTCCAGGTAGTTTGATCCAATGCTTGATTACCCTCACTGTCTGAAAGCTCCTCCTAATCTCCAACCTAAATGTCCTCAGCTACAGCCTAATGCCATTGCTGCTAGTCCTGTCCCCTACAGAAAAGCCCATCTCCATTCTCTCTGTAATCATCCTTCAGGTACATGAAGTACTCCAAATGAGGCCTCACCAGTGCCGAACATAACAGATGAAACACTTCCCTTGATTTGCCAGTGACACTCCTGTTCATATGACCCACTATGCTGTTGGCCTTTTTCGCAACAAGACAAAACTGTTGGCTCCTATTCAGTTTGTAATCCACTGTTACACCCAGGGCCTTCTCTGAAGTACTTGCAGCCTCACCAGTCGTTCCCTACTCTGTATTTGTACACACAATTATTGTATCCAATTGCAGGACTTTGCATTTGTCCTTGATGGATCTCATCTGGTTGACTGCAAACCATTTCTCCAGTCTGTATAGGACATTATGGATTCTAGCCCTACTCTCCAGTGTCAGCAACTTCACCCAACTTTGTGTCGTCCAAAACTCTGCTGAGCATACACTCAATCCCATTGTCCGAATCATTAAAGAAGATATTAAACCATACCAGACTCAGGACAGACCCTTGGGATACTCCATTTGATACCAGATCCCAAATAGACACTGAGCCACAGTTGACTACTTGCTGAGTATGATGATCCAACCAGTTATGTATCCACCTTACAGTACTTTTGTCTAATCTGTATTTCCTTGCTAATGACAACATTGCAAGATACTCTGTCAGAGGCCTTGATAAAGTCAAGATGCATCACATCCACTGCTCTCCATATCTACCGAGTCTGTTACTTTATCATAGAAGGAAATAAGATTGGTCAGGCCACCTTCATCTTCCTTGTGGTGAATCCATGCTGGCTGTTTTTGACCACCTTGTTCTTCTCTTGGTGCATCACAATAGATTACTTGAACACCTGCTCCCTGAGCTTTCTGGGTATCAAAATCAAGCCGACTGATCTCTGGCTCGCCAGATTTTCCTTCTTCCCTTTCTTAAAGACAGGCACTATAATTTGCCCTTTTCCAGTCATCTGGGACCTCACCTGACCCCCCACCCATTCTCAGAGGCTAACCAATGGCTCTAAAATTACTTCAGCCAGTTTCTTCAGTAACCTAGGATGGCACAGCTGGTTTCTTCAGTAATCAGCCCTGCCAACTTGAAAGCATCTAGCTCCTGTAAGTAATCCCTAACCTGTTCTGCCATTACTCTAAGCCAGTGGTTCCCAACCTTTTTTTGCCACGACCCGCTGCTGGGAGCAAAGTGGAACAGCAGCCCAAGGGCAGGTGAGTTCCCAGCATGCTCGTCCTTTGATTGCGGCGCTGCTGGCATTGCTCCCGTGACCCTCATTTGGGTTGCAACCCAAGGTTGGGAACCGCTACTCTAGACTGTCTCCTTCCCTATCTTTGCCATCAAATGCACTTAACTGGTAGCTGCCACTATTTGTGAACACCAATATAAGAAAGGCATTAAATACTTCAGCTTTTTCTGCATCATCCACAACTAGATTAGTTTTTGCACCATGTAAGGGACCTATGGTTTCTTTAGCCTTCCTCTTTAACATACTCGTAGACTCTCTTTTACTGCCTTTTATGTCCTTTACTAGCTGCATCTCAAATTGTGCCTTAGTTTTCCTTTTCTCCCTGCTTGCCCATGTGCAAACACTTATATTGCTCCCTATTATTGTGACCAAGTTTACACTTTTTGTAAGATTCCAGTTTGAGTTTCAACTCATTAAAGAGATTGCTGTCTAGCCAGGCTGGTCCCCTGCTGCACTTCCCATTCCTCTGTCGCATCAGGATAGCTTGCTCCTGCACCTCCTGAAAAAGCAGCCAGCTTCTGTTCTGTACAGGATGAAAGATCCCAAAATCAGCCCAACTCTTTTGATTACCAGTTCTAGGACTTATGAACTGACCCCAAGACCATTTTTCCTTCTGTATCTTAGAGAATGAAACTACATTGTTCTTTCCAGACCCCTCCATCTTGACAATCTTCTTTTATTTGCAAGCTTCTTCAACCACTTCTATAGCCACCTTCATCTTCTTTTAGATAGGCCAGTGCTAAACATACTTCAGGTTAGAGATTCATCCAATTTCAAAAACGAAAAAGGTCCCATCACTTGAAAGCTTCATCAAGCAATGAACGGAACTGCTTCCTGTGCATGAATGTTCCTGTCCAAAGTTTACACACAACTTTTTGGGCTTCTCTTTGATATGGGGGAGGGGGGAAACCAATCCAGAGCCCAGACCTCTGATCTGCCCTCTTCACAGGAACAACCATTCTTCTGATGAGCTCAAGACAGTGATCTCTTTCTACCCTAAATCTACCCCATACCCTAATTATCCCACCTCTGTGCCTCCTTCGCTCCTCACTTTTTTCTTGAATTCATGTTTCTGTGCATGAACAAATAAAGAAGTATGAATTCGTTCTGTCTCCTATTAGTGGCAATCTTCCTGACATGATAATAGGCATGAATGTGGTACTCATGGAACAAGGAAGGGAGCTGGATGCACAGGATCATGAGAACATAGTAGTGAAGAAAGGTACATGGCATTGCTTACAAAACATCCAGAATAATTTCAAGAATTTTATATACAAGTATAAACCATGTTTCCTGCATCATGGAACATGGTCCAAAGCCTAATCCTGCAAACATTTATGTACCTGTAGAATCAAACCCTGAAGAAAGAGAACAGAGGCAAAGGAAAGGATTTTCTTCAAAAAGGCAAAAAGGTAACCCTTCTATGCTTTTGTAAACCTGCTCTATTTTAACATACCCACCCAAGTATGTAGTAACCTGCATCTATTTTGTGTTGTATTTTCAGAAATCTTAAATTATCATCTGTTACCAAAAATTCAAACAGGCTTTAGATAAATTTGAACTGATAAAGTGACTTAGGTGCAGGAAAGTATTTTGTTCCAGTAACTTCCTTGTGCAACTGTACATCATGTATTTCATAGAAGTTATTCAATTTACAAGGAACTGTTGTGGTTGTTGCCACAACAGTGGTAAGACTATGCCAACAACAAACACATTTAAATGCAATCACCAACAGCAGGTTTCCTAGACCAACACAGTTAGAGACTCCCCTCTTCCCTAGCAATAGTACTAGTCAAGTGTCCTTAAAATAAATTCTTGGTTCATACCAATCAGACACTAAGAAAACAGAACCTACAATAAATTTATTTGACATCAAAACACCATATAACGGCCACTAAATAACCACTACCCAAACGAAAATTTAAAATAGAATAAACTTCAGAAAGGAAGAAACACCAAGAGGTAGTATAAGAGTGATTCTGTAGCCATGATGGTCCTGAAACTATGCAAGAGGCAAAGATTTCTTAGGGTGATATCTTTTATCAGATCAACTATGCAGTTGGGATAAAGTTAGACAAGCTTTCAAATGCAAGAAATTCTTCTGCAGGAACTTCCTCAGGTCTCCTGTTCCATTTCCTACTCTTCCATCACATAGGGATAGCATGCTCCTCACCCTTAACAGGCCCTCCTTGAAGTGCAACCAGATTCTGTTCTGTACAGGATAGTCCGGTCCTGAGAAGAAATGTCTTGTATTCGAAAACTTGTTTAACTTTATCCAACTACACAGCTGGTCCAGTAAATGATACCAACCTATTAAGTCCTTTCCTCTCTAATAATGATTTGGAAAGACCTAAACTAATCTGCAAACTAGCAGTTTTCATGCTTGTCTAGTATTTATTTTTAGAAATACACAATTCATGTAAGTTATGTAAAAAAAAAAAAAAAAAAAAGTTTCCAGGTATGGGAATATACTTTTTCTGTGTGAAGATAAAATGGATAAACTTAGCTCCAAAACAGACAGGTGACTTAAAAATCACCAAGCCCCTAAACACAGGTGAGCAAGTCAGGTGGAAAATAACATGTGGCCTAAATTAAACAAGACAGTTTCTCCATAAAGTGAACAGAAATATGAATTTTCTAAGAGTTCACACACATTCATTTCTTTTCCAATTACACAATGCATCTTGTACCAGGCACTGTTTCAGCTGCAAATATTTAGTACTAATTCCTGCATAGGATGCTGTCATAAAACGAGTCATCTTATTATAAATAGAGCTGCAGCAAACCTTGTTTTGATACGTTTAAACTCAAAGAATTGTATTACTGCTTCTTGCATCCTATAGTTTGGGTGTTATCTTTAATCAGAGTTTGTCATTGATCGGGTAAAGTAAAAAAAAGTATTATTTTTAATGAGCCTTTTGTTACTTTTATGACAGTGTTGGTAGTCTCAAAACACCTCCATTTTTTTTTTTTAACAGACAAAACCCTCATGTTTCAAAGAATCATAAGTTTAAAATGTTCTGTACTTCTACAGCACTAGGTGAGAATAACAATGTTTAAACAATAAAAGAAAAAAGTGTTTGTTTGTTATTTTTTATTAAGTACACCCTGATTGCTTCTAACAAAAAAGTTTCTTTTAAGCTGTTCAGATATGCCAAACTGACAGCTCTGGAATTTTAAACTAGAGGTGCACCGATCTATCGGTCCATATTGCAGCAATAAAAGGAAAACTGACATTATCGGCAATCAGGTTTTTTTGGCAGAGGTGGCTGATAACATCAGTGATAAATGCCACGTACTTGCGTGCAGCCACAGCATGCACACAGCCAGAAGGCAGCCTGGCCACTTGAAGAGCAGCATTTGGCTGAT
This sequence comes from Crocodylus porosus, assembly GCF_001723895.1. Classification (NCBI taxonomy): domain Eukaryota; kingdom Metazoa; phylum Chordata; order Crocodylia; family Crocodylidae; genus Crocodylus; species Crocodylus porosus. The sequence continues at coordinate 258,142,935 of NW_017728886.1, read as the reverse complement.
AAGTCTGTGGGGGTAGAGGGAGGTGGGAAGGCACATGGGGGCACAGATTGAGGCCTCCATTGTGAGCGAGGGAATAGGGCTGGGGCAAGCGCTGCCCAGCCAGGGCAGGGCACAGGATGGAGCCAAGGGCAGCTCATCCACAGGGAACAGGAGAGGAAGCACCTACTGCTGCATGCACCTCTGGGAGAGGTATGAGGGGCACGTGCCCCAGATCTGTGCACGGGGCGCAGGCAGGCTGCAGGTTCGGGGCCAAGGGTTGTGCTGGGCTCTTCCTGGTGGGGAGGCTGCAGGTGGGTGCAGAGCAAGTGGAGGCAGTGGTGCTGGGAAGGGGCGCTACCAGCCAGCTACAGCAAATTAAGGTGGCTGTAGCCCCCACCCCCCACTGTAGTGCTGTTGCCCACTGCAGCCTACCTGAGCACAGCCCTGGCCCAACCCCCACAGCTCCAGGGGGCACATGCCCCCCATACTTCCCCCAGAGTACACAAAGCAGTACCCCCCCACCCCCAGCTGT